>NC_139688.1:41390072-41787525 GCF_964106915.1 Podarcis gaigeae
ACAAAATATAAAGACTTATTGGAAAACAAAACTCCGAGGTGGCTGTCCCCTCTGGAAGCTAAGGCCCAAAAATGACCCAATATGGAGGCCAAATGGCCAAAATATTGGGAAATATTAGAAAAAGACGGTGACAATTGGAAATTGCAGAGTTTGGAGAAAATGGAGGGTAAAGTGCGAGACTGGTTACATTACGCCCAGATTAAAGAAGTTTTTAAAAATGACAAAAAACTAGGGTTCCAGGTGGAGAAATCGAAGTTGGAGACAGAAGTGTTAGAACCAAAGATTAAGGTACTATCAAGAATGTATAACCTGCTGTTAAAATGGAATACACAAGACGAACTGGTTAAATCTGCTATGATAAAGTGGGCACAGGATATCGGGCATAACATTATGTTTGAGGACTGGGAAAGGTTGTGGACCACTGGGCTGAACTTCACTGCATGTAATGCTTTGAAGGAAAATGTAATGAAAATGATATATAGATGGTACATGACCCCAGTTAAACTTGCCAAAATATACCATTCGTCTGATAATAAATGTTGGAAATGTAAGGAAAATGAAGGAACATTCTTTCACCTCTGGTGGACCTGCCCTAAAGTGAAGGCCTTCTGGGAAATGATATATAATGAGCTGAAAAAGGTATTTAAGTATACCTTCACCAAGAAACCAGAGGCCTTCCTCTTGGGTATTGTCGGCCAGGGGGTGTTAAAGAAGGACCGAACATTTTTTATGTATGCAACAACAGCAGCAAGGATACTCATTGCCAAGAATTGGAAGACTCAAGATCTACCCACACTGGAAGAATGGCAGATGCAGCTGATAGACTATATGCAACTGGCAGAGATGACCGGCAGAATCCGAGACCTGGGAGAAGAAAGGATGGAAGAAGATTGGAAGAAATTTAAAACTTATTTACAAAAATATTGTAATTTGATTGAATGTTAAGAAGGATGCTTGATCATAAATAATTGGCCACCACTAAACTAGATTGAAATTAGATGATAAGTGAGATTAAGGAAAAGACAAATCCTTTGGGAGAACTATCAGATTATATTTAAACGAGTGGATATAAGATTGTAAACAAGATGATAATTTGCTTGGAAAAACTTTTTAACAATGTAAGTGGGAGCGGGAGACGTGAGGAAGTCCAAACGAGGTATGAAATTTTGTGTATGACATAAGCAATGTTGTTTGTTATTTATGCTTTTTTCTTATAAAAATTCTTAATAAATATTTATATAAAAAAAACCTATGCATTTGAGGATAGTTAAAACTATCTCTCCCTCCCCACCCCTCAACCTGTTTTAATTTAATTGACATTCAATTTTGCACTATTCATATTGCATTGTATTATTTATATTAAATTATGTAAATATTTATTCAGACAGAATAAAAGCAATTTCCTGCATATGTTAAGACATAATAAACATCAAATACTAAAAAATAATTTTGAAAAATGCGCATTATAGAGCACCACAATTAACAGGTAAGTAGGGCATTCCCTAAAACAACATCCACTATAAAAATACAATAAACACTTCACATTTCAGGACAACATAATTAACAACTCATCAAAATATCTTCTGAAACATCACAAAGGAAGCATCACAAATGAAAGTCATCTATAAAAAAATAAAATAAAGATGCCACATTTTGAAACAACGTAATTAGCAACCAATTGAATGAAAAATAAAACCACTCTTTCCAACCCACCATATGTGCAATCCATCATAAAGTTAAGCAAGGCAATTCAATTAAATTCCCAGCCCCCTATACAACCATAAATACAACTTAATGTAACTACATCTAAAAGTGCATTCCACTCAGTTCCTCTCAAGCATACTCTTACATAAGATACTCAGACATCACTCTTCTAACACCACCTCCAATCCGCTCTGCAACTACCCCCATAATTCAGTCTCATATCCTCAACCAATGACCCACTCACATGCCTACACCACGAGACCCAGACAAATATATACTGACATAGAAGCAAACAACAGTACACAAATAAAAAACATATTATATGGGATTATAATATTTATATTATATTTCCTTCTTTATAAAATGTTTATAGTCAGCCAGCTCCCATGAAACATCATGGTGGTGTACAATAATGTATGCAACTGGCACGACGGATGTTAACCAGAAGGCTGGTGGTTTGAGCCCACCCAGGGGTAGCTGTGGGCAGGATTCCTGCACTGCAGGGGGTTGGACTAGATGACCCTCGGGGTCCCTACAATTCTATGATTCTATGGAAGCACCATAAAAACAATACAAAATAATAATTAAGATGACTGGCTAATTAATAAAGTTTAAATAGCTGCACAGGCCTGTTAGCATCAAATGGTCTTCAGGAGAAACCTGAAAGTCAGCATACATCTCTTCTGAAAGAGAATTCCAATGCTTGGGTCCAGTGATACAAAATGGTCCAACTTGTTCAAGCTAATCAGGTTTCTGTGATACCATGTGGGACCAGCCACAATGCAGAGGGCCATGCTCTCTTCCATTCCACCCACCTGTTTTTATGCTTTTTCCTGTCAACAGTCAGTCAGCAGTCCATGGTAAGCACACTCAGGACACATTGGGCTTCTTTGACTCCTCCCCCCAACACACACACACACACACACACACACACACACACACGTGGTTCTTCTAAAAATTGCTTCTACTTCTACAAACATTATGCAGGTGGCGCTGTGGGTTAAAGCCTCAGCGCCTAGGACTTGCTGATCGAAAGGTCGGCGGTTCGAATCCCTGCGGCGGGGTGCGCTCCTGCTGCTCGGTCCCAGCGCCTGCCAACCTAGCAGTTCGAAAGCACCTCCAGGTGCAAGTAGATAAATAGGGACCGCTTACCAGCGGGAAGGTAAACGGCGTTTCCGTGTGCGGCTCTGGCTCGCCAGAGCAGCGATGTCACGCTGGCCACGTGACCCGGAAGTGTCTTCGGACAGCGCTGGCCCCTGGCCTCTTAAGTGAGATGGGCGCACAACCCCAGAGTCTGTCAAGACTGGCCCGTACGGGCAGGGGTACCTTTACCTTTACCTTTTAAGCCTGCTGATTGGACGCGGGTGGTACTGTGGGTTAAACCACAGAGCCTAGGACTTGCCGATCAGAAGGTTGGCGGTTCAAATCCCCGCGACGGGGTGAGCTCCCATTGCTCGGTCCCTGCTCCTGCCAACCTAGCAGTTCGAAAGCACGTCAAAGTGCAAGTAGATAAATAGGTACCACTCCAGCGGGAAGGTAAACAGCGTTTCCGTGCATTGCTCTGGTTCGTCAGAAGCAGCTTAGTCATGCTGGCCACATGACCTGGAAGCTGTACGCTGGCTTCTTCGGCCAATAAAGCGAGATGAGAGCCGCAACCCCAGAGTCGGTCACAACTGGACCTAATAGTCAGAGGTCCCTTTACCTTTTAAGTCTGCTGATATCTTCCTCTTTTATGAGAATGGTGCTCTTTTGACTATGTAAGGGCCAGAACTTGGACAAATTAGAATGCTTTTTGTTTATATGATGGAATGGAGTGGAAATCTTTATTAGCGTGGATAATTGTTGGTTTGTTTAGTCCCTGCCTTTCACCCTAAGATCCCAGGCTGGGTTACAACATTAAAACACAAAATAACAAAAACAGTTTGAAGCAAGTTGTATTTATTACGAATAGCAGTATATATTTGATTTATTATAAATAGTAGGATATATTTGATATCTACTCAATTGTTCTTGGTTTTCCCCAGGTCACATTCCGGACAAGAATTTATCATTGTAATATTAACAGTCAAGGAGTGATTTGCTTGGATATTTTAAAAGACAACTGGAGTCCAGCATTAACCATATCTAAAGTCCTTCTTTCCATCTGCTCACTTCTTACAGACTGCAACCCTGGTAAGACTTCTGTGCTGTATTGTATATAGCTGGATGGTGATATAACAGATTTACATCTTCAGTTATCCATGAAAAGCTACTACAGTGATTTAGATTAGCAAATGGTTAACCAAAAGTACCTGTGTTGCAGGTAATGAATGCAATTCAGGCTGAGTGCATTCATAGAGTTGAGCCTTTTGCCTAGCCCTGCTACTGTGTTTTTAACAAAAATCTGGCATGCAGAAATTGAGCATGCTGGGGAAAACTTTTCCTGCTTAATTGTTACATTTCAGGCTTCTGTTAAAGTGCAGGGTGGCACTCTATTCATTCAGTGTCAGCTGTCAAAAATATTAATAGATGGAGTAGTTTGTCTGTTTTGCTATCAATACTAAAATCTATTTAAGTCAGTAACATATTTTTATTTGCATTAATAAGTACTTGATATGTTTCGATGGTAATGATAGCAGCTATTGATTTTTCTATCAAGTGTTGGGGGAAATCACCGACAAATCAATTGAATTGCTTTTTGCACTTAAAAGATTTTCTGCTGATTCAGCCACCCTGGAGTTTTTCTCTTAATTTAATACCATGGCTCAAACATGGTTTGGCACTAGGGAACAAGCTCAGGCGTTGCACACTCTCCTTAATTTCTTCCTCTCTTTGTGTATTCTACTTAAATAGTTAATTTCTGATTTGCAGCAAAACATAGTTTAATGATGCATTGATGATCTGCAGCATACCAGAATCAACCCTGGTTTACAATCCTGGTTTAGCAGGGTGAACACAAACCATAGTTTATTGTTTTGGGATACAAGGTCAAGTTGTGGTTTGCTGCAAATGAGAAAGTTACTAACTAAACAGAGCTCATGCAGGGAGGAGTGAGCATCCAAGCCACGGGTTCCACAATAATAATAGGCGGCTAACAAGCAATAATAAAACAAGTTGAATGAATGCAACTTAAAAACAAGATTAAAAAAACATTAAAATATTGAAACAGTAAAATATTAAAATGTTAAAAGTGCAGCCTCCATGTAATGTGAACTAACCCAGTTTTTCAATACTTAATTTACGTTTAAACTACTCATAGGAAGTGATGGACTTAATATTCTACAGCTGGTGTGAGCTGGGTTTATCTGACTACTTAATGCCAAATTCATACGAAATGCTTTCCTTGATTTTTTCCTTTCTTGCCTGGATCATTTCTTTGTTTATAACAATTGTGCATTTGTGGGATGGTGTTTCCTCTTTAAAACCAAAACAGATTCATACAGGGACTTTTAAGGGAGAACTCACGATGGCATGATGGAATTTTTTAAAAAAATAAATAAATTCTGGCAGTGCTGTTTTCTGGCTTTAGGCCCATTTCTTTTAGACCCAGTATAGGTCTAGTGCAATTTTAACAAATTGTCAGATTAGTCATGCTTTGTAATCTGATTTTGAACATGGAGAAGCAAATTGACTACCTTTTTTCTTTCAGTGGGGGAATTGCTTTGAGAATACCCCAGGCACATCTCAGAGAAACACACACACACACACAGAGTGTTCTCTGTTCTCTGTCAGCTGGAAGCAATTTTCAGTGCCCTCTGTCTTCCCTTCATCTTAGCCTGCCCCAGCCCACTTTAAAGGCAGAAACCTAGCGGGGGCCCTGCAATGATAAACAACCTTGTGCTCTTTGTTCACTACTCATCTAATGGGCAGAAGCAGATCAGGTCAAATGAAAAGGCAGCAGCGAGTGCTTCCACAAAAATATAAATACAAAACATGCAGGTTTTCCCTCGCGAAGGGGAGGGGGACAACATGTATCAGTTACCCAGTAGGCTTGGATTTATGCAAATCTTCATTAGAACAACAAATAGTAATAAGAATGACAGCTAATTAACCTCCAGCCATACGCAGTGATTAAACTGAGTTTGATGCACAGCTGCAGCTTCATTGGCAAGCACCGCTGTTCTTCTCAAGCAAGCCGTGCCGAGGAAATGAAAAAGAGGTATTTGCTCCTGGAACTTCTGACGTTCTTGCGGTAATCTGCAAAAGATGTAGAGGAGATCTTCCCTCTCTGGCTTTACATCGCCAGCCTTTTATTTCTGATCACTCAAGGCAGGCACGTGCTCGTCCCTTTTTAAACAAGCGTCGTGAGATTTGACTTGTAAACTGTGTCAGCACCACCAGGGAGCAAATTGTAGTTAACCGCTTTCTGATTCTTGCTAGCAACTCAGTGGATTTATTGCTGTGTGTTGGTTTTTTCATTTATTTTATTAGCTTTATATACAGCCCCTCATCATAAGATATCAGGGCGGTTCACAGAATAAAATACAGGATAAAAACAAGGAAATAAGTAAAACAAATCAGCTGAACAATAATTCCCCCCACCTTCCTACCTTGGCGGAAGAAATAAATGAAGTAGTCGTGATAGAGGAATAAGAAATTATAAAATGATAGCCTCTGCATTATTATTATTGTTATTGTTATTGTTATTAATGGTGTTGTTAATTTGAAAAAAGTGACGCCATAAGAATGAGATACCTTGTCTCTGGTCCCATTTACAATTTTGCATGGGAGTGAATGGTGCATGCATGAAGCTTGCTGGTATTTCAGCCTTCAAATTTTGCATTGTCAAAAATGGCAAAAAGGGTAAGGCAGCCTTGGGGTGGGGGGAAACACTGGATTTGCATTAGGACAGGTAGAGTGGAAGTTTTGCTCCTAAACCCACCAAACTGCATCTCTCCATTTGCTAGTAAAGAGGCGAGGCACTGAGGTCTCCATGAAACCATGAGTCACTCCTGCATCCAAATGAAGGCTGTCTCATTTACCTGCCCATCAGAAATGCAAGTAGGGTTGGGTCATATCAGATATATATTATTTATTGTAGACAGTGTACCATGAGTGTGCATAGCACTTTGCAAAATAACGTAGAAGATGATAGTTCCTGCTCCAGAGAGCTTTGCTGCAAACTACATGTAACATGGAGTACTGTGATTAGAACACCCTTCAGAATCAGGGGGGTCAGTTTGGATTCTGTCTGTGGCACAGATGATAGGGCACAGTCTTCCTCAGTCAGTGTTATTCCTTTATTCTCACATTCAGATCTGGCATCATGGGTGCTGTTGCTTTTGCATTGTGGCCAGAGTGAACAATTCACTTAGAGCATGGCAATTGGTTGACTGGTTTTCTCCCTTTGCAGCTGACCCCCTGGTTGGAAGTATTGCTACTCAGTATATGACAAACAGAGCAGAGCATGACAGAATGGCCAGACAGTGGACCAAGAGATACGCTACATAGGAATCTGCTGTGGAACATGCTGGACCTGTGCAAGCACATTCACCAAGTGCATCAATAGCCCTCCCCTTCTTATTTTTATTACGTTTGGAAGCATTTTGTGACAAAGTTGATTGCCCTTTTCCCCTTTCCCCCTTTATTTTTATTCTTTTATTTTGTTTTTTTCTGTTCAACTTGAAAACTGTATCTTTAAAATATAGATTGGGAATTTGGGGTTACAGTGCAAGGAATGTTGGAGCTGTAATAGTATAGAGCTTTGTCACAAAGCTTTGTATTAATGTATTTTTTTTTTCTTTGTTGTGTCTTTGGGGGGAAAAACAAGCAAACAAAACTCAGAACTATATATTGTTTCTACTTAAATGTAGTGTTTAGGGTTATTTTTTTGTACGGAAGTCTTTAATGGTGGGTGCATGTTACTGGGAACCGGTTTTGTATTAAAAAAAAAAGCATAAAACTTAAGAATCACTGTGCATTACTAAGACTGTGTTTTAACACCAGCCTGCTCTTTTCCCAAACACTAGGCTGCTGGGTTGAACCAGATGATACGTATTTTGATTTACTTAAAAGAAAAGTGCTTGTAAATTTCTTAGGGACCTGCCACTTTTGACTGTGGATCAGTTGATGTACACTTGTATTATTAAAGCACTCAATAAAAAAACAAAACACTGTGGTTGATAACATGCACTTCTTGTAATGCTCCTTGTGCAGTGGACCCAGGTCAGCTCCGCATGTTTCTGAACTTGCATAAAACTAAAGAATCTACAGTTGCTTTTAGTTCCGAGTTGTTCTTTTCCCCCTGAGGGCCAGCTCCAGTATGCTATTTGTGGATCAATTGCCACGGGAAAAGGAAAGCACAATGATACTGTTAACACATCCAATGTTAATGTCCTTTGTTAAAGATCATCATCTCCAGGGTGACATTGGCAGGGTTAAAATCCGAGGTGTCTCCACTGCCCTACAATAAGAAGCAATTCCAATAGCTATGTAAAAGGCAATCGCTGTTGACATACTCCCTGATTTTATCTGGGATGGCGTCTACTTGATTAGCACTTGCAAACATCTCTCGATCTGCAGTGGGATGCGTAAATTATGTTGTAATAAAATTTGTTCATACTGTTCCACTTTTCACAACAAAGCAAATCTCTTGTCATACAGTATGTGTCACAACATTATCAAGGTTTACAACACATGGCAGCTTACACTGGATCTTTTAAAAAAGGATCAATTGTTTTTTGTAGGTAGCAATATCTTAACACTATATAGGTTATATCATTCACCTTATACCAAACAAAATATGCTCACGTCGAAGAGCATACTGTAATTTGTTGTGTCATTTTATGCTTATCAGTTATATAGAATCAGCAGATCTCCTAAAACACAGCTCTTTAACTTGGCACTGTTTCACCTTGTCTTAGGTTCATCTAAGGTGTATGTGTGTATATATATATATATATATATATATATATATATATATATATATACGAAAGCATATATATATATATATATATATATATATTTGCTTTCGTAGATTTTCACGGGTACAGGAATGCAGGTTTTGGTGTCCTCGGGTGTCTTCCCGTGTAAAAGTTGGGGTGTCTAGGCGACGTTTCGACGAGGTCTCACTCGTCATCTTCAGGCTGGTGCTTTCGGCTTCTTGTTACTGGAACAGAGCGGGATCTCAATGTTTGAGTTCCTATAAATACTGTAGAGGGGGTGTGGTGTCTAGCCTCCAATGTTCTGGGCAGAGAGGAAGTTCCCAGGCTAGTGTGCCTTTTCTTCTTTTGTTCCTTAATTACTTGAGAGATACCTTGAGTGATTTCTTGAGTGATATCCTGAGTACCACTTAGGTGGGTCATTAGGTGTGGATTAGTTGCTAAAGTCTTTGTGTCTTGACCTCTTGAACTTTGTGAAGAGTTTTCCTGAGAAGATGGCTGTATTGCACTTAGTTGTGCTTTGGCTTGGCTTCGTGTATAGGGGCGAGCTGTGGTTTTGTGGCTTGTGTCAGCCAGATCTGTGTAGGGATTGCAGGGGGGTGCAGCATCCGGAGGTGCCACCATGGATTGGCTACTGGATGGTGTCAGTAATTCATCTGTGGAGAGGGTCTGGGTTTGGGTCTGGTGTGGTTGATTGGTGTTGGCGTTCTGTGTGCCTCTGGATCTGGTGTCAGTTTTTGTGGGGAGGGCTAATTTCCAGATGTCTGGCAAGCGGGATGTGTCGTCACGCTTGTTCATGTTGTGAGGGTGTTTCTCTATCTCGATGGCTTCCATGATTATTCTCTTGTGGTGATGTTCCGTGTTAAAGAGCAATTTGGAATCTGCAAAATTAATTTCGTGTCCTGTTTCTTTCATGTGTTGGAAAAGAGAGGAAGTTTTTTCTTCTTTTTTGACGGCATTCTTGTGTTCTGCGATACGTGCATTTATTCGTCTGTTTGTTTGTCCAATGTACGTGGCTGGGCAGACTTTGCAGGGTATTTCATAGATCCCTTGGTTTTCCAACTGGATTTTATCCTTGGGGTTTCTGAGGATATTGGCTATTTTTTGGTTGGTGCAAAAGGCTGTTTTGATATTGTGTTTATGGAGGATTTTGCTAATTTTATCTGTAGTGCCCTTGATATAAGGAAGGAGGGCCATGCCATTGTTTTCTTCTGTGTCTTGGTTTTTGGGGGGTGTTTCCTTTTGGATTAGCTTCGTAATCCTGTTTTGCTGGTATCCATTGGCAATTAACACATTTGAGAGATTCTGTAACTCATCTCCAGAACCAAACGCCTGGCTGACAAAGACCACTTGACAACTGAGTTACAGAATCTCTCAAATGTGTTAATTGCCAATGGATACCAGCAAAACAGGATTACGAAGCTAATCCAAAAGGAAACACCCCCCAAAAACCAAGACACAGAAGAAAACAATGGCATGGCCCTCCTTCCTTATATCAAGGGCACTACAGATAAAATTAGCAAAATCCTCCATAAACACAATATCAAAACAGCCTTTTGCACCAACCAAAAAATAGCCAATATCCTCAGAAACCCCAAGGATAAAATCCAGTTGGAAAACCAAGGGATCTATGAAATACCCTGCAAAGTCTGCCCAGCCACGTACATTGGACAAACAAACAGACGAATAAATGCACGTATCGCAGAACACAAGAATGCCGTCAAAAAAGAAGAAAAAACTTCCTCTCTTTTCCAACACATGAAAGAAACAGGACACGAAATTAATTTTGCAGATTCCAAATTGCTCTTTAACACGGAACATCACCACAAGAGAATAATCATGGAAGCCATCGAGATAGAGAAACACCCTCACAACATGAACAAGCGTGACGACACATCCCGCTTGCCAGACATCTGGAAATTAGCCCTCCCCACAAAAACTGACACCAGATCCAGAGGCACACAGAACGCCAACACCAATCAACCACACCAGACCCAAACCCAGACCCTCTCCACAGATGAATTACTGACACCATCCAGTAGCCAATCCATGGTGGCACCTCCGGATGCTGCACCCCCCTGCAATCCCTACACAGATCTGGCTGACACAAGCCACAAAACCACAGCTCGCCCCTATACACGAAGCCAAGCCAAAGCACAACTAAGTGCAATACAGCCATCTTCTCAGGAAAACTCTTCACAAAGTTCAAGAGGTCAAGACACAAAGACTTTAGCAACTAATCCACACCTAATGACCCACCTAAGTGGTACTCAGGATATCACTCAAGAAATCACTCAAGGTATCTCTCAAGTAATTAAGGAACAAAAGAAGAAAAGGCACACTAGCCTGGGAACTTCCTCTCTGCCCAGAACATTGGAGGCTAGACACCACACCCCCTCTACAGTATTTATAGGAACTCAAACATTGAGATCCCGCTCTGTTCCAGTAACAAGAAGCCGAAAGCACCAGCCTGAAGATGACGAGTGAGACCTCGTCGAAACGTCGCCTAGACACCCCAACTTTTACACGGGAAGACACCCGAGGACACCAAAACCTGCATATATATATATATATATATATACAGGTCACTTGCAAATGATCCACGTTTAACATGCGCTTTCAACTTTACACAGTTCACAGCAAGCCAGTTTAAAAGCTCATTTTGCACAAGGTTTTCCCAGTAGAAATAACTTTTGGGGGAAGACTCATTCAGTGCAGTGCTCCAGAAGATAAGATTGCTCATAGCGGGCTGGTTCTAAGGTGGTGGTTTGAGTACAGTGGAACCTCAGAAGCTGAACGCTTGTAAACTCGGAACGTTTTGGCTCCCGAACGATCGAAAACCAGAAGTGATTGTTCCAGTTTTTTAATGATTTTCAGAAGCTGAACACCCGGCACAGCTTCCAGTTGACTGCAGGATGCTCCCGCAGCCAATCGGAAGCTGTGCCTTGGAAGTCAAGCAGACTTCCGGAACAGATCCCATTTGACTTCCAAAGTACGACTGTTTAGGCATTTCTGCATATTTCCCACAACGTAAGCCCAGTGTAAGAAGCAAGTGACTTGTAATCCATATCTGACTTGCAACCTCAGCACTGCAATCATATTGCAATCCTTGTAGGTCCATGAACACACAGTGTTACCATGCTTAAATTTTTTTACTCGTTCAAAAAATGCAAATTTCTCAACTTCAACCTATTTTGCAGCGGAAATGTTTGTGAGGACAGGTGTTCTGTGATCACAACTTTTAGTATAGATGATGCCATGAAGAACAGTAACAGGGGGGGAAAAGTCTGAAGAAGCAAATATAAAAAGGGGCGATCACAAATGTGCAACAAGGGAGACTTGAAGGAAGATGAAAAAGGAGCACTGCCAAGCATCTGCAGGAACTGTGGAGGGACAGCTCAGCCCTTTAGTGGAAACTGGTCGCACTTCTAATTCCAGAGCACTAGAAGGAACGGGACCAAACAAAATATTGTCTGTTGTCAATGACATGCTGCCTACAAGCTGGATAAAAGGAAAGAAACCCAAGTTCAGACATAGCTGGGAAATCTTTGTCCATGCAAGCACAGGGCACAGCACTATTTATGTTCAACCCACATATGCAGCTGTGTACGTTTGGTCTTATCCATCCTTGGATGCAGGAGGTTTTTACTGCTGTGCGCTGCACGCTAAACCTGCACTAAGTGCATTGTCTACGCCATCTCGCCCGTTGCCCCATGGATTGTGTTTTAAACTTTAAAAGCAACACTCGTCCTTACTAAATCCTTGTTGTGCTGTTCAAAAAACAAGTCTACTGCACTAAACACTTCCAGCAAGGGTACTTGTGGCAAGGCTATTTCTACTCAGAATTGACCTTCAAGCTAATTTTAGACGTGTCAGTATGGAAGAAAATACTCAGCTAAGTGGGTGTTGTGATTTGGAAAGTATAAGCTCCAGTATTGATATTTAAATTGTATTTGTTTTTCAGATGCAAGTTTGTTGCCTCTTATAATTTCACAATGTTATAATTTTACTTAATTTAAAATATACAAGACAAAAGTGAAATGAAGTACCAAAAAATACAAATTCAAAAACCATTTCTGCAAACTATAAAACAATCATTCCTATAAACTCTAAAACAATAAGAAACCAATCCTGTAGATGTACAGTAAATCTTGATACATATGTTAAGGCAGTCCTGTACCTACCTCTGTGAAAGTAAGCTCAGTGAGACAAGAATAAGAGCCTAATATATCAGAATCTTGTATCATACTAACACTAGTCTTATTCAGGACGAGGAAGAATGAGAGAATGAACTTTGTATAAAATATTGTTAAGTAATACAGTTTTTGCAGGAATTTTAAGTATATACATGCAGCATTTATCTTGTTACTTCCTTAAAATGTAAATCATGTTTTAATCTTGTTCTAATACTGATTGCATTTTATATGTCTCTTGGTAAATTACATTGGTAAATGTAAATTCAAAGGGGGGGGACTTCTTGATTCAGTTTGATAGGTAGCTCTAGAAAATTTAAGCGAGATCTACTAAGTAGGGCTACAGGAATCCTTGTACAAGAAAGATGATTGGAAATATTTGGGGACTAATGTCAGTCTGTTTGTCATTTCATGGCCATTTGGCTTAAATGTGCTCTCTGAAAAAAAACATTGGAAAAGATGGCTAAACGATCCATCTGTATTCATTCCCATTAGCTATGCTTGCTTTTTAAAAAAAACACCCAGTCTTTTCCTAATTATAATGAAGACAAACAACATGTTCACAGGCAAGAATCTTGCATTCGCTCACCAGCTCTGCTGTTTGGTACTTCAGGTGAAGGTAAATTACAATCAATAAGGATTATGTCTGCATTTAAAAATGGTGTTAAGGCAAAATGTTCAAACAAGCACCGGGAGGCAGGATGCTAAGGGAAGCAATTATTGGAAGCAATGCATTGCCTCATAGCTTCTACTCCTCCACTCTTGCAATGCCCCCAGTCACATTTGCTGCAGACTTGTCGCTAGCCTTTGGCAAACATAATCAGGTTAACATGATAAAGTTTGTCCATATGTTTTGTATGAGACTTTATGAAGTCAGTCAATTATTTCGTTTAAACCTCAGAATAAACCACTTCTCAATCCTCTTCACACTGTAAAGTCTATGGCAAATTAGATCTTGTTTCTCAGTGTATTTCACAACATTTATATGATTATGCCATCCTTCTGACATCTTGAAACGCCTGGCTTTCTCAGATGGCAGAGCATGAGAATTTTAAGATCCAGATCAGAAGAATATTTGCAGCAGCCACTAGCCATAGCAATAAAATAAATGTACTGAAGATAGAGGTAAAAACTTGACTGTACAAAATACATTTTGGAGGTTTCCATCAATAATCAAATAAGATCTTACTGCTCCTGCTAAAAACCTTGCAGTTTTTGCTGTCACCTGATCATCTTGATCTGCTAGACAGGGGTCAGCAAACTTTTTCAGCAGGGGGCTGGTCCACTATCCCTCAGACCTTGTGGGGGGCCAGACTATATTGGGGGGGTGAACGAATTCCTATGCCCCACAAATAACCCATAGATGTACAGTGGTACCCCGGGTTACATACGCTTCAGGTTACATATGCTTCAGGTTACAGACTCCGCTAACCCAGAAATATTACCTCGGGTTAAGAACTGCTTCAGGATGAGAACAGAAAACGTGCAGCAGTGGCACAGCAGCAGCAGGAGGCCCCATTTGCTAAAGTGGTGCTTCAGGTTAAGAACAGTTTCAGGTTAAGAAGAGACCTCCGGAACGAATTAAGTTCTTAACCCGAGGTACCACTCTATTTTAAATAAAAGGACACATTCTATTCATGTAAAAACACACTGATTCCCGGACTGTCCACAGGCCAGATTTAGTAGGCGATTGGGCCAGATTCTGCCCCCTGGCCTTAGTTTGCCTACCCATGTGCTAGAAGAAAGGACAATGTTGACAATGTTGAGTGACCTGGCATGGACAATAATAGAGGGCTAATAACCTCACTCCTCAAATCTTTAGAAAAAGCCACTGACTCAATACTGTCGTCTCCATATGGACATAACCGTTTCCCCAGCGGAATTTTTTGAAATCGACCCTCAAGCATAGCTGAAGGCAGTATATTCAATCTTGCAAAAGTGAAAGCGCGCCTGTATTTTGGAATTGTTAAATTTTGCAAATAGGGTGCCAAAGTGTCAAAATGACTAGGTGGGAAATAATCATACCATGGACAAAATTTCCTTAGCGTGGCCAAATTATTCTGTTGCTCAATATCCTATAGGTGCTGTCTAATTAAAATATTTGCTGAAGCCCGTAACTGTTGCAGTGATAAACCAGAAAAGTAAAGCTTTTGGTTGACAATTTTAGTCCAAGCACACTCTCATGACAATCTTGCGATACTAAGGGTAGTAGACGAGTGGGGTTTGAATTTAGGCGAAGCCAATAATTAAGTGTCCTACGCAAAATCTGTAATTCAACAGAGGGGAGAATAGCCTCCAAGTGCAATGAAGCATTTGGAATACGGGATGGAGCAGTAAAAAATTGCCTTAGGAACTTCAATTGAACAGCTTCTGTAGTTCCAAGGCGAGCGCCTGTCCAGATCTGAGCCCCATATAATAACTCTGTTAGGGGGTTTAGCTTTAAACATTTCAAGTGCTGATGAATTGTGATTGCCACCTTTTGTATGGTAGAGCATTAGATTGCTGTGGGTTGGACTAGATGATGCTTGTGGTCCATCGCAACTCTATGATTCAAGCAGAGGCCCAAATCAACTTTCTCAGATAGCTACCACCCTCACGTCCTGGTGGTAAACTGCTGCTATGGGAAAAGGGGTTTCTCACACACAATCACCGTGTATATGAATTAGCCCTATATAAAGCTTTCGGCTGATTCAACGTGACAAATGTTCTCATATAAATTCCATTTTGATCCAGTGAACCCTGACTTAGCCATACAATAAAAAGCAGGAAACATCTTGAAGCAATAAATCAACAGAAGGGGGGGGAGTATATCTCTTGAGGAAATTAATGGGCGCTTTTCAAATCTGCTTGTGAATTCATAGTAATCAACTTTGTAGAGCTGACATGTTTAGCTGTGTATTAATATATGGAACCTTTATGCCCTAGAGCAGAGTCACTGAGGGAACAAATATTAAGCGAGGGAAATAAGACATGCTTAGAAGTAATTCTCAAACATTATTCCACTACATATAAACAGTAAACTAAACCACACATTTAAACTCTGCTGAAAGGGTCTAGTAATCTTAGTTAAAAGACAGCTAAGGACGTCCTGTACCGAAACACTTCATGCCAAAATCCTTGCCTTTGATGTTGCTGCCAACCACTTACAATCTCTCTGAGGTGACTCGGAGGAATGCTAGCCTGTAAACAAGTGTGTGCCTTCGGTTTCTAGAGCTAAAGAAAAGGCCAGTGTTTTCACACATCATTCAATCCATGGTTTTTGGTTTGCTGCCTGTTTAAAGCACCGCTTCTTTTTCAGCGTAACGTTGGACCCTTTTCTGAAAATGCATTTCCCTCAATTTACAAAGGAGAAAGAATTGCTGGCAAATTGCATTGAGCATTACAAAATAAATAGAATTAGCTCTTCCAGATTAATGAGGATACTGTGTAGGTACCGTTGTGTGAAAAGAGAGAATTTGGTAAGCACTGGGACCTGAGAGTACAAAAGCCACACTTTGCAGCCTGATGTCTTTAGTGGCCTTTTCACACATGATCCTAAACACTCCTTTGAGCTTCCCTTGCAGTTTTGTGTGCCTGTGTGAATGTTGCTTATGTGGGATACAAAGGAGAAGAGAGTCATTTAAATCAAGCATAAAGGGTAAAGGTAAAGGGACCCCTGACCATTAGGTCCAGTCGTGACCAACTCTGGGGTTGCGGCGCTCATCTCACTTTACTGGCCGAGGGAGCCGGCGTACAGCTTCCGGGTCATGTGGCCAGCATGACTAAGCTGCTTCTGGTGAACCAGAGCAGCACACGGAAATGCCGTTTACCTTCCCGCCAGAGCGGTACCTATTTATCTACTTGCACTCTGACGTGCTTTCGAACTGCTAGGTTGGCAGGAGCAGGGACCAAGCAACGGGAGCTCACCCCGTCACAGGTATTCAAACCGCCGACCTTCTGATCGGCAAGTCCTAGGCTTTGTGGTTTAACCCACAGCGCCCCCTGTGTCCCTAATCAAGCATACAATGTCATTAACACAGGTCTTGCATCTTAAATTTTAAGAGCCAGAAAAATATGAACGAGACTTGTGTGAAAATGAATGCTTTTAATTGAGAGAGAAACAAAATCTCTTGAATGCCAAACGGCGGTTTTAAGCAGGGGTGGTTTTTATAGCAAAATGTCCCGTATATGAAGGTGTCATTCATATGCATTCCAGAGCCAAGCTACATGTTATGTTTCACCCTTTTAGAAGTGTGCATAAAAGTGGCCATTTTTACTTTGAAGAAATAACTTGAAGGACCTCAGTTTAGAACATGCTCGCTATGTCAGCCGGGGAGCCAGTTTCCTGCAAACCGTAATGGCAAGAGGCATGTTTGGGAGCAAATATGGAGTACGTATTGGATTGGAGCCACATAACTGCTTTTCACTTAAAAATAGAAGTTACAGGTTCAGTCATGTTGCTGTGTGAATGTGAATAATGGCCCGGTACGCACATTACATTAAACCCTAGCTCAAAACAAACTATGTGTTTCAGGCTGCTCCAAAGTACCCACAGTGCTAGCTCAGTCGGTAGAGCACGAGACTCTTAATCCCAAAAGCCATGAGTTTGGGCCCCACATTGGGCAAAAGATTCCTGCATTGCAGGGGGTTGGATTAGATGACCATCGGGGTCCCTTCCAACTCTACAATTCTGTGATTCCTCACCTGCTCCTGCTGCTGCTGTCCTGCCACAGACAAAGAGGCCAGAGTGTGGATTAACAGGACACCCATACCCAGTGCCAGATTTACTTATAAACTAAACAAGGGGGGACTGGATGTACATTTCCAAAATATAAGATTTAAAAACACACAAACCTACTGTGATGGCCTGGGATTCAGACTCAGAGGCTGAACCTGAGGGATCCCAGCCTGCACAGGAGTCCCCGCCTCCAGAACCAGCTGAGCCGGGGCTGGGGCCTGAGCCTGAAGGGTCCTCACCTGTGCTGGATCCTCAGGTGCAGGCATCAGCTGAGTCTGCTCTGCCCCTGAGGTGATGGAGGACCCATTGCCTGCAGGTGCTCCACTCTCAGCCCTGTCAGGGGAAGGTGAGGTTGCCTCTGGGTCCGGTAATCCTCCAGCCTCTCCTGAGCTGCAGAGACTCGGGGCAGAGAGGCGGAGGGAACTAAGCTCCTGCAGGAGGAGGGCTCGCCTCCAGGCCAGGAGAGGCGAGTCACCTGTGGACTGGGGCCGCCCTATGCCTTGGGGCAGATAAAAGCCAGTCAGCCCCAGTCCCAGGTTGCGGGAGCAATGTTGTTGCTAGCCTGTTCCTGCCTGCACCCTGTCCTGCTCTTCTGCCCAGTGGCGTAGCGTGGGGGGTGCAGGGGCACAACATCTGGGGGTTAGGGTTAGGGGGCGCAAATCCACGGGTTAGGGTGCACAAATTACTTGCCTTGCCCCGGGTGCTGACAACCCACGCTACGCCACTGCTTCTGCCAGAGTTCCTGATCCCACCTGACTCCCTGCCTTGGACCCAGCTACAGCTTTGATGGACAGCCTCCATACCACACCATCGACCTCGGAATGGACTCAGACCTTGCCTCTCGGTTAGCCCCCGGGACCAGCACACCTACATACAGCAACAGTGTTTTGTTTTGTGTTGTGTAGGCTCCTATGATGTAAGTAATGGGCCCCACCTGCTAGCCTGCTCCCTAAAATATAGCATATATTCAACACAAAAGTTATTGTTAACAAAGGACAGCTGGGCATATAAAGGGCCTCATTACCTTCAGTAGCGTAGGGCCTCATCAAACCTAAATCCGGCCCTGCCCATACCAAGACTCCTAGTAGACCCCACCTGCAAACCATGAGCCAAGAAGACTTTGACTTGCTGTGTTCAAAACACAGCAGCAACTAATTCACACCAATCACAAACCAACGTCATCAATTACCTCCTTACCTTGAACTGTGCCAGCTGATCACTGAAAGAGCAACTGTTTAAGAATTGATGCCTGAGTTCTTTTTTGTGGGATGTGAAACACAAGAGCAGTCAAGTACAACATTCCTAGAGTGAACATGTTTACACATGGGGAGGAATGTTTGTCCAGCCCGCAAGTAAACTTCCTGTTTCCTTCTGGGCTGGGACAGACTTCCTCTGCATGTGACTAGAGGTGGGCGTGGCCTCACCTGTGCAGGTAATGACAAAAGCACAGGGCAGGGCAGCCATCTTTCTCTCTTTGACTACATGCATCGAAGAAGCAACATCTGCTTAGCCAAAGATGCTCTCTTGGCTTCCAGTCAAGAGAGGACAACGGACTGTCTCTATATGAGATAGTTTCCAGGTGTAAGTAACTTTTCTAAACTAAGCCTGCCTTCTGGGATCCAATTGTGAACAGAATGTGAGTAAACTCTTTTTATACTTTTATAGAAGACTGTGTCATGTCTTATCTTTTATGAGGGAATAAGGGGAAAATACCAGAACAGTTATTTTAGAGGCTTTAGTGAGCCTGAGCAAACGCATCCGCTGTAAGTTTAAAAAGGGGACTGTTGCTCTGCTAAATTGTGAACTTATTAACACTAGTTGGAAAGGCTATAATCAAACAATATATCCTCTCCTGTATCCCTGAACATTCCCACATTTTTCTCCCTATCCCTTTTCCCTTGTGTGTTGTGTTTTTCAGACTGTAAACCTGCTATTTTGTTTTAATTGATTGTATATAAACTACTCTGGGAGATTTGGGGGCTGAAGATTGGGAGTACCAAACACTCTAAAACTACATAATGTACAATATAATGTACAAATTGGGCCATATTAATGTGTTGTTTGGCTCCTTACCGGTTCTGTAGTGTCCAAGGACAAATGAAGTTTCCCATTTCTTTCTCTTTAACTTGTATTTTATTTTTCTCGGTTGTGGCCAGAACTGATTGATTTATGATTTGGAAACATATTTAACTAACTGCTGAAAGTTTGCAGCCAGCAACAAATAACAATGGCAGTTTTGCAATGAGGTTTCTCATCTGCCCACTATAATTAGCACTTCTACATGCAATTTGTTTGGGCCTGGATTTGGAAACTGTGTTGACTCTATCTTTCCTAATTGTTTGCAAAGGCTTGCAGTAAGATGCTTCTCATTTTCTAGTCTCTCAAACCATTCAGAGAGGGCCAAGCTAGAGATGATGGTAAATGCACAGATGTTGCTGAAATCAGCCACCATATGCCTAATTCTGCCCTCTCCTTCCATAATACTTAGCAGAATTTAAGTACAATATCACATCATGACATTCCATGTTTCCCCATGTTTCTTCGCCATCTGCAATCAATGATGTATTGTAGAGTAACAAGAATGTTGTGTACCTTAGAAGACTGTGGCGTCACAATATGATGAAAGTATAATTTTTATGGGAAAGGATGTGAAACTAGGCGTGTATTGTATTTTTTAGTGCCAGCCGGTATTTTATCATGCTGTCTCGTTTGGGCCTAAATTGTTTTTTTTTTAATGAGATATAAATACACTGTTTTGAATAAGTTAAAGGGGAAATCTTTCTTCATTTGAAGGACAAGATGATGGCAACAAATATGGTTTTGTCTTGTAGGAAATGCGTATCTACTATCTACATAAGAACAGCTTTTGAAAGTTCTTGAATATACATATATTGCTAAAGGACTATTTCCTTTAGTACTATTTAAAGTTGCATTTTCCAGTAACTTCTCTGTGACCATCATGAATGCCTAGATATTTGTGAAAATATTGCTAGAATAAGACATTTGCAGGGGACAATTTGCTTGAATAAGACGTTTGCAGAGGGCCTTCTCGGTAGTGACGCCCACCCTGTGGAACACCGTCCCATCAGATGTCAAGCAAATGAACTATCTGACTTTTAGAAGACATCTGAAGGCAGCCCTGTTTAGGGAAGTTTTTAATGTTTGATGTTTTATTGAATTTTTAATATTTTATTGGAAGCTGCCCAGAGTGGCTGGGGAAACCAGATGGGCGGGGTATAAATAATAAATTATTATTATTATTATTATTATTATTATTAAGACATCCACAAAGATTAGTTGCAGAATTTATCCCAGCTGGCAGTTCAAATTATATTAGAACTCTTTTAGTTTACCTTGATTGCAGATACATTTACAGTACACCTGAAATATGTGTATATATAGCTTGAGGCTGAATTTAATTCCAGTTGCTATAGTTAGGGCTGCAGTCTGTTGCAATTGCAGTGTTTTGCTTGGCTTTGATGAAAGTCCCAATCCAGAAGCATAATATCAGTCCATATGCCTTCTTACACAATTAACGAAGCTTTGTGTGAGCTAAACGAAATATCTGACTGCAGTATCAATGTTTTTACTTCTCCGCCACTTTCAATGGTTTCATTTTGTATATGTTAGCAATACTCTGGAAAGATGAAAAAATGTGCTGCTGCTTTTGCAATACACAATTCAGCTCCTAAGGTCAGAATGAGAACAGAACAAGGCAAAAACTGCTAGTTGATTACTACAATTAATTGTTGTAATTTGTTGATTTCAGTTTGAAATGGATTGTAATTAGGTTTTAATTGGACCTGTAGCCCATGTACGCCTGTTGACTATGGTTATGAAGAATCCACAAGCATTTCTTGACTCAATGAGTTCAATGTGACTGTAAACTGTATAATTACTATGTCGGTGTCAAAGCTAAACATTTAACAAGTATAAAAAGCCACTTAGAAAACTTTAATTAGTTATAGCTAGTATGATAAGAACAAACAAGAAAAGGAAAATATTCTGGCTTGAGTTTTCCATGACTGAAGCGGAATAAAGAATGAGAAGACTGAACTGGTAACAGAAAGAAAACGTATTTCCCTGTTGGAATTATTAGACATATATTACTACTATCAGCAACTTTCTCCCACCGTCCAATAATTTGTATCCATATTATATATATGAACTGAGTACCGGGATAGCTGTTCATCACTGGAACCAATTGTGGTTCTGTGGACAATTAGATTCTGGCAGGACCATAGATGTCAAAAACAGCATGAAAATCTCTTTATTAGCCTCCCAACCATCAATTGGCTTCTGATCTAGGCCTGAGTTTGTGAGCCAAAGAGGGGAAATTGGCTAATTCCAGCTGGGTTGTTAATGAGAGACAATTAAAGGAAGGGCCTTAAGCCATAAAATTCTTCAGCCTGCAGATGAGAGAGAGAAAGAAAGAAAGAAAGAAAGAAAGAGAACATAGTTTGACGGCCTACTATCCTACCAATGGAAATTCAGTTGTAAGAAATCTTTTATTCATTTTCTGACATCGGTGCTTTAACCTTGATCATGCCAATACTTATTGCACTTTGCTGTTAAGGTTTGCATGTTTTCAGCCACATTCTGGTTGCATCAGCCTCCTGAAGTCCCAGGACTTCTCTGACAGCAGGGCATAAATACCCATAATTAATCACTGCAATATACAGAGAGTTGGGTCCAGTGGTAGTCCTCTGTTGATTGAAGGGTCTGTAAATGAAAAAAGGGGTGTGGTGGTTTTCACAAATCCCCACTTTCTCCTGCAGCCCCTACCCCCTGATTGCCACCTCCCACTTAACTCCAAAGGGTTCCAGACCATCTGGAGCAGATGATAATAATAATAATAATAATAATAATAATAATAATAATAATAATAATAATAATAATAATAATTTTTATTTATACTCTGCCCTCCCTGGCCAGAGCCAGGCTCAGGGCGGCTAACACCAGTAAAATTACAGTAAAAACATAATAGGAAAAAATGGGGGGGGATAGAAAAATGAGGGGGGCCAATTTAAAATACAGGTTAAAATGCAATTTAAAATGCAGCTTCATTTTAAATGTAGCCCATAGATCAAAACCTTAAGGGGAGGGAAACATAAGGGTCAGACTGAGTTCAAACCAAAGGCCAGGTGGAACAGCTCTGTCTTGCACGCCAAGATGGACTAGAGTCAACCCCAATCCAACCTAGTTCCTATTTTACAGTGGCTGAAGTAATTGTTGTGAGTTTCCTCTCTGCCAGAAACACCACCCTTTTCTGAGTCTCTTTGTGAATTAAAATTACCATGCTGGGCATTGCTATGCTTATTTTCATGCATAGAGAATCCCACTTCCTGTGTTCCACTTCCCTTTCTTAACCACACAGTCATAAGTTACAGTGTGGGCTAAATATATATATATGTGTGTGTGTGTGTCTGTGTCTGTGTCTGTGTGTGTGTGTGTGCGCGCGCGTGTGTGCATGCATGTGTGTGTGTTTTTAAATACGTTAGAGCCCACACCTGCTATATCACATGTAACAACAGATACATAGACTTGGAACTGGAAGCTGGCCAGAAAAAACACCTGGATGGTAGTGAAAGAACACAAAAATTCCACCACACCAGGTTAATATGATGCTATATTGAGAATCTGGTTAAGCATAATATTTCTTTCTCTCTCTCTCTCTCTCTCTCTCTCTCTCTCTCTCACTCACACACACACACACACACACACACACAGACACACACACCCCTTGTTAGATCTCAATAATACATAGAAGTTAGATGCTTAATCCAAAATCAGGTTTTGGGTTGCTGGTGTTGTTTTCGAGACCAACCGGGCATCCAGGTAGCAGTATCTTCAGTCTCAGCAGGCTGTTGGCATGGTTACTGAAGTGTCTCTGGGCAAGGGAGGTGGTCCTTAACTGCTAAACCCATCTTCTCCTTCCATGACCCATTTGCATCCCACCACCAGTTGTTTCACGGCCATAGCACAAGGAAGCAGGATGCCTCCCTTCCCATCCCATCCCAGAAATCCCCAGATGCATAACACCACCAAATAATTTCATCCCCCCCCAAAATGTTACCATAAAGAAAAGAATTACAAATAAACAATCCAGAGCAGCTAAAAAGCAGGGGAATCTATAAAAAAAAAAACACGCCTCATGTTCAATTACTCAAAGCTGCTACATCTTTGTATGTGTGTGTAATTTTTATTGGTTTCTTTTTTAACAGAATATTCCCAACATTATCCAAACAAACAATTATACCCTTTGCTCTGCCGAGCTAAAGCTGCTACATCTTGGCTGAGTCGAGAAAGCCTTTCTGTGCACCACAGCGGAACCAAATCATCGTCCAGTTGTCACCAAGTCCTACATCAGTTCAGGTTGCTCTGTGTAATAACATCATTTACTAACTGTAAAAAGTAAGAGAAGGAGACAGAATCACAATAGATACGTCCTTCGTTTTTCCAGATTGCAAACCTTTGAAGAACCTATTTAAAGAACTTTAAAGAACCATTGCTCTGACAATGAGCCAAGCAGGAAAGCCTTCATGGTGCCATCTTGGTTGCTGCTAAGGCCCTAAGAATTGTTTAACCTATACAGAAAGCTTGTATATTGTTTGATGTGGCCAGAAGGAGCTGCCCAAAGATATAGTCAGGGTGTTTTAATTACCACATATTTGACTAGGCTCAGCATCAGTCCTTGAATTACCAGGGAGAAAGGTACGAAAGCCCCTGATGAAATTCACAACTCTTATTCCTTGATTCCCCACAAAACTTAGCCAAATCACAACCTTCTTAAAAACAGTAGGGCTGTTGACACAAAAGTTAAGGAATCCCCAACTACGGGGCTTTTTCCCCCCAGCCAGAACTCAGTTCCAGCACCTCTCAAATAGGTGCCATTGCCATTCCAAGTGAACAAGGGAGGCGTTCATGGTGAGTTCTGGCACTCTTTTTCTAGAAAAACAGCATTGCGCCTGCTAACCGCTGGTAATTTGAACCCACAACCGGCATGAGGAGCAGTCCTATTCCTGGGTAGGGTAGTGGCGCCCTCCCTCCCTGTGGAACGCCCTCCCACCAGATGTCAAAGAGAACAACAACTACCAGACTTTTAGAAGACATCTGAAGGCAGCCCTGTTTAGGGAAGCTTTTAATGTTTAACAGACTATTGTATTTTAATACTTTGTTGGAAGCCACCTAGAGTGGCCAGATGAGCGGGGTATAAATAATAAATTTTATTATTATTATTATTATTATTAGAGTTAGTGTAGGCTCCTCCATTCCTTTAACACCATTCCCATTTCTTCACCTGTTTGGGGGGCTGCGCTGACACAATTGCACTGGCACACTGACTGGGCTAAAAATTAAAAATTAAACCTCTGCCCTGCGCCAGCACAGCCCTGGTAGCTTCACTTCCCTACTGGTTATTTTGCTGGCATCCACGAGATCTGGGACCAGTCCTGCTTGGCTCGACCAGGGTGACTTGGCACCATTAGGTATACAACCCTTTTTAAATAAAACCGAGAAACACCCAACCATGTAGAAACAGGAGCCTCAGCCACGGTGTAACATTGCGTATGTAAATTCAGCTTGACTCTCAATATTGCTGCGCATTTAACAGCAGGCTGGGAAGCTAGAGAGGACAGCATTATTTATGCATCTGTCACAAGCGATTTGCCAATCTAAATAATGACGAGGCCCTTTGGACAGCTCATGTTAACTTCCATTTCCAGTCACATTTCCTCGTTGCGACGAAGAGAAAGGAGGGAAAATTCTGTGGAACTTTTTAGCTTCAGGTTTCTGAGGCAACTTTTCGCTGGAGAAGACAAAAGATATTGCTAGGAAGCCAAAACAGCATGTGGCCCAAGTGTGGTTTTTCAAACCCTGTATTAGATTTGTAACCTACCGGCAGGGTCAAAGGGGTATTATGAGTAGGTCATGGGAAGCTCATTGCTCTTGAGTCTTCCTATCAGAAGGGATTTGGTCTTGTTACAGAAGCTCTGACAGTTCAGCAATGTTCGCCATCATATTGTGCCCACTGTGAAAGGTCAGTCACCGCCAGCTCTCGCTTCAGACAAAATATTTCCAGCAGGAGATCTCCTGACAATAAACTCGAGATTTATACATACATACATATATATATATATATATATAGAAGATGACGAGTGAGACCTCGTCGAAACGTCGCCTAGACACCCCAACTTTTACACGGGAAGACACCCGAGGACACCAAAACCTGCATATATATATATATATATATATATATATATGTCTTGCCAGAGCTAAGCATGACTGGAGTGCACATTATTCCATTGGAAATCTTTAATCCTAGAATCGGAGAAAGCAAGTCGTTTTCTTTTCCACTCACAGCAAAAACTGATCATTTCATCCACAAGCTTATCTCGACACAGAGAGGAGGATGAGACAGGTCATTACAAAACGAGACGGTTTGTTGTCAGTTATTAAACACCTGAGTCATTAAAATCTCCTGATTACCCAAATTAACGAGGGCTGCAGTTGCGCACGCGGGTTTTTAAATGCCGTTGTCTTTAACGGGATTTCAGCTAGCCGAACGTCACACAGAATTGCAGACACTGTTTCCACCAAGTGGCCTATGTAAATGTCATTCATATTTTCTGAACTTCAATCAGAGTGTTTTGGATCTCCCCTTGAGCCTTTGTATAATGAGGCAGTTCTGTAATTTAAACGTGACGCCTTGGGACTGAAATAATAGAATTACATTAATGGGGATTTTGTGTTTGCAGAAAAAAGGAGGAGCTCCTTTGGCGCGTTAGCTCTTGCCAGTAACTTCTTATTTGGCCTCTCAGATAGTTTCCATTTACAGTGATCCCAGCCATTTTAGCTCTCAGTTTCTCAAGAAAAAAACCCCCCAGCAATCTCATTCTTAATCTTCCATTTTGGGTAAATGAGGGTAAAAACATAAGTTAATGCTATCAAACAAATTGGAGGGGGTACTTAATTATTCAGAGTTCACCTATTAAAGTTAATGAACCTAAGTTAATCGTGTCTATTAATGCCAATGGGGCTACTCTTGAGTAGGCTTAGCATTGAATACCATTTGGGGTATTTACAGTGCTATGGGAAATTATTATTATTGAGGGGGTTGTTGGTTTTAAAGACATTTCTGTTGTGAGCTGCCTTGTCCTAAAATGTAACTTGACAAGAAGAAAGAAAGAAAGAAAGAAAGAAAGAAAGAAAGAAAGAAAGAGGGCACATAAAATTGTATCCTTTCTTTCTATCAAATGATTGCACTCAGAATGTTATCCGGTGGTCTTGAGTTGCTCTTTCCATTTGTGATCCATTGCACACACCGGCTTGGGCCCACCTACCTTCTTTTAAAGGGTGGGGGTGGGGGGCGTCTGTTCTTTGTTCTGCTATAATATCTAAGGCACAACCTTTGTGACTATACCGTTAGAGGGAATTGGAGTTTTTTGCAAAGCATATAGGGACATAAGAAGAGCCCTGTTTGATCAGGCCAAAGGGCCATCTTGCCAAATATTCTGTTCTCACGGTGGCCTAACAGCATGGTCATCTGCCATGGATGCTTTAGCTGAGATTCCTGCATTGCAGAGGGTTGGACTAGATGACCCTTGGGGTACCTTCCAATTCTTTTTTTTTAAAAAAAATACATTTTTATTAATTTTTTAACATATCAGTTCCAACAGTCATACAACATAACTTCTCATCTTATACAATATTTTTGGACTTCCATCAACACCTCTGATGATTTTCCATGCTTTATCACTTATTCTGCATTTCTTAGTTTCTATATTACATTTAATTATCCTTAACTAATAATTCTCTTCATAGTCTTTCTTGCAATATTTTAAATAATCCACTTTACAAAACTTCTTGCAGTCCTACTAGTGTAATCTGTTCATCTCAATTACTTTTCAAATATTTCATATATTTACTCCAGTCTTCTAAGAATCTCTGATCCCGCAGGTTTCGAATCCTTCCTGTTAATTTATCTAATTCTGCATAGTCCATCAACTTCATCCTCCATTCTTTTGTCAGTAATTCTTTCTTGGGGTCCCTTCCAATTCTATGTGCAAAAGGTCCAGTCTGGACTGCAGCTCTGGAAAACTTGAAGGTGCGACACACTTTTGTGATATTTTTTGTTCATCCCTGTTTTTGTCCCCCCTACTCTCAGTTTTGGAGCATTTTCATTACAGTGTTCAGGTTTTTGTTTTTCAGAAAGTGCACACTAGATAAAGACATCGGCCAGATGTCTAAAGGCACAACTTGCTTCTGAAAATCTAGTCTGAATTGTCACCAGGGAGGAGTGTCTGTAAGTTGCTTGGATCAAATCACCTGGGGAAGCCTCAGTGAGTCCCTGTGAGCTCCTCAGAGGAAGATCAGGGGAATAAGTGTTGCAAATAAACAAATAGGCTGCTGAAAGTGTTGAGGCAGGGCTGGTCCACCTGTGAGGCAAGATGAGCTGACTGCCTTGGGCGGCTGATTCAACAGGGACAGCAGATCCCAAATGAGATCTTTATCAGCCCCTTGTTTCTTATGTAGATCTTCGCTCACCCCATCTTCCCTGGCAGGGAGGGGGCACCATTTTGTGGTTCACCTCAGGTACCAAAATGTTTTTGAGGACATTGGATTTGGCTGTGTTTGACTTTTGGGGTATTTGGGGGTAGATCTTGATGCTGACCTCTGTTTATGGCAAATACAGTTTGGAAGATACAGGCTGATCTGTGACAAATTACAATGGTACCTCTAGTTAAGAACGTAATTCATTATGGAGGTCCGTTCTTAACCTGAAACTGTTCTTAACCTGAGGTACCACTTTAGCTAATGGGGCCTCCCGCTGTCGCCGCGCGATTTCTGTTCTCATCCTGAGGTAAAGTTCTTAACCCAAGGTTACTTCTGCGTTAGCGGAGTCTGTAACCTGAAGCGTTTGTAACCCGAAGCGTTTGTAACCCGAGGTACCACTGTACTTTTATCACAATGAGGAAAATAAAGGAAACTGCAGCACAGATGCAAGTAAACCAAACAATAAATAGCAACAGGTATATTTTAGGAAACTAGACATGGGTGGACAGATTTGCACAACATGCATTTTTTTCTTTCCTTTTTTAATCAAGGATTTCGGAAATGCACTGGGTGTTTTGGTTCTGTTTCATGAATTGCCACTGTTCACTACATAATTATGTGTACTTTCTGCATTTTTCTCTGACCTCGCTGTGTGTAATCCCCACCACCCAAAAATCCATGTTTATATATACCTGCAAACTCAGCCAACACTTCATGCATCTGATTATGTGAAATCTGATCCGCAAAAGTTTATGCCACAATAAACATGTTAGTTTTTAAGGTGCCACAAGACTGCTGATTTCACTGCAACAGGCAAACACAGCTACCCCTCTGGAAACTTGTTCTGTATCTCTGGAAATTTGTTCTGTAAGAACGAATTGTATGAAAAATGTGGAAATTATTGAAGCATTTCTTTATTCACTGCAGCCGGCAAAATTATTGCAAGGATCTTAGCAAATCGTCTCCTAATTATATCCAAGGATTATCATCTTCCAAAGCAATTACAGTGGTACCTTGGTTTTTGAACATCCTGAAAGTTGAACTTTTCAGTTTTTGAACGCCGAAGTCACTGCTTCGGTTTCCAAACTCTTTTCGGGAGTGAAACGTGCCACACAGCTTCTGTGTTAGAGTTTTCCGTAAGTAAATGCTTCTGGAAATGTATGCTTCAGTTTTCGAATGTTTTGGAAGTCGAACGGTCTTCTGGAATAGATTACGTTCAAAAACCGAGGTACCACTGTACTCTATTTCCAACTTAAGGATGGAAAGCGAAATATCAGTGGACAACAAAAGAGATTTAAAGACGCTCTCGAGGCAAAACTAAAAGAATGTAATATAAGCACTGATAACTGGGGGAAACTGGCCTGCAATTGCTTCAATAGGAGAACGGCCTTTACCAAAGATGTCATGGACTTTACCAAGATGCTCGAACTCAGGAGAAACTAGCTAAGAGGAAGGCACATTTGGCAAACCTTCACTGTGATCAACTCAAGCCCGGAAACCTATGTCCCCACTGTCGAAGGATGTGTGGATCCAGAATTGGCCTCCACAGTCACTTACGGACTCACTGTTAAGACTGTGTTCATGGAAGACAATCTTACTCGGCCACAGGTGATAACCAAAGGAGATGAAGTCTAGCAAAATGTGACAAACAGGAGATCTGAAATCAGAAACTCGTAACAGTTTTTAAAAAAATTAAAAGCAGCTTCAGGAGGCCCAAATTGACTCATAACTATTGGTGGGGGGGTGGGAAGCATCATTTAACCTTGTACTGACCCTTCATATTTTCTTTTACATGGGGAAGTGGTAAAATCCCAGGTATTCTATCATTCAGCACAAAGCTAAAACCAGAACCAATATCCTGGGCAGCTTTTGGGATAAGCTTCCTAGTATACACTTCCATAGATTGCCCTACTGTTTACCAAGCCTTAATTTTATTTCTCTCCCCTCCCTCTTTTTTTGGCAGGAGAGGAGGAAGGGTGGGAAACTACTGGAAGATCTTTGGGTCAATACTCTAAAGCTCTTTTCTTTTTTTGAGAGTTGCTGTTGTAATCTACCTTAAATTGATCTGGATAGCTGCAGGCACAGCTGACTCCAGCGATTCAGCTTTATCCACGTTACCTGCAACAGCTAAGATACGCTTGGTTAGCCAGGTATCTTGGGCTGAATTTGGCTCTCAGTCATGCTGCTTCATATCTGGAATAATTCCATTGGTTACAGCCATATTACTCTGGATTTGCACAAGGAAACTCCGAGCAGAATTTAGCTCTCCCCTTTTTCTGTCCAATTGCTCCAGCAGCTGAACGCTGCAAGCTGCATAACATTTCCACAGCGCAGGTACCGTTCAAAGACCCAAGGGGATTGGGAAGTCACAGAAACCTAATGCTATTTGTATTTACGCTGAACTCTCTAAGGAGATGAGATATTTCTGCTGCAAGATTTAATTTTTGTTTGAGTCAGGGAGGGGAAACGTTGAAAGAGGCTAGCTCTTCTGGCAAAATTCACCAGCTCTAAAAACTGATCACCGACCTTTGGTATCAGAATACAGTGGTACCTCGGGTTAAGTACTTAATTCGTTCTGGAGGTCCGTTCTTAACCTGAAACTGTTCTTAACCTGAAGCACCACCTTAGCTAATGGGGCCTCCTGCTGCCGCCACGCCGCTGGAGCACGATTTCTGTTCTCATCCTGAAGCAAAGTTCTTAACCTGAAGCATTATTTCTGGGTTAGCGGAGTCTGTAACCTGAAGTGTATGTAACCTGAGGTACCACTGTATCAAAGAAGCTTAATTTTGTATATTTGAATAGAAAATGAATGGCCACCAGATCAGAACAAAGTTCTTGCATGGGAGAACACATATATTATAGATTGATTATAATAATTGGCTTCACTGTGAAGCTGGACTTCTCACACAGGAACTGATGATTTCATAGATGGTCGGAAGGGTGAGTTTACATAAGGCCCTGAGTCCAGACGTTGTTAAGAAGAAGAGGAGGAGTTTGGATTTAATATTCCGCTTTGTTGTTGTTGTTGTTGTTGTTGTTGTTGTTTAGTCGTTTAGTCGTGTCCGACTCTTCATGACCCCATGGACCAGAGCACGCCAGGCACTCCTGTCTTCCACTGCCTCCCGCAGTTTGGTCAGACTCATGTTTGTAGCTTCGAGAACACTGTCCAACCATCTCGTCCTCTGTCGTCCCCTTCTTCTTGTGCCCTCCATCTTTCCCAACATCAGAGTCTTTTCCAGGGAGTCTTCTCTTCTCATGAGGTGGCCAAAGTATTGGGAGTCTCAGCTTTACGATCTGTCCTTCCAGTGAGCACTCAGGGCTAATTTCCTTAAGAATGGATGTGTATCCCGCTTTATCACTACCCAAAGGAGTCTCAAAGCGGCTAACATTCTCCTTTCCCTTCCTCCCCCACAACAAACACTCTGTGAGGTGAGTGGGGCTGAGAGACTTCAGAGAAGTGTGACTAGCCCAAGGTCACCCAGCAGCTGCATGTGGAGGAGCGAGGAATCGAACCCGGTTCACCAGATTACGAGTCTACCGCTCTTAACCACTACAGTATTTCTATCTGGAAAAAAAAAATCAGGTGGCAAGGCTGGCAAAGATCTCTTCCCAGGACACCCTGGAGAGTGGTTTGTTTTGAAGCATTTTTAAAATGCATTATAAAAAAGACTCCTGGAACAGCTTCACGGATCACTAAAGCACCCAGTCAGTCTCAGGCTTACAATCTAAAAGACATATAACATGAAAGCAAATTTTTGTGAGGGAGGGGGGAAAGCTAGCCACGAGATCTTTAAAGTTACAGAGATCACCTTGAATGGAAACAGCCTTGCTTCATGTATTTCCACCTGTTAGGCAGTCTGAAAAAATGGCTGCTGCGAGGAACAGTCCCTCAACAAGTTCGTTGTTCCTAGTCAGCGTAGACAATACCTGATTACAGGACCCTTAGTTTGTCTCAATATACAGTGGTACCTCGGGTTAAGAACTTAATTTGTTCTGGAGGTCCATTCTTAACCTGAAACTGTTCGTAACTTGAGGTACCACTTTAGGTAATGGGGCCTCCTGCTGCCGCTGCACCGCCGGAGCACGATTTTTGTTCTTATCCTGAAGTAAAGTTCTTAACCCGAGGTACTATTTCTGGGTTAGCGGACTCTGTAACCTGAAGCATCTGTAACCTGAAGCGTATGTAACCTGAGGTACCACTGTAAACCTGTCCAAAGGGACAAAATACTGCCCTACACTGAATTAATCCATTGGACCACCCTATATTTCCAACACTGGCTTTCAGCAGCTCGGCAGCATTTTAGGTTCTGTAAGGAAGCACATTTGAAGCATGTTCCCTCCTACCAAAGATTCTTGCAAACTGTGGTTTGTGAAGGGTATTGGGAGCTGAACAATGGTTGTTTGTGGGGTGGGGTGCTTTAAAAGCTGGCCAAGCTGTGTCATCCATCCTGGCCCTGTATTTTTCCAGGAAAAATAATGTTAATGACTGGTGGTTGCTAATGAGTTGTCTGCCTCAGGCAGCAGGATCCACAAGAGCAGCAGGTCTGCCTCCAAGGAAGACATCTCCTGATGCCACAGAGGCAGTGGCTGGTTCGGCTACCTCCTTGGCACAGTCCCCCACCCTATGCTGCCTCTGCAGCGTCTACTCTGCGAATAGGAGGCACTGGCGGTCTCCTCCCCACTCCAGAGAGGAAATGGCAGGGAGTCTCCTGGCCTCTGCACTTGCCCGCTGTCATTCAGAGCGGGTCGCTTTCTTCCCATAGTAGCCTTTGATTCCCCCATCAGCTGCCAGGTAAGGTTGATTTGATTCCCGCTCGATGCAGAGCTTTGCTCCTGCCTTCTTCCCAATGTAGCTTCACTCACCTCTTCTTCCCTGGCGGGAGAGATGAGATTTTGCAACTTGCCTCAGGCACCATAATGTCTTGGGCCGGCCCTATCGTTGGCTCTGAGTGGGAGCTATTGGCCAGGAAACAGGCTGCATTCACAGGGCAGTTTATTCCATTTCCATAACTTCCCCCTAACAGTTAAGTTCCACATTATATAATTTTATTTATTTATTTATTTATTTATTTATTTATTTATTTATTTATTTATTTATTCATTCATTCATTCATTCATACATACATACCCTGCCCATCTGGCTGGGTTTCCCCAGCCACTCTGAACAGCTCCCAACAGAATTAAAAGCACAATAAAACATTAAAAACTTCCTTAAACAGGGCTGCTTTCAGATGTTTTCTATAAGTCAGATAGTTGTTTATTTCCTGGATATCTGGTGGGAGGGCGTTCCACAGGGCTGGCACCACTACTGAGAAGGCCCTCCTGCTGGCTCCCTGTAACCTCACTTCTCGCAGTGAGGGAACCACCAGAAGGCCCACGGAGCTGGACCTCAGTGTTCGGGCTGCATGATGGGGGTGGAGATGCTCCTTCAGGTATACTAGGTTTTCACACAAGGTAAAAGCCACGAATGGAATTCTAGTCTGGTGCTACCTTCCATCCCATTGGTTTCCATACACCAAGTATATGGAAAGGAGGGCTAAACTTGTGCTATATTTCATTATAGTTCCGCATGTACGTCCAGTGGTGGTGTCTGATGGGCCTGATGTTATTTTCTGAGTTAATTTTGTATTGGATAAATCATTCACAGTTGCTGGTGTAACAGAAGCACAGAACTGTAGAGTTGGAAGGGACCCTGAGGATCATCTGGTCCAACCACCTGCAATTCAATAATATGCAGCTCTCCCACACGGGGATCGAACCTGCAGACGCACATGTAGACTGGGGACTTCACATCCATTATTTTCCTATTTAGACTTCTGAATCTCCCTTACAGTTTACTGCAATTTTATCCAGGTTCTTCTTCCAGATCTTTCTTGCCCTAGATCTCAGGGCGATTTACGACATTGCAAACTTTAATATCTACTTTTGTTGTCCCATATATATATACATATATATGTGTATGTATATATGTGTGTATATATATATATATATATATATATATATATATATATTTACAGGTTTATACATTTCATTAATTTTACAATCATTTTTAACATTTCAAAGCTTGACTTCCTTTCCCTTCTTTCTGCAGTTCCTTAAATTTAATTTTTAATATCATCTTCATATCCAAATTCATTTAATTTGCCTATTTAATTATCTACTTTAAATATATACTCTTAAGAAACTGCAGATTATTTCAGTAATCCTGCCAGTGTTTTTATCTGTTTATCTGTAAATATTCAATAGACCATTTCCATTCTTTTATAAAAAATCTACTTTTGTTGTCTTACCCCACATCACAGGAATACATATCATATCAGGACATTTAGATGGTACTTACTGGCTTAAATGTTTAAACTGAGATGGATGTATTGGGGTCTATTATATTGTTAACAAAAGCTGGCATTTACTTTTTTGTCCTTTTTGCCTTCTTTCTTTCTTTCTTTCGTTTATTAAACGTGGTATAATACAAGATTCAAGCAATCTTTGTACTGAGTAATTATTTGAAACCTCTTGTTGTTTAGTCGTTTAGTCGTGTCTGACTCTTCGTGACCAGAGCACGCCAGGCACTCCTGTCTTCCACTGCCTCCCACAGTTTGTCAAACTCATGCTGGTAGCTTCGAGAACACTGTCCAACCATCTCGTCCTCTGCCGTCCTCTTCTCCTTGTGCCCTCCATCTTTCCCAACATCAGGGTCTTTTCCAGGGAGTCTTTTCTTCTCATGAGGTGGCCAAAGTAAACTTAGCACCAGGTTTTTATTTGTTACCAAATTTCCCACCCTTACATCAATGCAGCTCAGGCCAGAAAACACAGCCCCTGACCCACATTTTAACCTAACAACAAACCTGTGCTGTAGAGCTGGTTGGAATCTAGACACTTTTTAAAAAACATTTTGAAAAATATATTGAGTTTTCCATAGCTCACCATCCCCATCTAGTGTCACATTTGTATAACACACTTTACAACACACTTAAAACGTTTTATTTGCAGCAGAGAGAGAGAAACTGGACCAAGATCACCCAGTGCGCTTCATGACTGCATTTGAACCTACATCTTTCCAGCACTGGACCCAAACCAAACCAGCTCTGATCTCAGTTTTCTGATATTAAAAGATAACAAATGACCAAGGCATGCTATGTGCCATCAATTGCAAAGTAGCAAGTATCTTGCCTGGGCTGGATCGGTCCCGTAGAGACCCCTCCATGGGCTGGATCACACACACCCCTACGATTTTCGGTGCCTGCGTCTGCACAGATGCAATTTCCAGCACTGCGCCGGTTTAGCGCTGCACGCGAGCGGGCAACTCAGTTCGGGGGCTGGTCAAACGACCTGCATGAGCTGCTTCCGGCCCATGGGCCTTGGAAGAAGAGAAGAAGAAGAGTTTGGATTTGATATCCCGCTTTATCACTACCTGAAGGAGTCTCAAAGCGGCTAACATTCTCCTTTCCACATTCCTCCCCCACAACAAACACTCTGTGAGGTGAGTGGGGCTGAGAGACTTCAGAGAAGTGTGACTAGCCCAAGTCACCCAGCAGCTGCATGTGGAGGAGCAGGGAAGCAAACCCGGTTCCCCAGATTACGAGACTACCGCTCTTAACCACTACACCACACTGGCTCTCTCTTAGTTTTGTGACCCCTGGTCTAGTCTATATAATATCTTCAACAGTGACCTCTTGTCTCTCTCCCTCCCTCTCTCTCTCTTTTAAAACCACACTCTTTTACAGCCTTCTGCCAAGCAGCTATTCTGTTTTTCTGGGGGACCTTTTTCTAATTCAGCAGCGTCTTTAGCAGGAAATAGATACACTTCACAGCACATTATTTTTCAGGCAACAATCACTTCTCACAGGTACTTTTCCACAAGCACTTTAATGCAAAAAAAGAAGAATACCCGACTGCTTTTTGCCAGTTCCAGAGTGCATTCCCTATTTGTATCCTATCTTGCGAGAGACCCAGATCATAGCTATGACCTCTTGTGGCCATTTTCTTTATATAAGCCCCATGCACTTGAATTAGATCTGGCTGATTATTTTTGGGTCAGCCAGAGATGCCACCTTTAGAATTAAGCGGAGCCGATTCGCAAGAGATCATTGTATTCAGAACCAGGCAAAAGCTGGCTCTGGAGAAGCACAGCAGAATTTATTTTATTTTGCTATTGCTTTTTCATGGCAAGCATTCTTGCAATGAAAACAGCGGCTTTCAGAAATGCCCCAGGTGCAAGCCCCATTTCTTTCAGCAAGCATTAGATCCACTTCAAAACTCCTGGCCAATATTTAAACAGCATCAAATACAACAACCCCCTGCTGCTTTTTTTTTAAAAAATAATATTTTTATTACATTTTCAACTAAAATAGCAAAACACACACACACACAAATACAATAACAACCACAAAGAAAGAAAAATATACACAAAAACAATATAAAATCCATAAAATGGGTTTCTCCAAACCCCGTAACTCCACCCCCCGTTCCTTAAATTTTCTTTTCAGCTGCATATCACTTCTACTCCAAATTAACTTGTTTGCAATACTTTTGCAAATACATAATAAACATTTCCCATTCTTCTTAAAATTTCTTGTCATCTTGATTTCTGAGCTTTCCAGAAATCAACCCCTGCGCTGCTTTGAGGTAGGATCTGTTCTACTCAGGCTGCATGCGTGCCATACTTTTTAATGAAGTTTAACAAACACGACTCCCCCCCCAAAAAAAAAATCTGGGAACTGCAGTTTGCTGAGGGTGCTGGGAATTTCAGCTTCACGAGTGGTAAACGACAATTCCCAATGTTCTTTGGGAGGGGGAGCCATATGCTTTCAATGTACAGTGGTACCTCGGGTTAAGTACTTAATTCGTTCTGGAGGTCCGTTCTTAAGCTGAAACTGTTCTTAACCTGAAACACCACTTTAGCTAATGGGGCCTCCTGCTGCCGCCACGCCACCAGAGCACAATTTCTCTTCTCATCCTGAAGCAAAGTTCCATTATTTTAATGTTGTATTTTATTTTTGTTTTTAAGTTGTAATCATTCATCTTGTTTTTATTATTGCTTGTAAGCCGCTCTGAGCCCGGCCTTGGCTGGGGAAGGCGGGGTATAAATAAAAAAATATTATTATTATTATTAACCTGAAGCACTATTTCTGAGTTAGCGGAGTCTGTAACCTGAAGCGTATGTAACCTGAGGTACCACTGTATAGTATGTACACAGCCTCAGAAACTCTCGGTTGCAACGGAAGTGCCCAAGATGACCTGGTCCTTGTCAAAAACAGTGGAGGTGACATTTGACGCAAAACTGAAATAGCAGCTCATACAAGCACAGCTGTGCTGGAGTGCACAAATTAGATGTGGGTCCTCACTGCCCCTTTGTACACCGGATGCAAACCCTGCCGCTTTAAGCCAGCTGACAGCATATCAGGTGACTGACAGATGGGCAGTCCCATCCACCTATCAGATGTGGCCTCTGGAAGGTTGACCTCTTTTTTTTATCTAGCTCACTGGAGGAAGGTGGTTCTACTACACCAGGGTTTCTCAAACTTGGGTCTCCAGCTGAAATTGGACTACAATTCCCATCATCCATGGCCACTGGTCCTGCTAGCTAGGGATGGTGTGTGTATATATATATATATATATATATATATATATATATATATATATATTATTTAGATCCTGCCCTTCCAGGTTCAGAAAATCAGGCTCAGGGCGGCTAACAACAAATTTAAAACACTTAATTGTAGAAGCAGCATAAAATACAGTATAAAAACATGAATAACAATAAAATTCAAAGTTCAGAAATCAATTTGGGGGAAATAAATCTAATTAGCATTAGATAGTCACCAGGGCTAGCTGGCTGAATTAGTCCTACTTGGGCCAGCAAGGAGGGCAGGGAAGAATTAGCTGTGGAGTCTGAGAGCGGGTAATCTTCATAAAAGGGGAGGGGGAGGGAAGAGAAGGGAAGGGAAATAAAAGATCAGGCTGAATTCAAATTAAAGGCAAGGTGGAATAGCTCTGCCTTACAGGCCCGATGGAAGGAGGTTGAATCCTGAAAGGCCCTAGTCTCATGGGACAGACCATTCCACCAGGTCGGAGCCATCACTAAAAAGGCCCTGGCCCTGGTGGAGGATAGTCTGACTTCCTTAGGGCCTGGGACCTCTAAACTATGGTTATTCATGGACCGTAAGGTCCTCTGTGGGGCATACCAGGAGAGGCAGTCCCGTAAATACGAGGGCCCTAAGCCACAAACCAGCACCTTGAACCTGACCTTATACTCCACCAGGAGCCAGTGCAACTGGTAAAGCACTGGGTGAATATGCTTCCATGGCAGGGACCCCGTGGGGGTTGTAGTCCAAAAACAGCTGGAGACCCCAGTTTGGGAAACCCTGCTCTAAACCATAGCCTTCCCCCAAGAGAATGAGTCTCCCTCATCCCTTGACTTCCATAGCAGAAACTCTTACAAAGATTCCAGCTTAGAGTTTCTGCTATTTTCTTGCCCTCCTGCAAAATTCATCATCATCAGTTTATGCATAAGCTGTTTCTCCCCCCACCCCGCCGATTATGCTCAAAGACCCTCACAACAAATGTAGGTCCAACGGAGAATCGTGAATATATGAAATATATTTCAAAATATGATATCTAAAGTTACGCGGGCAAGCAAAAGAAACCCAACAACGCTACTGTTTTAAAATGTCCCTAAAAGTATTGTTTTTGTAAATAAGAACGATCACAAGTGTTCACTGGTAGGTATCAAACCCTTTTCACAAGCTCATCACAAAAAAATCTGTGTTTTAAGAAAAATGAAGAAATTATATGATGCAGTTGAGAAAGTTTGATTATGGAAACCATGGAGGGCAGGAGTTATTCAGGGAATCCTAAATGTTGATGATTATGATTACTGTTGGAATTCAAATGTATAGTGAAAAACTGAATAATAATAAAAAATCTGTTACAAAACAAAAATGCACCAGTGTCAAAACATTAGCATTCAAACCAGTTTAAATTCAAAGGTTTCTATCCAAATACTGTAGTAGCATTGCAATAAGGCCCAAACCAAGGCTCCGCGACCACCAGTAGCAGCTGCCTTTGTAGCTGGAGTCCATCTGGGTTCTGGCCTCTCAGGTCAGGCAGAAGTGAACCAGATAAAGAACCAGGAATCTCGTCTTACAGGACTCACCACAATATGGTCCCTCAGCACCTTCTGCATCAAGACTAGTCTTTTCACACCTTTGTCCTCTAAAGGTCTTACCAGCCCTTCCCTGGCTCTTTTCCCTGCTTCCTGTGTACTTAAATGTTAGTTGTTTGTTTTTATGCCTTTAGCAATTTGCTGCTCCAGTTCCTCCTTTGCTTGCCTTATCACCACCTAACACTTGTTCTTCCCAGAGTTTGCATTGCAGCAAACTCCGATTTGAGCCAAACCTGATTCAGCAGCTGAAAGACGGGAGATGGGGAAAGTGGACACAACTAACAGTGCAATCCCAGTCACATTTACTCATAAATAAGCCCCAATGCATTCATGACCTCACTTGCCAAGTGGGTGCAAGGATCATAGCTGTCAACTTGCAGATTTAAAAATAAGGGACCAGCAGCCTCGAAAATAAGGGATCAGCAGCCCAAATAAGGGATTTTGGCTTAGCTTATACAGAAATCCCACACTGATGGAGCCATGCTGCTTTGGCTGCGACTGTGTTTTGCAGGGGGTTGGACTAGATGATCCTAAGGGTCTACAACTCCAACCAAAGAAGAATGGCAGACAAAACTGATGAACAACGTCAAGATGGCAAAGCTAACAGGCAGAATTAGAAACCAGGGAGAGGACCTCTTTAATAGAGAATGGGGAAAGTTTATAATTTAGTTGAAAAGCTGTTGTAAAGAGTTACATACATTGGTAGGATTGACAGAAAACTTGTAGTAAAAATTTGAACTATGGATGGACAAATGATTTATAAAAATGAAAAAAAAATAAAAATGAAAGGGATGCAGAGGGGGAAATCACTACATTAAGATGCTGCACTGGTTGGAGGGTATGCTAAGCAGATGCTGGGGCTGCTGTCGTGGTGGTGCGAGGAGTTCCAGCAGCCCTTTCCCGCCAGAGAGGGAGAGAGGGAGGGAGGGAGGGAGAGAGAGAGAGACACTCACCGCCGCGAGCCCGGCATGACGTGGTTGTGGCGCTGTGGCGGCCGCTGAAGCGCTGCCCTTCTGCATCCCTCCCAATCCCCTCCTCTTCCTCCTCCCTCAGGCCGCCGCCTCAGCCGCCGCCACCGCTGCCGCCTCTGGCTTCCCCTGGCCGCGCGGCGGAAGTCTCGCAAAAGAGGGGCTGCCTGCCTGCCTGTCCACCACCACCAGTCTCCTCACAACATGCCCCTGAGGGGGAAAAGGGAGAGACGGAGACTCGGCAGCTCGTGCGCACACGCTCTCTCATGGCGGAGAACCCTGAGCCGCTGCTTCCCTCCCGAGCCGGGTGAGCATGAAATCCGGGAAATTTAAGGGACATCATCAATCCGGGACAGCAGCGGGAAACGGTGCTGGGATAAGGGAGTTTCCCGCCAAATAAGGGACGGTTGACAGCTATGGCAAGGATAGGGTACTTTTAGAAAATACACCATTCCTTAGAGGCCGGCTTCACAGAATTTGGCACAGTGAACTCATCAACAAACTTGCAAATCTTAGTTTCCAGTATGCAAAGAAAAGACCATTGATGAATTCATCTAATTTTTTTGTGTGATATTTTAGAACTAATTTCAATAAAAGGTAGATCTACATGTGTTTTTTATGAGGAGATGATTGATTGATTGATTGATTGATTGACAGACAGACAGATAATTGCCTGAAAGGGTGGAGATGCAATTGAATCCATCTTGGCACTTTCTGTAGAAAATCTAGACTGAAATTGTTGTTGTTTTACACCGCCCTTCATCTGAAGATCCGAGGGTGGTTCACAACAGAAATATACAGAATGAGAATCCAAAATATATAATAATAATAATAATAATAATAATAATAATAATAATAATAATAATATACAACACTAGCTCCTCCCAAGCGCTGCAAAATCTTACCTCCAGTTGTGCTACCAAAAAATTACACCTTTTTGGGCGCCAAGTCTTAGGACTGATAGAACTGATCTCTCCCCAGACTTTCTAGAATAGGGATAAGGAAGGCTGCACTCCTTGCTGAACTAAATCTCCCATCACCCCCAAGCATTGGCTCTGCCATCTGGGGCTGGAGTTCAACAACATCTGGGAGGGCTGCTGATTTCTCATTCCTTTTCTGGGAGGAAAGTATATGGGCAATCTATCCGGAAGATAAATTGTATATTGAGGAGTTAGTGACCTGACATGGTTGCCCTCTTCCTGCCTCTGTTCCTTCCTCCTCTCCTTGTCTCTTAAGTTTTTTGATGGCATGAGAACAGCCTATAATGTCCTAATCAGTTAGGAGGAAGTGATAGTGATGAGTACCTTCTTTGATGTTGGACATCCTTTCGAGAAAGTGAGGCATTGGGAGAGGGTGGCTAATGAATGACCTGCAGGTACCCAGTCAGGAAAGCCACACAGGCTAGCTATCTATAAATCGGATGGTTGTGGGCACAGTTTTTTGAGACGCTCGTGCACGGACTGATCGGCCGTGCAAACTAAAGGCTACCTGGGGGGGGTCACTTTGCCGCTTCTTGAGGGCTTCCAAGTGGCAGATGGAAGTGCTTGCTCGGTGTGTATATATTGCTTGCTGTTTAGAATAAAATCTTTAATCTTCTCACTCCCTTGTGTTTTGTAGCTCTTCTCAATCTCATTTTAAAAGAACCGCCTTGCATTTGGCAAGACAGTAAGCCAAGCTGAGATAGAATCCAGACTTCGAAACCACTGCTCTTCTGTTGCGTACAGCGAATCTCTTGGCTCGGCTAACTTTGCCAGCCCTTCTATATGCTCCATCCCTTCCCTTTACAATCACCACGCCTTCCTGTTCCTGGGTCATCTTCCTGAAAGCGACAAAGCCCATTATTGGATGTATTTAGATCCCTAGTGTGGCAAGAGCCAGTGTGGTGTAGTGGTTAAGAGCGGAAGATTCGTAATCTGGTGAACCGGGTTCGCATCTCCACTCCTCCACATGCAGCTGCTGGGTGACCTTGGGCCAGTCACCCTTCTCTGAAGTCTCTCAGCCTCACTCACCTCACAGAGTGTTTGTTGTGGGGGAGGAAGGGAAAGGAGAATCTTAGCCACTTTGAGACTCCTTCGGGTAGTGATAAAGCGGGATATCAAATCCAAACTCCTCCTCCTCCTCCTCCCTAAAAAAACAGGAACAGTCTATTCTACATCAGTAGCATGTCCCTGTTTTCTGAGGAATGCTGGAGGGTATGTGTTTATCCTCCTTGCTCCTCTTCCATTCCTATTCATGCATTCTTAGTAAGGATCCAGGTGCCTTGCGAAGTGTATCCATTATTTTCCTGACAGCCTTGGAACTGGCAGACCAATCAGCTGCTTAGGTTGAGACCCGGATACGCTGCAGTCCCTCAGGAAAGCTTCCTACTCACAGCCATTCAAAGGTATTTAAAATGCGTGCAGCACAATGGAACATAATTATTACTGTCAACTGGTGCAGTATGTGGAAAAGACCATTGGCACCTTTGTATTGTCTACAAAGTCACGTCAACTTTTCTGTGGTTGAGAACTCTAGCATAGACTGGGGGAGGGGGAGCTTTTGACGGCAGCTTTTATTCCCTCCCCACCCCCAGATTCCACCACTAAATCTGAAGCTGTCGCCTTGATAAACATCCCCACCGGATCCCTGACAAAGCCAACCAGTTAAGTACGTCTAATCTTCTGCTCCACTTTACTGAAGACAGGCGTGGCAGTCAAGCGATGGCATCACTCTTCCAAAGACAGCATCACTCTTCTCTAAACAGCTTTTCTAGTGGCCTCATAGATATGGCCTGAGGGGCGCTCAGGGAGTGGCGAATAGGATGTGTTTTGCACAGGGTGCACCTGCTGAGGAAGCTCAAAGAATTCCAGTATTGCTTTGGCTTCCTCTGTCACCCATGTTTGCAGACCCTCCAAGTGTCCCTATTTCCCAGGGACAGTCCCGGGTTTACAGAAGCTGTCCCCGTTTCTGATTTGATCCCAGAATGGCCTGATTTTCTTAGGACTCCCGATTTTCATCAGAGAAACGTTGAAGGGTATGGAGTTATGCAACACACACACTCCGAGCCTAGGTAATAAGTAACTCTACAGCCTTTAGAAGACATCTGAAGGCAGCCCTGCATAGAGAAGTTTTTAAATGTTTATTGTTTTGTTATGTTTCTATATGTGTTGGGAGCCACCCAGAGTGGCTGGGGTAACCCAATCAGATGGGCAGGGCATAAATATTATTATTATTTATTATTAAGTAGGAGAAATGTTGGAGGGTATGTGTCTGCCATGGTTCATGAATGAAAACGGGAGCCCTCCCTCCCTAATGTTAGGTCCTTATCCTTTGACCTTGCTATGGACTTGGTTAGTCGCCTTGGTTGTCCAGGGGGCCTGGTAGGAATTTTTTCCACTTGGCAAATTGGCACTAGCCACTTGGTTTTTGGCCTACCTCATAGCAAATTGTCACAACTTTGTAAGGTTTGGCAGTTAGGCATTGGAGTATTCGGTTGGAGGGGAGGTGGCAGGCATTACCTACCTCTCCTATTTCAAGGGAATTGCGTTAAAGGAATCCGGGGGGCGTGTCCTATGTCCAAAGCCCAGACAGAGGCCAGGGCCATTGCATGACTCCTATCGGTGACCCTGGGGGAATTCCTAGTTGATGTGCATCAAAAGGGCTCCCCCTATCGGCGGTTAACCCTTACTAGACTGCCGGCAGACGGGCAGGAGTCAGATATAGTCATTGGTTCCAGTGCCTAAGCCAGTACCACTCACATTCTGTAATCAATAAAGTTGTGGCCTTTTTCAGCCCATTAACCTAAATTCTGGTGTCAAGTGTCTTTATTCTACAATGGGGGAGGGTTCTAGAACTTTCTTTATGTATGCTACAACAGCAGCAAGAATCCTCATTGCAAAGTATTGGAAGACACAGGATCTACCCACTCTGGAAGAATGGCAGATGAAGGTGATGGACTATATGGGACTGGCAGAAATGACTGGCAGAATCCGAGACCAGGGAGAAGAGTCGGTGGAAGAAGAGTGGAAGAAATTTAAAGACTATCTACAGAAACATTGCAAAATTAATGAATGTTAGAATGATGTTGGATAGAAATTAAGTGGTTTCCAGCTGTAATGCCTTAAGAGAATATGGGGGGGGGGGGAAGGTTTAGAAGTAGGTTAAAATTTATTGATAAGGATTTGCTGAACTAACAATTTGAATTGGAATATAAAAAAGGGAGGTATGAGGAGGTCTGGGAAATAAGTTAATGGAAAACAAGTAATCAAAATTTTGTCTGTTTTTAATTATTTTCATTTTTGTATTTTGGGTATTTTTCTCTCTTTTCTTTTTTTTTTGACTTTTATTGTATTACTATAGAAAACTTTAATAAATATTCTTTTTTAAAAAAAATACAATGGGGGAGGGTTCAGGACCTTGCCACGCAAACACATGCTCAAGTTGTCCATACATTACAGATCTGCCATGGCAGCCGTCCGTAGGGTCTGTGTGCCAAGCACACTGCAAAGATCCTTCCTTTGCTAATGCTATTCCATTATTAAAGCACCCCAGTTCAGAAGGCTCAATGCAGGAAATCCTAATCTTAGATAATGCGCCCTGAAGGAGATTTAAGACCCAAGGCCAAATGCCTCTTCATTTCCTCATTTGACCACAACAAATCAGAGCAGAGGTGAGAGATAGGATGTGAAATTTGACCGCTGCTTCCTGGGCTTACCCTTTCAGACTTGCTTTCTTAAGAAACACATGGAGAAACAGAAAAGGCATAAAAATGCGTTCCTGATGCTTTCTACAAAATAAATGCTTGCATGCGTATTTTAACTGCATTCCCACATCATCACCAAATTGGCAGGGTGCAGGGAGAGAAAAGGACCCCGAGAGAGACAAGGGCTGGACAGAGGGAAATATATTTTTCCCCCACCAGCCTCATCACCAAATTATAGCCATATGCTTTCCCCTGTTGTTAGTCTCTTTTGCTGGTATGATGCGGAGGGGATTTTATACAGTGGTGCAAAATGTAATCCCCTGCTGGAGACAGAAGTGCCATAATCCCAGAGGGACCCTAATGTTCAAAACAAAACATAACAATGGAGTTAATTAGCACTGTGTGGTTCACAAAATCCCCTGGGGAGGGGGATTCTTTGCAGCTCTAAATCATCAGTTCCGAGAGACATGGAAATGGTCCCGCTGGGAAAGACCCCTTTCACAAACCTCTAATAGATATTAGCAACATTTCCCTCCATCTTCCTCCATTGGCTTTGGGAAATCTACCCGCTGGGCCAGAATAACCCACCTACATGGGCATCATTTTGAAATATCCTCCGGCTCCACTGCAGGATTAATTAACCTCTGGGTAGACATCCTAACATTGCCTCTTTGCCACTGGTATTGAAGCTATTCTGCCATTCCTTATTGCTGTCTCAGTAGTTCCCACCTCCCAGCCCCTCAGCAGCTACCCCACTTCAGGAGATTCCTACACTGAGTGTTTCCACTGCCTTTTAATAAGTAAGATGCCTTTTCAGCCTATGCAGTGGTACCTTGGTTCACAAACACTGAAAACCCAAAAGTAAGTGTTTCGGTTTTTGAACGTTTTTCGGAAGCCAAACATCTGATGCAGCTGTCGGCTATTGTTTCCAGGGCGCCTGCACTGATCAGAAGCTGCGCCTTTGTTTTCAAACATTTCAGAAGTCAAACGGACTTCTGGAACGGGTTACGTTTGGTGCTTTTGCTTTTGCTATTTATTTTGTATTTTTGTTTTTGAGGCCTTTTCGGTTAATTTGTTTTTATGACTGTGTGGAACCCAGTTCAGCTACTAACTGATTGATTGTGTGTCTGCAGAAATGGATAAAAGCCCCCCATCCAAACAATGACTATCATTAGTGCAGGTAATTTTTTTTTTCTTTTAATTTTCATAATCTACAATACTGTCTTATTTATTTTATAGTACAGTACATTAATTATTGCTTTCATTTTATGGATGAATGGTCTTCTTCGAAAGTAAAATCCATGTTAAATTGCTGTTTTAGGGATTGTTTTTAAAAGTCTGGAACGGATTAATCCGTTTTGCATTACTTTCTATGGGAAAGCGCGCCTTGGTTTTGGAACGCTTTGGTTTCGGAACGGACTTCCGGAACGGATTAAGTTTGAGAACCAAGAACTGCCTACTGTAACTGCTGGCAGCCACTGTCAAGGGTCTGAGTCCGAGGTCCTTCTTCTTAGCTGCTACCTGATCCTTTAAACTGGTTATGCCCAGGTTTATATCTGTGATTTTCTGCATGCAAGCCATGTGCTCTATCTACCCCAAGCAATGGCTTCTCCCATAGGCCAGCTATATGGTTCTCCCTACAAGCACAATACCTAAGGAATGAATGGGGTGTTGCTTCTGGTGGGGGATACATCGTGCTCCTTCTGCTGCAATTTGTTCACCTTGCACTAAGTTCTCACCTGTCGGCATGTTACAGCAGCCACACCCTGGGAAACAGCTAAACTGGCTAAACTGATGAGTCTCAAACTCTGATCCTAAACCTCTGCTGCCTTGCAGGATAGGGGGAAGAAAAGGTACCTCTGTTGGCATCAACTGGGGGGATTTCCTTGCAATGCAAATTCTAATTTTAGAAGAAGGATTATCCTCAGGCCCAGAGAAGGGCTTAAACTGCCCTCCATAGCAGTTGCAATCCTAATAATTAATTTGCACATAGCTGTAGATGCAAGGAGATGCCTTCTTGTCTAGGAAGAGCTGGACTAGGCTGTCTCTGATTGCTTCCCCCCTTCCCTTCCTACAGTTTTTGGCATTGGACTAAGAACAATCCCTCTGTTATCCTCACTTAGATGATGGATGGCATCACAGGTAAGAACTTTTAAAGCAACCTCTTAGCAGTTGGAATCATCTGTTTGTGTTGTCATTAAGAATGCAAACAAAAACAAAAAAAAAACCTGGCATGTTTACTGCAAACTCTCACTAGCCATGTCTGATACCCTATTCTCTCTCTCTCTCTCTCTCTCTCTCTCTCTCACACACACACACACACACACAGAGAGAGAGAGAGAGAGAGAGAGAGAGAGAGAGAGAGAGAGAGAGAGATTTGTTGTGGAAGATTTCACATCTGACAATTCCCTTACTATTTCTACTTAACTACATTCTAATTTGAAAGGGCTATGGGACGCAGGTGGCGCTGTGGGTTAAAGCCTCAGCGCCTAGGACTTGCCGATCGAAAGGTCGGCGGTTTGAATCCCTGCGGCGGGGTGCGCTCCCGCTGCTCGGTCCCAGCGCCTGCCAACCTAGCAGTTCGAAAGCACCTCCGGGTGCAAGTAGATAAATAGGGACCGCTTACCAGCGGGAAGGTAAACGGCGTTTCCGTGTGCGGCTCTGGCTCGCCAGATGCAGCTTTGTCACGCTGGCCACATGACCCGGAAGTGTCTCCGGACAGCGCTGGCCCCTGGCCTCTTGAGTGAGATGGGCGTACAACCCCAGAGTCTGTCAAGACTGGCCCGTACGGGCAGGGGTACCTTTACCTTTACCTTAATTTGAAAGGGCCAGGGGGTTGCCTGCACACACCAACAAATGCTTTTGTTGACAAATCAGTTTCTTTTTAAATAGAGCAACAATTCCCTTTTCTTTAAAAGAGGGTATCAATAGCAGCTAACTTAGTTACAGCTCTGGAATGTCAGATGTTTACTGAATCAGGAAGTGGAGGTAAAAACACACACACAAAAAATAAACCCCACTGTTGGCAGGCTCCTACAAATCTCTTTGAGTTTTAGTAGTGACTACCAGAGTAAATAATATAGATACAAAAGGATCTCTGAATCTCGCACACACATGTACAAATGAACTGCAACCGTCTTGGATGTGAGTCCTGGAAGGCCTGCTCCCTGCCTTGCTGGCCTTTTCCCACGTGGCTTGGGTGAGCAGGGCTCTGACTGACTCCAGCTACAAAAGCTGAGGCTGCTGAACAGACTCTTGGGTTGGCAGGGGTGCTGTTGTTGCTGTTGGTTTTTTGTTTCTTTATTTTATATATTGTGGATTATGTGGCAATTGCTCAGCTTGTTTGTTTTATTTCTATTTTTTGATGTTTTATTTATTGTTTACGACTACTTTTGTTATGGAACGCGGGTGGTGCTGTGGGTTAAACCACTGAGTCTAGGACTTGCCGATCAGAAGGTCGGTGGTTTGAATCCCCGCGATGGGATGAGCTCCCGTTGCTTGGTCCCTGCTCCTGCCAGCCTAGCAGTTCAAAAGCACGAAGTGCAAGTAGATAAATAGGTACCACTCTGGCGGGAAGGTAAACGGCGTTTTCGTGGGCTGCTCTGGTTCGCCAGAAACGGCTTAGTCATGCTGGCCACATGACCCAGAAGCTGTACGCCGGCTCCCTCGGCTACTAAGTGAGATGAGCAACGCAACCTTAGAGCCGTCCGCGACTGGACCTAATGGTCAGGGGTCCCTTTACCTTTACTTTTGTTATATTGCAGTTGTTATAATTTTTCATGTCATAAGCTGCCTTGAGCATTATTTGAACCGTGGAAATAAAATTATGTATGTACGTAAGTCTAACCCTAACCTGAATGCCTGAATTGGGCTTTGGTAGATAAACATGCATAGAACCACCATTATACCAGAATCTAATCATTTAAAGTGCACGTGTGCGCGCGCACATGGACACATGCACACACGCAGAAAGAGTGAAATATACATAATCAACACTTTAACAGCGCCATCCTTGGATGTCTACTGAGAAGTAAGTTCCATTGGTTTAAATGAGGATTAAGTCTTAGAGCAGTGGTTCCCAATTGGTGGTCTGTGGACCCAGAGGGTGTGTGTGACCCAGCCAGGGGTCCGTGGCACTTAACAAAAACTACCATAGAGACATGGGTGTAGCCAAAGGGCAGCAGGGAGGGGCAGCTGCCACCCCACCCCCCAATCAATAAAAATCAACAGCAAACTGAGGTTCTACCCCCCAACAAAAGGCCTCCCCCCCAAACAAAAATCCTGGCTACGGTATGTCCATGCATAGCGATATCAAAATATTCAAAAGTGGGGGATCAGTGGCTTGGCTTTTGAAAACCAGGGGTCTGCAGTACTTAGCTAATTGGGCACCATTATCTTAGAGCATTGCAGCCTTCCAGCAGCTATCTCAGGATTTTTCTAATGCAATCAGGAGCTGCCCAGATTAATGTTAACATCTCTCTAGGGCTGTCTTTCCGAGACACTGACCCAGAGTATCTTTCCTTGTTCTCCAGAGCCTTCAGAATGTATAGCACGTTTTCTTCTCTGAATCAAGCAATGTTTTCTGAATGCAATGTTTTCCATCCACAAAATGCGCCCTGGTTCATGCACATCACTCTTAGTATACATTGGACCTCTTTGGAAACATTGTATTGAAACCAATGGTTTTAAAAGTAGGAAAGAAAGTAGCCTACTACTGGGTGAAAATAATTGTATACAGTGGTACCTCGGGTCAAGAACTTAATTCGTTCTGGAGGTCTGTACTTAACCTGAAACTGTTCTTAACCTGAAGCACCACTTTAGCTAATGGGGCCTCCCGCTGCTGCCGTGCCGCCACCGCACAATTTCTATTCTCATCCTGAAGCAAAGTTCTTAACCTGAGGTATTATTTCTGGGTTAGCGGAGTCTGTCACCTGAAGCGTATGTAAGCTGAAGCGTGTGTAACCCGAGGTACCACTGTAGATGCAAGCCAGGAAAGTGTCTGGCCCTGCAGAGGGGTTTTCTCCAAGGGAGTACCCTGATACAGCCATACCTTGGAAGTCAAACAGAATCCCTTCCGGAAGTCCGTCTGACTTCCAAAATGTTCGGAAACCAAAGCGCTGGTTCTAATTGGCTGCAGGAAGGTCCTGCAGCCGATCGGAAGCCCCCTCAGACGTTCGGCTTCCAAAAATAGTTCGTAAACCAGAACACTTACTTCCGGGTTTGCGGCGTTCGGGAGCCAAAACGTTTGAGAACTAGGCTGTTCGAAAACCAAGGTACGACTGTACAAATTTTATTTTATTAGTATTATTTTTTATTGCAATATGAAATATGCACGTATTTTAAATGATGTACCTTATGCAAATGAGCTGCACTCTTGTTTTGCCCTTCCCCAGATGTCCAGGGAAACTGGTAATCATCCAAATGGGGCCTTAGATTGTCAATTGCTGATCTTTGATCATTCAATTAATTCCCAACTAGGCAACATATCCCCCCTACTTCTTTTTTTAAAAACTTTCTAGTAACCTTTGGCTTGCATTATCATCTGCTTTAATGTACTGTCGGGCACTCTTAACCTTGGCCTGCAGCAGCAGCTGGGGGGGGGCATTTGTAATCTAGGAATTTCACAGCTAAATCACTGGGAATCCTGGCAGGCCCCCAAGGCCTACTGTGTGGAGCGGCATTCGTTTCCCTTGCAACTGGAGATGGAGGGCTGCTCTTGATGGAGGAAGAAAGAGTTTCCAGAACAAGGGAGGGAAAAATAAGCAGGTCGCTAGGTAGGATTTTCATCTCCTTGGCAGGACAGTAATTTACTGCTCCTGCAGCTGCTGCTTATCCACAGCTGGCTAGTTGCCAGCCTACTGTGTGCTCTCATTGTTCTGCAAGTGTTTGTCTTAGCAGACGGCTTAACCAGCCCCACCTTGCAATTAATAAATATGTGTCAACACTCTGTGCAAGCCTAATCATTATCATTACCCCAAAATTAGAGGGTTTGGTCTGTGCGCAGCCGCTGAGCTGGCAAAGGGCCCGATCCGGCTCGGGGAGTCGTGGGAGGTGCTCAGCATCTTGTGGAAGCGGCCCGCTCGGAAAGTCTTGAATTGCAAAGGAACGGCTGTTGCCAAGGGAGAAAACACGAAAATAAATAACGGCACTGCCAGCCTTCCCGTCTTGTGTAAACTGGCATCTCTGAACGGCAAGCTGGATTCCGCGAAGCTGCGATTTGTGGGTGTGTGCTGGAGAATAAATTGTGCGTTAGCCATTAAAAGAAATATTTGTGTGTGTGTGTATCCGCCCTCTAACAATTCCCCCTCCCTCTTCTGTGGCCAATCTTTCTGTCTCCATTCCAGTTTCCTCCTCAAATAGCATGGGGGAAGTTGAGCCAAATGTTGAAAGATTCTGACAGCAAGACCCTGGAAGGCGAACGCCAAGGTTAGCTGGGTCTGAGGCACAAGTCCAAAGAAACGAGTGCTCAGCCCAGAGCCGTCCTGAGGCATTTTGCTGCCTGAGGCGATGCAGCAAATGGCAGCCGCGCCCCTTAGTCAAAGTGTGCAGTAACCAAGGTGTGTCAAGTTATTTTGACACCTGTGGCAGAAAATGCCACAAGCGCCTCTCCCCCTCCCTGACAGTAAAAATGCATACCCTCCAACATTTCCTCAACTGACCCTCCTCAACCCCCCATTTTTTTCCATCCCCCCACAGAGCATTTCGTATCCCAAAAAGGCACGAGTGCCGCCACAACCACACCAACGGTACAACAACATACACACCCTCCATCGTCTCGGTAAAAAAACTCACCTTTATTTTATTCTTTGGTAGCTTTACAAAAACAAAACCACACACCAATAAATAAATTTAGGGGCAAGTTTAGACACAGGCACACAAAGTCAAGACTCCTTGTGCTTACAAAGTGCTAGTACTAGTAATTAACACTTACAGAAGCTCCTAAACTCTTCTAAGCCCAGTACAGATGTTAAAAATCTAATACAATTACTCCCTACAGACTCCCTGCAGACATGTCATAAAAGGAAAAAGGAATGGGGATGGAAGAGGAAAACAAACACTGCAGCAGCTGTTCCTTCACCATTCAGTGAATGAGGGCAGCCTGGTCTCCCCTTTGCCATGCTGTTGTTCCTGGCCCTTGCTCCCCTGGCCAGTGAGGAAGGCCAGACAGAGTGTGTAAACTTTCAGCTCTGAAGTCATAGGATTGTGCGCAGGTGGAGCAGACTGTCCTTTCAAACAGCGCTGGGAGGAAGCAGGCTCCCTGCAGCTTCTTTCCTTTATATACAGTACTGCAAGCTCAGCTCTCCTCACCAAGGCAGTGAAAGAGAACTCTCCTCTGCTTGCCAAAGACCTTTTGGTGTCCTCAGTTCATTCACTATCCGTGCCTTTATTTATTAAAATCATTTCTGTCCTGCTATTAAATTACAAAGGCTTTCAGAACGGCTTGCATAAGATCAGTCAGGACAGCCTCTGCCTGCAGACCTGCCATGGCACAAGATGAAAAAGGGATGAGCGGGGAAGAGGAAAACTCAGGCTTTTAAGTTCATTCTTATGCATTGATCCCCCTTCTGCTTTTGTAGTGGTAAGTAATTCTATTTTGCTTGGATAATCAGAAAGGCCTTGGATAAAGGTAAGGTAAAAAGCTAAAGGACCCCTGGATGGTTAAGTCCAGTCAAAGGTGACTATGGGGTTGTGACGCTCAACTCACTTTCAGGCCGAGGGAGCCTGTGTTTGTCCACAGACAGCTTTCTGGGTCATGTGGCCAGCATGACTAAACCACTTCTAGTGCAATGGGACACCATGAGGGAAACCAGAGAGCACAGAAACGCCATTTACCTTCCCGCTACAGCAGTATCTATTTATCTACTTGCGCTGGCATGCTTTCAAACTGCTAGGTTGGCAGGAGCTGGGACAGAGCAACCATCATGGGGATTCGAACCGCCGACCTTCCGATCAGCAAGCCCAGGAGGCTCAGTAGTTTAGACCACATCTTCATGACCTATAAAGCAATCCAAGGAGGTTGGCGGCACCAGTCTCAAATAGGAAGGAAAATTCCCTGGTTTATTACACATTAAGCTTTCGGGAGACAACTTCATCAAAGGCATAAAGCCATCTGAGAACATGGCAGTATATATAAACCATTGGTAGTTAACTGCCTAGACAAGGTAATGTGTCAGAATTACAAATGTTAAACTTTAGGGCATGAACTGTACTCGCAAGTCACTCTGTGGAACAGAAGAGGTTTCCAGATTATTAGCTGGCAGCATCTGTTTCGCTCCTAAGCAATTGGTAACCTTAGGCAGCATGCCAATAAATATAAATAAACAGCTTAGAAACCACACTAAAAAAAAAAAAATACTCCCTGGCGCAGCAGGAGCTAGCAGTGGAGAAGATGTGACGAGAGACACCTGTTGTCCTGATCACAGAGTGCTATTTGGGGCAAGATTTGCTCTGCAAAATGGGAATAACAACTATCTCTGCTATATGCACCTCATCCATTGTTTCTCTTCCAAAGTTAGCAAAACAGACAGCCCAACTATCCCACTTTCATTCATAGCTTGGTGGAGCTGACACCATCAAATAATTTCTTTGAAATGCAAATCGTCTCCTGTCTTGCATGCTTGTAAAAGCTGAGCATTAATTGCTGATAACATCCACATCTCTGACGCTGGGAATCTGATTGCATTCCCCTGCTGATAAGATCTTGCATGTCGTCACTGACATATGTTCAAGAAAACCCAGTCTCTAGATCACCTTATGTTCCAGAGCAAGGGTGTCTTTGATACATGGCTGTCTCCCTTTGGACTTGTCGGAGTGGTTTGCAGGGTTCAGGAACCTGTTGCCATTACATGATGGTCTTGCGAGAAACTTGACCTCTTCAAAGAGAAAGACACATTTGACTTCTCCATGTGGAAACCTGTGATTCTGTAACAAAACGTAAAACATGTCCTGGCATTGCAACCAAAGTGTTGAATCTGTGCATGTTTGCGCATCTTTTATTTTGTACGGTACTAGTCAACTTGTACCTGCCGTTATTCAAGAATTTGAAGAGGAACAAAACAACCCAGTGCAGTTTTGAAACCAGAGCTTAAAATCAGTGCCGTTTTGAAAGGTTTGGTCTACCATCTTGATTCAAAACGTGTGAAAGTCTGCTCCTTGATCTCTGGATCCATCCCCCAAAATATGGTTATGATATCTTAAGACAGAGCTTTCCAAACTTTTCATGTTGGTGGCACCCTTTTTAGACATGCGTCGATTTGTGACACAGTAATTCAGTTTTACTCGCAAACCGGAGGTTAAACTAACCCCATTCCAGGCGTTCGCGCAACACACCTACACATTGCAGCCGACACTCTAACGTGTCATGACACACAGTTTGTTTTAAAAAGTGTTCAAAAGAATTGCAAGCGGACAAGCAACTTTCCCAAAGCTATATTAGACAGTAGCAGAGCAGGGGCATCTTACTCATAGAGGCTAGTGGCGCAGGGCTCCTGGGCGCCAAGTTCTGGAGGGCGCCATGGAAGAGGCAGGGGCATCTTGGCATCAGCTCGCCGCTCTCTCCTGCCTCCGCCATGCCGCGCTGAAGCAGCACCGCGCCCGGAGCCTCCATCTGCCGTGGCCACCGCAGCACGAAGCGGACAGCTGAGCCAGAAGGCACTGTGACCAGCCTCCCACTCTTCCTCACCGGAGGAGCTGCCCTCCAGCCACTGCCCGCCTCTTCCAGTCCCGCCGGCAGCGCCGTCCTCCCTTAAAAAAGGTGGACAACTCTGAGAAACGGGGGGCACGTGTCGGAGTGAGCTTTGCACCACAGCACCAGATATGCTTAAGACGGCCCTGTAGCAGAGCCATAGCTGGGGGGGGGTGGGGTGGACTAGCCAGGTTTTTTGACCCGGGTGAAGCCTCCTGAGGGGCGCCATTGAGGCGCCCAGCCTCTGTGCTTGTGTTCCAATAGCCAGTACAGTGGTACCTCGGGTTACATACGCTTCAGGTTACAGACTCCACTAACCCAGAAATAGTACCTTGGGTTAAGAACTTTGCTTCAGGATGAGAACAGAAATCGCACAGCGGCAGTAGCAGGAGGCCCCATTAGCTAAAGTGGTGCTTCAGGTTAAGAAGAGTTTCAGGTTAAGAACGGACCTCTGGAACGAATTAAATGCTTAACCCAAGGTACCATTGTAATCAGAAAATCACAATAAAGAAATAAGTTAGAGTCCAAAGTGATAGATATTATACGTGAGTGGCAAGGACCAGCCTTCGTAGTGACAGAGGAACCCTTTGTCAGTAATTGCTGATGACTCACTCTTTGTGGATTTAAAACACTTTTCGGCTGCCTTCTGCAGTAAGTTTCCTTAGCTTGTCTTCTCGCTGTTTCATATGCAGATCAGCCATGCCAGCACGGTGGTACTAATACTCTATAAATGGAACCGCGTTAGCTGGCGTAACGTTTAGCATTCCATCTTTACAGTATTCACAACAGTAAAAGATTATGGGTTTTTAAACAAACAATCCATTTTCTGAACCAACAGCTCATCTGTCTGAGTTTAGCTGCTTGGTGATGGAACAGAGCTGGTGGTAATGTATTTGCTTATGTGATCAGTATGCGATTTTCTTTTCATCACCTTTATGATTGGTTTCCTTGCTTTACAATATTGAAGGTTTGCAAATGAGGCAGTCTATGTTTAATATAAAATGCTCAAGCTTCCCCTTTTTCAAGGGCTGGTTGATTTGCGTAACGTTGTTACGGGTGCATCCTATTAATTCAGAACTTTGAGCAAGACTGCTGTGCAGTCCTCCCCATTGCAGTAATGCTACCTGGGTCTGGATTATTCTTAGCAGCAACCAGGAGGAACAGAGAGTAAAAGCATAAACAGTGAAAACGACACACTCAAGGCCGTAACCGAAACGAATCAATCTGTTTATTTGGTGAACAAAGATTAATGGCATTGCCCAGTGCTTTTTTTGAAAAAATAAAATAAAATACAGTGGTACCTCAGGTTACATACGCTTCAGGTTACAGACTCCGCTAACCCAGAAATAGTGCTTCAGGTTAAGAACTTTGCTTCAGGATGAGAACAGAAATCATGCTCTACAGGCGGCAGCGGGAGGCCCCATTAGCTTCAGGTTAAGACTAGTTTCAGGTTAAGAACGGACGTCCGGAACGAATTAAGTACTTAACCCGAGGTACCACTGTAAAATAAAATTGTTTAGGGGCACTCTTGTTTTGACTCCAGAAAATCACCATTTTATATTTCAAATAGGGAAAAATACAGCAAATGGACAAAAGTACAAAGATTTCACAAAATGTTTAGGGTTATGCATACCCCTAGGGACATGGGTGGCACTGTGGGTTAAACCACAGAGCCTAGGACTTGCTGATCAGAAGGTCGGTGGTTCAAATCCCTGCTGCTCCTGCCAACCTAGCAGTTCGAAAGCACGTCAAAGTGCAAGCTCTGGCGGGAAGGTAAACGCCGTTTCCGTACGCTGCTCTGGTTTGCCAGAAGTGGCTTAGTCATGCTGGCCACATGAACCGGAAGCTGTACACCGGCTCCCTCGGCCAATAAAGCGAGATGAGCGCCACAACTCCAGAGTCGGCCAGAGTCGGACTGGACCTAATGATCAGGGGTCCCTTTACCTTTACTTATTCATACCCCTGCGTACCCGCAGCCCCCCCCAAAGCACTGGCATTGCCCAATTTAAATAAAATGAAGCAACTTGCAGGCAGGAAAGCACAGCTATGTGATATAAATTATATAAATGAACTCGTGATTTAGTAACGGTATGAATTCATAATGGCATTGACAGAGCAATCAATTAAAATGAGTAACGTTGCTAACAGAGTCGTCGCCTAACTTCCTCCAGCCCATCCGCTTGTAAATCACTAGCATCTTAAACTGGAATAAAGTTCACAGCTGCCAATCAAAAGCAGTTGGCCAGGACCTTGTGGCCTTTTAAACAGGCCAGGTATGAGGCATCCGGAAAGGAAATACCGCCCCCCCCCCGGGGATGCCAACTTGAATAAAATATGGGGGGGCAGGTAAACCCCAACCCACAAAATTGATCACATGATGTGGTGCTCACACACCTTTTGAATGGCAATACTCATCAACCTTTGTGGGGCAGACCCCCACAAACATTTTTGGGGAGAGTCTGAAGGTACTGACTCCTGGCTAATCCTAATAATAATAATAATAATAATAATAATAATAATAATAATAATAATTTATTTATATCCTGCCCATCTGGCTGGGTTTCCCCAGCCACTCTGGGCAGCTTCCAACAAAATACAGTGGTACCTCGGGTTACATACACTTCAAGTTACATACGCTTCAGGTTACAGACTCTGCTAACCCAGAAATAGTACCTCGGGTTAAGAACTTTGCTTCAGGATGAAAACAGAAATTGTGCTCCGGTGGCACAGCGGCAGCAGGAGGCCCCATTAGCTAAAGTGGTGCTTCAGGTTAAGAACAGTTTCAGGTTAAGAACGGACCTCCGGAATGAATTAAGTACTTAACCTGAGGTACCACTGTACAATGGTCTGTTAAACATTAAAAGCTTCCCTAAACAGGGCTGCCTTCAGATGCCTTCTAAAAGTTTGGTAGTTGTTGTTCTCTTTGACATCTGGTGGGAGGGCATTCCACAGGGCGGGTGCCACTACCGAGAAGGCCCTCTGCCTGGTTCCCTGTAACTTGGCTTCTCTCAGGGAGGGAACCGCCAGAAGGCCTTCGGCGCTGGACCTCAGTGTCCGGACAGAATGATGATTATCTGTGCACCTTTTTAATATGGTGAAGAAGCTGACTAGGGGGAATGCACTCCCCCCGCTTTTGCCTTAATTTCATTATTCCTGTGGGCAGACGCACATTAGGCCGTAGACTAAATTATCACAATCTATCTCGGAAGGGAGGGACAGTGTAGGTGAGATCCCACGTGGGGAACTGCAGCCCTGGCTTGCCCAAATGTGTTATGCACTCATTTTTGTTTTGGCTTTGCGGTTGTTTCCTGCCTCCGGGCCTTATCATCCCTCAGGATAACAGGCATTGAAATCTAGCACAAAGTTCCAGGCAGCCTGCGCAGAAAGCACAGAGTCTCATCCATTTCCATCTGTCATGGCTGCTCTGCTTTGTGCTTTAATCCTCCAGCGGTTGCTGGCTTTGCAGACCTGGCAGGGGCCAGATTAACACTTTCAAATAAATCACAGCCCTGGAATTGTGTTCACTCATAGTCTGAGATCCCTCCGCCAGGAGAAAATACAGTGGTACCTCAGGTTAAGTACTTAATTCGTTCTGGAGGTCCGTACTTAACCTGAAACTGTTCTTAACCTGAAGCACCACTTTAGCTAATGAGGCCTCCTGCTGCCGCCGCGCTGCCAGAGCACGATTTCTGTTCTCATCCTGAAGCAAAGTTCTTAACCTGAAGCATTATTTCTGGGTTAGTGGAGTGTGTAACCTGAAGCGTATGTAACCTGAAGTGTATGTAACCTGAGGTACTACTGTAGAGAAGTGGGGTATTCCCACACTTCAGCCTCAAAATAGGAAATAAAATGTTAACCTCTCCCCCACTTGGTTGAGATACTTCTAGACCACGGTGAACACCGGTTTTATAAAATATTTAATGGAGGAAGTTTGTAGGTTTCTCCCTAGAAACGGAGGTGAAAAGGACTACAGTAATGATTATACAGTGGTACCTTGGTTCTCAAACTTAATCCATTTCGAAAGTCCGTTCCAAAACCAAAGCGTTCCAAAATCAAGGCGTGCTTTCCCATAGAAAGTAATGCAAAACGGTTTAATCCGTTCCAGACTTTTAAAAACAACCCCTAAAGCAGCAATTTAACATGGATTTTACTATCTAACGAGACCACTGAAGCATAAAATGAAAGCAATGATCAATGGACTGTATTATAAAATAAATAAGAGAGTATTGTAGATGATATAAATCAGGGGGGAAATTCCTACCTGCACTGATGATAGTCATTGTTTGGATGGGGGGCTTTTATCCATTTCAACAGTCACACCATCAATCAATCAATCAATCAATCAGTAGCTGAACTGGGTTCCACACAGTCACAAAAACAAATAAACCAAAAAAATTAACTCAAAAACAAAAACGCAAAATAAATTGCCAAAACAAAAGCACCAAACTTAATCTGTTCCAGAAGTTTGTTTGACTTCCAAAATGTTTGAAAACCAAGGCACAGCTTCTGATTGGTGCAAGCGCCCCAGAAACAATAGCTGACAGCCGCATTGGACATTTGGCTTCCAAAAAACATTTGAAAACCGGTACCACCGTAGATACAACACCTCCAACCACTAGATGGTGCTGCTCTATGTTCTATGACTTACTTATTACAGTCATACCTCAGGTTACAGACCCTAGAGGTTGCATGTTTTCGGAAGTACCAGAATGGGTTACCGTACTTCTGGGTTTCGGAGCTCGTGCATGCGCAGAAACACTAAAGTCGCAGTTTGCACATGCACAGAAGCGCCAAATCACAACCCGTGCCTGCACAGACCCGGCGCTGCGGATTGTGAACGCTGCGGGTTACGAACTTGCCTCCCGCACGGATCACGTTCACAACCCGAGCGTCCACTGTATTGAGTTTGTAGAATATCTGCTAGCAATATGTCAAAAATATATTTTTCTTCTTAATTTCTAAAAAGGCAGGTGTTGGGAAGCAAGTTAACTCGTGACCTGGGAAAATCAAATCCATGATCCCAGATGCCCACATTATATTTGACTGAAGAAGAAATAAACTCTGTGCTCAGAGGCACTTAATTCTAGTATTGCGCTGAGCTCAGATACGCCAGTGCTAGAATGCAACCCTATTTATAAGAGGATTTTTTTCAAAGACATTTTAAAAAATAACCTGTCTTCTTTGCAAATAATTTTGGAATCCATTCCTAGAATATTGGGGAGCTAGGGAGCAACACAAAAGTCTGGACCCATTGAACAGTGACATCCTCAGAGTTTGAATTCTCCCGTCTGTATGGAATAGATTTCCCTGCCGCTGTAAACAGTTACTGAAAAACAAGTCCTGGGACTATGCCCACTGAAATTAAATCTGGCTATCTTATATTATTATTACTATTTATGCAGGCAAGTTACTGAGTAAACTTAGTCATACCTTGGTTTTTGAACAGCTTAGTCCTCAAACGTTTTGGTTCCCGAACGCCACAAACCCAGAAGTAACTGTTCGACTTCCAAGGTACAACTGTAAATGTAAACCCCGTGGCCCTAACAGTGTTATCTTTTTGGTCACATCCACCCTCATACATTTAAAGCACTCTAACAACACTTTGAAAGTAAGGGTACAGGGAATTGTAGCTCCTTGGGGGTCAGCGTTCTCCACAAACTACAGCTCCCAGGATTCTTTGGTGCTAAGCCATGACTGTATAGTTAAAGCTATGGTTTTCCCAGTAGTGATGTATGGAAGTGAGAGCTGAACCATAAAGAAGGCTGATCGCCCAAGAATTGATGCTTTTGAATTATGGTGCTGGAGGAGACTCTTGAGAGTCCCATGGACTGCAAGAAGATCAAACCTATCCATTCTTAAGGAAATCAGCCCTGAGTGCTCACTGGAGGGATAGATCGTGAAGCTGAGGCTCCAATACTTTGGCCACCTCATGAGAAGAGAAGACTCCCTGGAAAAGACCCTGATGTTGGGAAAGATGGAGGGCACAAGGAGAAGGGGACGACAGAGGATGAGATGGTTGGACAGTGTTCTCGAAGTTACCAGCATGAGTTTGACCAAACTGCGGGAAGACAGGAGTGCCTGGCGTGCTCTGGTCCATGGGGTCACGAAGAGTTGGACTCAACTAAACAACTAAACAACAAGCCATGACTGCTAAGTGGTAGGAGAGTCAGGGCCATAGCTAGGGGGTGGTGAGGTGGGGTCCCCCCAGGGGCGCAGGCAAGCCCCCCCCCCCGCAATATTGGCTAAAAAATATGTCCATAAATATGTGTAGAAATAAAAATACTGATTAGTGTGTGAGGAATTGAAGCGTGTGAGGAATTGAATGGGTGGAGTGGGCGGGCTGGAGGTGAGGTGGAAAGAAAAGCTAATTTGTCTGTGGCTAGGGGGCGCAAGATCACCTAGCTATGGCTCTGAGGAGAGTCCTTTAGAAATATGGTGCAGATGTGGCCTCCCTCAACTTTTATGGGAATCTCTCGGGTTCAGAAACAGCATCCCATGGTCCACCAGGTCACTCGCCAATTGCTTTATAGTTATTGGATAGAATTGGCCACACACAAGAGCCCTGCCCCCAACGTCTGCTGTGCTGATAAAAATGTCTGCACAGTGTGGGGGGAGGGGGACGGGACTCAGGAGCCCAGTAAGAAAATGAGCTCTGGCTAATCTGTGCGTTGGCATTTCAGCCTCAGAATGTCAAGCACTTTAGATCCTGTTGACATGAAGCCTCGGGCCGTTTTTACATCTCCCCCATTCCCCTCACGTTAAAAAACACTCAGAATGATAAACCGGGAAACATATGGAGTCGGGCATTGCTGGGGGGTGTCTTTATTACCAGTTTCAACCATCAATATTATGTCTGTCTAGGGATAAGTATTTTTTGTGGAGGGAGGGCTGCACAATTCCAGCATTTGTTACAAGCCGACTTCCCCTCTCCCACCAAAGATATATTTTTGCCACTCCTCACTTCAAGGAGAAGGGAGAAATCCTTGTGAACTGCATCTTTAGCCAGCAGGCACACACAAATATTTCTTACTGTTTCCCATCTTAGGTTCTAGGTTCTCTCTTTTTTAGATAAAGTACCAAGGAGAGCAATAGAATACAGTGGTACTTCGGTTCTTGAACATAATCCATTCCGGGAGACCGTTCGAGTTCCAAAACCGAGGCGCAAAGGGCGGCCTGCAAATTCAATTGAGAAAACTGAAAAACACGCAGCGGAAGCCGTTCGACTTCTGAGGCGCGTTTGAAAACCAAAGTATATACTTCCGGGTTTTCAGCGTTTGGATTCCAAAACATTTGTCGATGGAGACGTTTGAGAACTGAGGTACCGCTGTACAGTGGTATATCAGGTTACATATGCTTCAGGTTACATACACTTCAGCTAATAGACTCCGCTAACCCAGAAATCGTACCTCGGGTTAAGAACTTTGCTTCAGGATGAGAACAGAAATCGTGCTCCGGCAGCGCGGCGGCAACAGGAGGCCCCATTAGCTAAAGTGGTGCTTCAGGTTAAGAACAGTTTCAGTTTAAGAACGGACCTCCGGAACGAATTAAGTACTTAACCTAAGGTACCACTGTAAAACCAAGTGAGAAGCAGTGTTAGAAATCCCCCAGGCGCCAGGTGCGTTTTGCGACTGCTGCAGGTCCAATTGTGACCACGTGGAGATCTCTGGATGCCAGATTGGCGTCTGACATCTCCACCTGGCTGGCCCCTCCAGCTTTCTTAAGATGGTAAGCAGAATGGCTTATTTATTGCATTTATACCCCATCTTTTCCTCCAAGGAGTACATGGTTGACCCCCTCCTCCATGAATCCCCGAGGTAGGGGTAAGAGGCTGTGACTGGCCCATGGTCACCCAGCGATCTGCATGACTGAGTGGGGATTTGAACCCTGATCTCCCAAGTCCTAGTCTGACACTCTAACCCAGGCATAGGCAAACTTAGCCCTCCAGATGTTTTGGGACTACAACTCCCATCATCCCTGACCACTGGTCCTGTTAGCTAGGGATGATGGGAGTTGTAGTCCCAAAACATCTGGAGGGCCGAGTTTGCCTATGCCTGCTCTAACCACTACATCACACTGGCTTCCTAGAGTACTTCTGATACGGGGCAGCTATAGAAATATAGTAGATAAGTAAATATGGGGAAAGCAAAGTTTCCCTTACGGAAGGATCTGAAGTCTTTTCCTTGAAGCTTGAATTTGTTTCATTCTGTATTGTTTTATTTGATGCTTTAATGTGTTGTGAAATGCTTTGAGGGTTTTTTTATTTAAAATATAAAGTACCACTGTACTAGAAGCCAAACTTCCTGGATTGCGAAGCTACTATGGTGGAGTAGAAAGAATGCTGGAATTGAACAAAGGAGACTGCGTTCAAATACCTTGCGAGTCATGCACCCTGACCTACATCGCAGGATTGTTGTAACGTATGCCACCTTGAGGCCCTTAGGAGAGAGGCAGGATACAAACCTGGCAAATAAGGCAACAAGTTGATGTTGCCCGGTCGGTTCTTAAATGTGTGAATCCCGAATTCCTTTCTAAGAGAGAAAGGGCTGTGCCTTTATTCAGCCTACGGTCCGCTGAAATTCCTTAGCTACAGCACAAAGTCAACAGTACTGGCGAGATCTGCTCCCTTTTGCCCTTTAGCTCAATGAGCAGGACACGCCGGTTATCAAATGCAAATTCCTTTTGGTGTGTCCGGACCTGTTGGAGTCTCCTAACAGCGACAAGCAAGAAATCAAGACCGCCTGGGATCAATTAAAACATGTGGGAGGCTTCCACTGCTTTGAAGAGCTTCTACTTTCAAGAAAAGTAGCGCTAGAATGAGCTGGACAGGATCTTCATTCTGTTCATTCTTTTTGAGCAATTCTCAAATTACCCAGTTGCTGGCAACTTGGCAATCTTTAGTGCACGGCATTAAGCGGGAAAGGATAAAGAAAGGACCTGAAATGAAGCAAGGGGTCTTGCTTCAAGAGGCCTTGCATCATTTTTATGCACCTCCCCCCACCCCGCTCAATCTCCCATTGTTCACAATATTCCACAGAAGAGCTTGAAAATATTTGATCTGCCTCCCCCGCCCCTCTCCGCTTTTCTGACTTCTGTGTGGCGCAAATGGGTTTTACTTTCAGTGGTGCAGGAAATGAGCTTAGCTCTTTCTTCATAAGAGAGCCAGTGTGGTGTAGTGGTTAAGAGCGGTAGTCTCGTAATCTGGTGAACCGGGTTCGCTTCCCCGCTCCTCCACATGCAGCTGCTGGGTGACCTTGGGCCAGTCACACTTCTCTGAAGTCTCTCAGCCCCACTCACCTCACAGAGTGTTTGTTGTGGGGGAGGAAGGGAAAGGAGAATGTTAGCTGCTTTGAGACTCCTTCGGGTAGTGATAAAGCGGGATATCAAATTCAAACTCTTCTTCTTCTTCATAAACACCACTGCAACGTGCACCGTTTTGTGATGCTTATCAAGGATCAATGTTCGTGCTTTGGCAGGCCCGGTTAAATTAGTGATTGGACATTATTATTATTATTATTATTATTATTATTATTATTATTAGGCCAGAAATAGGGCGATAAAAGCAACAGGTGTGCTGTTTTGTACCGACGTTTTGCTTCCCCAGGATTCTTCCTCAAAGATTTGAGATGGACCCAGGAAGCCCTGATCAACCTCTTATATTTTAGTTTGCTACTTCCCCCATTTGCTGACAGGGATGATTCCTGCCAGTCAATCCACCTGTCTGTTGTTTTTGTTCTCATATGGGGAAGCTCCCTATGACAAAAAGCCTGAGAGCTTTAGTTTGTTTGTTTAATTCAATCTTTATTAGTTTAAAATCATCATAGACACAAAAGGAAACTTAGGAAAAGGGGGGGGGGGAGAAGAAAGAAAAAACCCCACAGTACATCTCTTACAAACAAAAAGAAAATAGAATACACAAATCACGAATACACAAAAATATTCCAGCCATCAACTTCTGACTTCCTTGAAATGGGTTCGTTTCCTTAATTACTTGCCTCTATTTTTCAACAAACTTGATCTTTATTAAATCTTCTGTGTTCTTTATACCTTATTCAGTTCCGAGAGTTCTTCAAAGCATTCTAAAGTTTTTATATGGGGACACTGTTCTTTTAAATATTGTCTATAAATCTCCCATTCCCTTTTAAACTTTTGGGTCGGTCGATCTCTGATCTTTTCTGTCATGTATGCTAGTTCCATGTATTCAAGCACCGCTTGAAGCCTGAGAGCTTTTTATGTAAGACCTTAAAGATGAAATGAACAGAACTTGCATGGGAGAGCTGTGCAGAGCAGACTGTGTCAGTGCATCTGGCTGTTAACCAGAAGGTTGGTGGTTCAAGACCACCCAGGGAAGGCATGGGGTTGGACTAGATGACCTTTGGTGACTGTTCCAAACCTACAATTCTATGACGTTCTACCAGTGACCTTCCACATGGTTCAAAACCTCAGCAGCTCCTTGACCGCCCGTGGCACCTTTGCTTAGTCCCAATAACTCCATGCAACAGCATTTCCCAAATGACTCCTAGCTAGTTAGCGTGAAGAATTGGGCTCTGATCTTTTCTTTATTTCCTTTGCCCTAAGACAGAAATGCCCTCTGTTCCTCCTAATTACATAATGGCTAATATTTTTTTTATGAGCACACATTCATTACCTATTGAGTAATGCGAACACATTACATTTGGGGGGATTTTAATGTGACCTAAATGGTGGAATGAATTAGATACAAAATACTTGGCTTCCATTGCCATTACTCTGCTAATCATACTTAGTTCTTCCCTTTTTTTTCTTTTAGAAAGCAAGAGAAAGAGAAAGAGAGGGAGATATTTTTTTGAAGCACTTTGCATTAGTTCTGTCTTTCCAGAGATGGCAGCTGAGAGATGATAGCTTGCCATGTAATCGCTTGAAGACTTGGAGACCATGTGTTGAGATTCCTGCATTGTAGGGGATTGAACTAGAATACCCTCTGGGTCACTTCTACAATTCTATGATTCTGCGAAGCCACCAGCAGTTCCTAACTAGGTGCCTGCTTTTTTACTGGTGTCACAGGTCCTAATCTTCTCTATTTTTGTGCCTCAGTACCCTCCTTTGGGACGCAGGTGGCGCTGTGGCCTAAACCACTGAGCCTAGGACTTGCCGATCAGAAGATCAGCGGTTCAAATCCCCGCAACGGGGTGAGTTGCCATTGCTCAGACCCTGCTCCTGCCAACCTAGCAGTCCAAGTGGAAAGTAGATAAATAGCTACCGCTCCAGTGGGAAGGTAAATGGCGTTTCCATGTGCTACTCTGGTTCGGTTCGCCAGAAGCGGATTAGTCATGCTGGCCACACAACCCGGAAGCTGTCTGCAGACAAACGCCGGCTCCCTCGGCCAGTAAAGAGAGATGAACGCCGCAACCCCAGAGTCGTCCACAACTGGACTTAATGGTCAGGGGTCCCTTTACCTTTACCCTCCTTTAAGGAGCTGTCCTATTGCTGAAAAATCAGTGGTAGCTTTCATGCAGTCGGGTATTGCTTGTCTCCTCAAACGCAGTCCGAGAGAACCACCATTTCCGAGAGAGCAAACATTTAAAGGAAGACTTTGCAATTTGGGATTGTTTCCTGGGCTCTCTCATCAAGTGGAGCAACTCCTTAAAGGCAGAAGGGCATGAAATTGGGCTACCACTTCAAATGAAAGCAAAGCTTAGTCGGGCAAGTGGCTTGGCTTATTTGATCAATGCTAATTAGTCAGTTAACACCAGTCCCAGGATGACATGCTAGGTGTTAGCTTTGTTATCCTACAGTTTTCCTCTGGATTTACAGTGGTTTAAAATTTATCAACTCCTGAATTCTAAGTATTCCCTGGACGAGATGACTGCTATTCCATGGCGCGGTCTTGAAATCTTGAAAGCTTACCACAAGTGCATGCAACCACATGGGAACATGAGTTGTTTGCAGTGTCCTTGCTTTTAATAGCTCTGTTTCTCTTTTACACCTGCAGGTGTGGCAGTAGATATGCCAGACTTATGCCTTGCCTCCTTAATTGACTGGGCAACAACAACAACAACTTACTTATACCCCGCCCATCTGGCTGGGCCTCCCTGGGCGGCTCCCAACAGAATATTAAAAATACAGTAAAACATCAAACATTAAAAGCTTCTCTAAACAGGGCTGCCTTCAGATGTCTTCTAAAAATCTGGTAGTTGTTTTTCTCTTTGACATCTGGTGGGAGGGCGTTCCAGGGGGCGGGTGCCACTACCAAGAAGGCCTCTGCCTGGTTCCCTGTAACTTGGCTTCTCATAGCGAGGGGACCGCCCTAAGGCCCCCAGCGCTGGACCTCAGTGTCCAGGCTGAACGGTGGTGGTGGAGACGCTTCTTCATGTATACTGGGCCGAGGCCATTTAGGGCTTTAAAGGTCAGCACTAACACTTTGAATTGTGCTTGGAAACGTACTGGGAGCCAATGTCTTTCAGGACCGGTGTTATGTGGTCTCGGTGGCCACTCTCAGTCACCAGTCCAGCTGCCGCATTCTGGATTAGTTGTAGTTTCCGGGTCACCTTCAAAGGTAGCCCCACGTAGAACGCGTTGCAGTAGTCCAAGCGGGAGATAACTGGAGCATGCACCACTCTGGTGAGACAGTCTGCAGGCAGGTAGGGTCTCAGCCTGTGTCCCAGATGGAGCTGGTAAACAGCTGCCCTGGACACAGAATTGACCTGTGCCTCCATGGACAGCTGCGAGTCCAAAATGACTCCCAGGCTGCGCACCTGGTCCTTCAGGGGCACAGTTACCCCATTCAGGACCAGGGAGTCCTCCACACCTACCCATCCCCTGCCCCCCAAAAGCAGTACTTCTGTCTTGTCAGGATTCAACCTCAATCTGTTAGCCGCCATCCATCCTCCAACCGCCTCCAGATGCTGGATGAGAGCCAATAAACTGAAGCTCAGTCCAGATGAGCCAGAGACACTGCTAGCAGGCAGTTGGACTCCTAGACGGGATGGCTGGGAGGTGGACCTGCTCTTGATGGGGTTACACTCCCTCTGAAGAAGGACCTTGTGTGGCCCAAACAAGGTTGCTGAGCCCTGCTCATTCACACACAAGATTTTGGGGAGGGGACCAGTTTAGAGTTAAATGTTTTGTGTGTTAGAAGTCACAGATTCCGTCCTTGGTATCTCCAGGGAAAAGGTTCAGGTTGCAGGCGATGGGGAAGACTCTGGGAAAGCAAACACGCATCAGAAATCAACTGGTGAGCGAAACACATAAGGCCTAAAATAGCCAGCTTCATGCAAATCATACCCCCCTCTCACCCTCCCTCCAAATGGAAGAATATTCTCCTGCCCACCTCACACTAGAAAGTACTGTCTCTCCATCCCTCCATATAAACAGCTACCTAGCACTGGTCCAGACTGTTGGTCCTTTGACCTCAAAGCTGCTACGAGTTTTCTGAGGTCTCAGGCAGGGCTTTTTCTCAGCCTTGCTACCTGGGAATCTGGGCCTTTGCAAAGCACACAGCTACAGCCTCTGCAGCCTCCATTTGCAGACTAGACAGCAGGAAATCACGGACAGATGCAAAAACAAAGTTGACAGGCTGCCTACAAAATAGTTTCCAGCCCCGGTTCTTGGCACTCCTCCTGCCCTGATGAATAAGAACGGCTGTTTTTGTTCCTCCGCCATCTCCCGGTGAAATCCCGACAGCCGCTGTCCACTGCTTGGCTTTTCCGCTCAGGCGGCTGAGAATATGCTCCACTTCATTAGAGGAGGCTGCCTGCAAACTTCCTTCCTTCCTTCCTTCCATAAGCAGCCTTTGAGCTATCATGAACTGCCATGGGGATGGCAGTTTGGTTCGGCGGCAGCAGCCACCTCACGGGTTAATTGTCTCTGGTCAAGCGGACAGGCTTAAAGAAAACCAGGGAGGCTAGAGAGCTTGCTCATCGAGTGGACAGTGCAATGAAAACATCCCCGCTGAGCCCACTCTGTGCCACAAGTAGCCCCACCGATTCTCTACAGTTTGCATCCTATTTTGTAGGCCTAGAGGATGTGTTCGGTAATCTGTCATTGAGGATGCCATCCCATAGGAAAGCAAAGCGGCTTAGATAGTACGCTGGAGCTCTCATGGTCTGAGATGATAAAGCTGGCTGGCACCACCCAGTGACAGAATTTGCCAAGCCATAGCCGTCTTCTGAAAGAGCTGCATCTCCGAGAATGAATGAATGAATGAATGAATGAATGCCCAAACAGTAACAACCGCAGCGAAGTGTTTTCCTATCTAGGCATCTGTTTAGCACAGTTTCTCGCAAGCCAGTCCTGGGCACATTTACTCGGGAATAAGCCCCACCAAACCTAGACTGCATCTTAAAAAGCAGAGACATCACCTTGCCAACAAAGGTCCGTATAGTTAAAGCTATGGTTTTCCCAGTAGTGTGATGTATGGAAGTGAGAGCTGGACCATAAAGAAGGCTGATCGCTGAAGAATTGATGCTTTTGAATTATGGTGCTGGAGGAGACTCTTGAGAGTCCCGTGGACTGCAAGAAGATCAAACCTCTCCATTCTTAAGGAAATCAGCCCTGAGTGCTCACTGGAAGGACAGATCATAAAGCTGAGACTCCAATCAATACTTTGGCCACCTCATGAGAAGAGAAGACTCCCTGGAAAAGACCCTGATGCTGGGAAAGATGGAGGGCACAAGGATAAGGGGATGACAGAGGACGAGATGGCTGGACAGTGTTCTCGAAGCTACCAGCATGAGTTTGACCAAACTGCGGGAGGCAGTGGAAGACAGAAGTGCTTGGTGTGCTCTGGTCCATGGGGTCACGAAGAGTCGGACACAACTAAACGACTAAACAAGAACAACAAAGCCCCACCAAACAAGCTGGAAGTTTCTTTGCAGTAAACGTGCCTAGGGTTGCATGGTAAGTGTGTCTTCAGGCCTGCCTGCCTTGGAGTCACAAGAGAGAAACAGAATGTGAGTCGAACCTAGTGGTGTAGCGGCAGGGGCATGCAGGAGTCTTTTCAGAGCAGGAGAGATTACATCCTTTGCTGAAGGACAGCTCTCCTTGCTCTGGCAAATGGTTGAGGAGGCAACAAGGCTTTCAAGTTTTCCTGTCCTTTCTGACAGCTTAGCAGAGGGAAATGAGAGTAGGAGGAAAATAATGAAGCAGAGGCTGGATATTTCCCCCCTTTTCTTAGATAGGGTTCTTACTTCACCCCAGTGCTTTAAAGTGTAATGCTTCTTTGCAAGATTGTTGGCATTTCTAATTAAAAGCTCTGTGTGTTTTACAACTTGAACTTACACATCACCACCAAATTCACTGGAGTTTATTTCCAATAAAGATTAGAGCTGTGCTGATCCAAATAAATTAAGGGATCTATATATCATCTATCTATCTATCTATTATCTATCTATCATCTAGCTATCTACATCTATCTATCATCTATCATCATTATCTATCTATCATCTATCTATCATCTATTTATCTATCATCTATCTATCTGATTTATGTGGGTGCCTCGGAACATAATTTCTCTGGGCAGCTTGCAAAGAAGAAAGAGACCAAGAAGAGAATATTAACATTCAGCATAAAACAATAAAAACTTTGACATGTTGATTTTTAAGAAATCCAAAACACAATTAAAACACGATTTAAAGCTCAACTACACCCACCCACCCACCTAAAGTGGATTAGCACACCTCTGTTGGATTTTTTTTACTCTCCTCCTATGGAAGCTGCCCAAATAATCTTCCAAACTTAGCATTTACCATTATGCCATGGGTCATCCATAAGTCTGCTCCAGAGGTAGTCCCTCTCCCCTCAAGAAGCACACACACACACACACACACACACACACACACAATTGTAGAAATATTGAGAGCACTTAAATGAGAAGTGAATACTGGTCATTGACCAAAATAAAGAGATTGATTGATTGAATCAGAAGTATTTTGGCTATATCTCTTCCAGGCACAAGTCAATTGAGCACATGGAAAGAAATCAAATCTGGCAGTTAATTCATACAATCCAAGGAGTTTGCCATTGTTGGGTGAAGCAAATGTTTCATCATCTCCCCTAATTGCCAAGCCATGTTCTTCCCAAAGGGAAATCACTGCAATTCCTCGCTGAGATACGGGCCTCCAGTAATCCTGCTCTGCAGGGTGTGAGCACTTGAGCATGCTTTCTTGTTAAGTATGTTAGCATAGAGTTCATGTGATTTTTAGAGTTTCTGTGGGTTGGAACAAGGTAAATGTGGTGCCGGGGGACGCAGGTGGCAATGTGGGTTAAAGCCTCAGCGCCTAGGACTTGCCGATCGAAAGGTCGGCGGTTCGAATCCCTGCGGCGGGGTGCGCTCCCGCTGCTCGGTCCCAGCGCCTGCCAACCTAGCAGTTCGAAAGCACCTCCGGGTGCAAGTAGATAAATAGGGACCGCTTACCAGCGGGAAGGTAAACGGTGTTTCCGTGTGCGGCTCTGGCTCGCCAGAGCAGCGATGTCACGCTGGCCACGTGACCCGGAAGTGTCTCCGGACAGCGCTGGCCCCTGGCCTCTTAAGTGAGATGGGCGCTCAACCCCAGAGTCTGGCAAGACTGGCCCGTACGGGCAGGGGTACCTTTACCTTTACCTTAAATGTGGTGCCAGTCATCAAATCCATCAGAAGCTAGAGCTGTAGTTGACATAGTTTGGTTAGGGAAAGTTTGCACATTAAAACAGTGGATTTTTTTTCCTTTCGTGGGAGAAGAAACTAGCCATTCTTAAGGGTAAGTTTCTCCATTTACTTTGGCACAATAGAACAAACTCTTTGAGCAGAACCAGGCTTGGTTTTTCTATGTTCACTTCAAAGTGGCAAAAGTTCCATCCCATTGCTGACAGTCCACTCAAATGCATATTTCTCAATCCAGAATGATCATTTCCTTGTTATTCAATTTGCCATGAGTGCTCAAAGGAAGACCTGCTCCGTGATGCAAGGCCCATTTCCACCTGGCCTTTGGGGGCCAGAGCCCAGACTCCCCCTGAACAGCTAAAAGAGGCATGTGGGAGGCCAGAGGGACATTGCTGGAACAACTCTTGGGTTGGGGCAACTGGCTAAAATGTTTTAAATGGTTTTAATTTTGGTTCCTCTGTTTTGTTTCTATTGGGCTGAGGTTGGTTAAATGTTTAGTTTGGGTTGGCATTTATTTTAAATTTGGGTATAACTCTAAATTGTTGTTATTATTAGTTTATATTGATTTATTGGTTTATTTATAGTCTGTATAAGATATTCTTTTTTTTAATGTTTTTTTTTTTAATAATATATGCTGTAAGCCACCCAGAGTGGCTGGAAAAACCCAGCCAGCTAGGCGTAATAAAAAAAATAATAATAATATGTCCATAAACCTACATCATTATTGTCTCTGAAATCACTAGTGGTGTGAACAGTTGGTATTTTTATGTCTGCAATACTAGGGTTTTCACTGAGATCATTTGCTTTGTTTTCCAATTCTTTAAGACAGTTATGTGCTTGAACTGCTTCTTTTGGTGTAACCATCTCATGGCAATTTCCTCCAGTGTCTTGTGTTAATTCTTTGACTGTAGGTCCTGTCATTTCACTGCCACATTCTCCAGAGTTTTCTGTAATCGTGGTGGTAGCTACTGACCACATTGATCCTTGGGAGGTTGCGTTCTGTACAAACTGGTCGCTCTTCAGTCTGCTCAGTGTAGTCTACTTGATTTTGCTTCTGTTTGTAAACACTAATGTTCTGTCCCAGCTCCTGCCAACCTAGCAGTTTGAAAGCACACCAGTGCAAGTAGATAAATAGGTACTGCTATGGCGGGAAGGTAAACGGCATTTTCGTGAGCTCTGGTTTCCATCACAGTCTTCTGTTGTACCAGAAGCAGTTTATTCATGGTGGCCACATGACCCAGAAAAGCTGTCTGTGGACAAACACCGGCTCCCTCAGTCTGAAAGCGAGATGAGTGCCACAACCCCATAGTCAGCTTTGACTGGACTTAACCATCCAGGAGTCCTTTGCCCTTTTTTTACCTGTATATATACACACACACACACTTCTGCAAACTTTGGGGTTTCCTTCAATCATGCTAATACCTTCCTCTGGTTTCTCAGTGCCCCCTATTTTGACTCCATTTCAAGAGCAGCCAACAGATGATGTTGGACCAGCCATTCTATCCGATTATCACTTGGTGACTGAGAAGGAAATGGGCCTTTGCTGCAGTAGGACCCACCCTATGGAATACCCTCCCTTGGTTAATTTGTGAGGTGGAAGCAAGAAGTACCTTCAAAAAGTTATTTAGAATGTCAAGGTTTACCTATGCTTTTCAGGACTTTTACATTTTAACTCTGTGATATGTAGTTTTCACTCTTTTACTTAGGTTTAGGAAGTTCTGCTGATGTTTTTGTTTGGCGTTTTCATTTTGTTGAAAGCCGCCCAGAGTAGCTGGGGCATCTCAGTGAGATGGGCAGGGAATAATAATACTAATACAGTGGTACCTCGGGTTAAGTACTTAATTTGTTCCGGAGGTCCGTACTTAACCTGAAACTGTTCTTAACCTGAAGCACCACTTTAGCTAATGGGGCCTCCTGCTGCTGCTGCGCCGTAGGATGCTTCTCATTCTGAAGCAAAGTTCTTAACCCGAGGTACTATTTCTGGGTTAGTGGAGTCTGTAACCTGAAGCGTATGTAACCTGAGGCATATGTAACCTGAGGTACCACTGTACTAATACTAATACTAATAATAACGGCTATTTTTTCTAGATAAAGAGCTGCTGGAACTCATCACAAACACCTCCCTTATTCTCTTAAAATGGCAATGGTACCCGTCTGAGAGGTGGATAGTAAAATCTGCCTGTTTTGTTTTTTAAAAAACCAATAAACTTTTTTTTAAAAAAATTGAAAATGACAAGAGGCAGAGACCTTTCTAGATTTTGAGGCCCGGGGCTGCAGCCTGTATGTAAATTCAGCAAAACCATGGATAGTGAATCTGTGACATTGCAAATGTTATTAGATTACCACCCCCATAATCCACGGCCATGCTATCTGGACTGCTGGGAATTGCAGTCCAAGGGTACCTAGGATAAGATTCCCAGTCCCTGTTAGTCCAGTGCCCCCCCCCCCAAAAAAAAGCATTTTGAAGCAAATGTGATTTGCCATAGATGAAATACATTAGCCTTCCCTCACCTATGAACCAAAAACAGCTGCCAAAACTGGCATCTAATAGTGGAAGACACAGCCATATCTCATCACTACAGTGGTACCTTGGGTTACAAACACTTTGGGTTACAAACACTTCAAGTTACAGACTCCACTAACCCGGAAGTAGCACCTCGGGTTAAGAACTTTGCTTCAGGATGAGAACAGAAATCATGCAGTGGCAGCGGGAGGCCCCATTACCTAAAGTGGTACCTCAGGTTAAGAACAGTTTCAGGTTAAGAATGGACCTCCGGAATGAATTAAGTTCTTAACCAGAGGTACCACTGCAATTTGTCACAGATCAGCATGTATCTTCCAAACTGTATCTGCCATAAACAGAGGTCAGCATCAAGATCTACCCCCAAATACCCCAAAGGCCGAACACAGCCAAATCCAATGTCCTCAAAAACATTTTGGTACCTGAGGTGAACCACAAAATGGTGCCCCCTCCCTGCCAGGGAAGATGGGGTGAGCGAAGATCTACATAAGAAACAAGGGGCTGATAAAGATCTTGTTTGGGATCTGCTGTCCCTGTTGAATCAGCCGCCTCACAGGCGGTTACAGATGCTTCAGGTTACAGACTCCACTAACCCAGAAATAGTACCTCGGGTTAATAACTTTGCTTCAGGATGAGAACAGAAATCACGTGGCGGCGGCATGGCGGCACTGGAAGGCCCCATTAGCTAAAGTGGTACCTCAGGTTAAGAACAGTTTCAGGTTAAGAATGAACAAATTAATTTCTTAATCCAAGGTACCACTGTAATTTGGAGAATTATTTTCCAAACTAGGCAGATTTCTCTGTCGCAGGGACCTGTTCACCGTACACAAAAGCTGCCAGCGTACACATGCAGACTCTAGATTGTGAGCCTTACATGGAAACGCTTCTTTGCTTTAATTCTGTTCAGCGCATGTCACACATTTTTATGCGCAGGATACTGGGGGGAACCCCACCGCCACGCAGAACAAATGTGCTCTTTCCTCTCAGCTAGTTTATGTTCCTCTGGCAGCTTCTGTTGATGGGGAGCAGCGAAGGGCAAATTTACATGACCTCTGGAAGAGCAGCCATGCTTGTCTGCCTGTAGGGGGGGGGAACCCCAGCAAAGACTCCTCCAGCACCTTAAGGGCTGAAAAAAACAGGCTTGCATCCAGCACAGCATGCATTGAACAGCTGGGGCTGAGTGTGCCAAACCCATTTTTTAAAAAACAACAACACACATTTCAGCTGTTTGGCAGGAGAGCAGGCAAGGCTGAATCTGATCCCTCATTCCCTCTCTCAAATAGCTGGTTGGTGGGATTTGTGCTTTTTGAAAAAAAAAAGGTTGGTTTTGCCTTCTTTTTGATGGCACAGAAACACAGGAGTCTGCCTTCTACTGATTCCACCTAGTTCAATACTGCTGACACTGAGTGGAATTTTCCGTCCTCTACCTGGAGGTGTTGGGGATTCAACTTGGATTTTTATTTTTATTTTTTGCAGGCCAATAGATGCTATCTCGTCGAGCTATGGCCTTGTTCATTACCAGCTGCATAATCCTTTGTTGTTATTATTATTATTATTATTATTATTATTATTATTATTATTATTGCAGGCTTTTAGCTTGCTGGTAGTTTCTATTCAGCTGTATCCTCTAAGCTGCCGAATTTGATCCCTATTTGATGTTTTTAGTGTGTGTGTTTTAGATCTGCTGTAAGCCACTTTGGGTTAATTGTGTGGAAAAGGCAGGAAATAAATATTTATACATTTAAACATTGTACATTTATACACCCCGCATGGGCCACGGGTGGCACTGTGGTCTGAACCACTAAGCCTCTCTTTGGCTTGCCAATAGGAAGGTTGGCGGTTTGAATCCCCGCAACGGGGTGAGCTCCCAGTGCTCTGTCCCAGCTCCTGCCAACCTAGCAGTTCGAAAACACACCAGTGCGAGTAGATAAATAGGTACCACTGCAGCGGGAAGGTAAACGGCATTTCCGTGTGCTCTGGTTTCTGTCACGGTGTTCCGTTGCACCAGAAGTGGTTTAGTCATGCTGGCCACATGACCTGGAAGCTGTCTGTGGACAAACACTGGCTCCCTCGGCCTGAAAGCGAGATGAGCCCTGCAACCCCGTAGTCACCTTTGACTGGACTTAACCATCCAGTGGTCCTTTATCTTTTACCTAAATGTTTATAACTGATAAATGATAAACAATTAAAAAAATAAGCATGCACATATCCAGCAGTTGGCTTGGGGAGGGAAGGATTTTCCCACGGTTCCTTTTCTAGCTGGGAATATATTAACAAGGAAAGCAGCCTTCTGCAGGCGTTTAGGCTCAGATTGAGGAATTATTTTGGCATGAACTTGAGCCTAGAAAATAATTGCCTTCAAGGTTGCAAAAGCACACAACTGTTAGCATGAAGGTAAGATATCTTGCATGTTAGTCTAAAGCAACATTTCTGACACCTCTTCTAATCAAAAGAAATTTAAGTGAGTAAAATATGTTATACAGTATCTGGCAACAAACAATTTTGCCCGATTTATGCTTCAAGCTACAATCCCAATACTTGAGAGTAAGTTCCATTGAATCCAATGGGATTTGGACAGAACTTTTTTTATGTATGCCACAACAGCAGCAAGAATACTTATTGCAAAGTATTGGAAGACACAAGATCTACCCACTTTGGAAGAATGGCAGACGAAGGTGATGGACTATATGGGATTGGCAGAAATGACTGGCAGAATCCGAGACCAGGGAGAAGAGTCGGTGGAAGAAGATTGGAAGAAATTTAAAGACTATCTACAGAAATATTGTAAAATTAATGAATGTTAGAACGATGTTGGATAGAAATTAAGTGGTTTCCAGCTGTAATGCTTTAAGAGAATATGAAAAAAGGGTTATAAACAGGTAAAAATTTAATGGTAAGGATTTGCTGAACCAACCATTTGAAGCGGAATACAAAAAAGGGAGGTATGAGGAGGTCCGGGAAATAAGCTAAAGGAAAAGTAGTAAATGAAAAATCTGTGTGTTTTTAACTATTTTTATTTTGTATTTTTGTTATTTTTTTCATTTCTATTGTAACACTTTAAAAAAACTTAATAAATATTCTATAAAATCTTAATAAATATTCTATATAAAAAAAGAATCCAATGGGATTTACTTCTGAGTAGACATGCAGAGACATGCCATTGGCTTGATTTTACACTGACATTGTAACTGGTTGGATTTTCCAAAATGATTATGACAGCACTCGGAAAAACAGCCACTAGGTTAAACCAGAGAACATGCTATATAAGTTTGTTAAGCATGTGAGATCTGAAGGTTTGCCAGGCTCTCTGCTTCTAGATGTCCACTGATTTATATTGTCTTTTCCCCCAATTTCTTTATCTTCATTCCTAGAGAGGAGCTATGTTAAATACAAACAAAGAGAGATAAAGCAACGAATGTATTTCATCTTAACACCTTGAAATGGCTAAATAATTTACTAAGACTGTTTTTCTTTTATTTCAGTTTGTTTTAGGAATGAAAAAATTAATGTCCTGTGTTTATTGAAATGAAAGAATGGCCCCAATTCTGGGTAAGAATTTCTCTTCTTCCATTTTAGACATTACTGCTGCAACTTTTTACATACTTACCTGGTCGTAAGCCCCACTGAATTCAATGGGATTTACTTCAGAGTAAACATGCCTAGGAAAGCTACTGCATATCAACCTAAGCAAGTTGTGCTTCCTTTTTCTGGTGATTTGGCTATAATTTTTGATAGAATACAGATAATTGAACAAACTTTGTTGCGTTACATTCTTCATTAAATTATATTTCCATTGATATATAAATTTATGGTATTGCTCCAAAAAAAGGGGGTGTTATGAGCCATCAAACCTCAGAAATACACTTTTTTCAAAAGGTTTCCACAATTTTGGCCACTACTCGCCTCTGGAAATCAATTAGACTTTATTTTTATAGGATGGGTGTTTTAACTTTGGCTGCTGCACGCTCACGGTTCGGACACTTTAAGCATGTTATTCTGTAATAGAATAATGGAATTATAGAGCTGGAAGGGTCTTCGAGGGTCTTCGAGGTCAACTCCCTGCAAAGCAGGCTTCTTTTGCCCAATATGGTGCTCAAACCCTCAGATTAAGCAGCCCTCAGATTAAGAGTCTCGTGCTCCACCAACTGAAATAATGCAGTGAGCCTTGCATATTTTAACCAAGTTGGCAAATGAAGTGCAAAAAAACATGAGATGGTAAATAGTTTGGCTCACATGGGTGTCAGATGGAGCCGATCGGCAGACCTTAGCAATGTGGCCCCTTCTGGAACACTTCCAACAGACAGCATCTCTGAATCGACACTTGGCACGGGAATGGTTGCCTCCGCAGCCGGCACATTCCGATTGGCCCTTGGACTTCTGTTGGAACTTCCTGCACTCCTGCTTTGTCTGGTGCACGTCATCGTCTTCACTGGAGGATGCCTCATCACTGTGGCCTCCTCAATGGCTTTCTGCAGCGTGAGGTCTGGCTTGGGGAGGAGATGCCGTTGCAGACGGATGTCCCGGACCCCACAGACGATTCGATCCATCAGGGCATCGTCTACGTCTTGGAACTTGCAGTGCATTGCAGCCTATGGGAGGGCGGCAGTGTAGTTGTTAATTGACTGCCCCTCTGCCTGGTTCCGGTGGTAGAACACATGGCGGGCAGCAATCTTGGACGGCTTTGGTGCGTAGTGGCTGCCGAGCTTCTCTTGAATCGTGTCCCACGGTGTTGCCTGGACTGCTAGAGGCGCAACCAATGCTCGGGCCGTCACGAACACTTCGGGGCCACAAAGGCTGAAGGAAGAGGCCCCACTTCTGCTCTACAGACCCTCTTGTCAGCTCATTGCTTCGAGGTAGCAGTCGTACCGAGCGAGGTAGGAGTCCCATGATTCAGAGGCTGGGGCAAACGGCGGCAAAGGCACGAGTGAAGCCATGGTTCTGATGCCGACATGGAGAGCGATGGATGGAACACAGTGCTCTAGCCAGACGGTCAGCTCTGAATTGGTTCTGCTCCATGATTTTGCTCAGTGTTTCAGCTCCATGATTCAGCTCAGCTCAGAGGGTGGCCGCATCTGGCTGTGCTCTGATGTCCATTGATCCCATCCTCATCGCCAGTTTAAGTTGTGGGTAGACATAGCAGATGACGCAGCAATTTCTCCAAAGCAGCTCTTTATTTGTAAGCTGGAACAGAACTGAACAGCAAACAGCTCAGCCGGCTGGCTTTTATAGGCAGCCGGCTGTCAACATTGTAGCAACAACAACCCAGGGTTTCCCGCCTAAAGTAACTGACGTGGACCTATACATCATACTCCTGGTGGCCAGGGTGAGAACTTCAATACATAACACACAGTTTCAAGAAAATTGTTTTAGTAGACGCTCATTTTGATTCTGGGAAAAGCCTTACAGTGAGAGAACTCAGTCAGTAGAGCATGAGACTCTTAATCTCAGAGTCCCATGGTGGGCAGAAACCAATTCCTGCATTGCAAGGAGTTGGCCTAGACAAGGGGTAGGCAACCTGTGGGCCACGGGGGTCGTTTAAACAGCCCATGGGCCGCCCCTGAACTGAGCTGCCCGCTCAGCAAGTGCAGCATGGTGCAGGGACTCACTTCCGCGGTGCCGGAAATAACGTCTGCGCATGCTCAGAAGCCGGAAATTGCGTCTGCACAGACGCAGACACTGGAAATTGTGGCTGCACATGCTCACATGTGTGCACGATCCAGCCCACAGAGGGATCTCCGCTGGAGTGAACCGGCCCAGGCAAGGTAGATCTTGCCGACCCCTGGCCTAGACGAGCCTTGTTGTCCCTTCCACCTCTGCAGTTTTATGGTTCCTATCACTGCTGTGTGCTGCCACCTATTTCAGTAACATGCAACCTAGACAGGCATCAGCAGGTGGCGCTGTGTTAGGTATTTTCAAAATGTGATTTTTTGGGGAAGCGGGGTTGCGGACACGTACTACAGTTTAGTACAGTGGTACCTCGGGTTAGGGGACGCAGGTGGCGCTGTGGGTTAAAGCCTCAACGCCTAGGACTTGCCGATCGAAAGGTCGGCAGTTCGAATCCCTGCGGCGGGGTGCGCTCCTGCTGCTCGGTCCCAGCGCCTGCCAACCTAGCAGTTCGAAAGCACCTCCGGGTGCAAGTAGATAAATAGGGACCGCTTACCAGCGGGAAGGTAAACGGCGTTTCCGTGTGCGGCTCTGGCTCACCAGAGCAGCAATGTCACGCTGGCCACGTGACCCGGAAATGTCTCCGGACAGCGCTGGCCCCTGGCCTCTTAAGTGAGATGGGCGCACAACCCCAGAGTCTGTCAAGACTGGCCCGTACGGGCAGGGGTACCTTTACCTTTACCTTACCTCGGGTTAAGTACTTAATTCGTTCTGGAGGTCCGTTCTTAACCTGAAACTGTTCTTAACCTGAAGCACCACTTTAGCTAATGGGGCCTCCTGCTGCTGCCGCCGTGCCGCCAGAGCACGATTTCTGTTCTCATCCTGAAGCAAAGTTCTTAACCCGAGGTACTATTTCTGGGTTAGTGGTGTCTAACCTGAAGCATATGTAACCTGAGGTACCACTGTATTGCTTGAGTACTGTTTATGTCTCTTTGGCAATAATACTTAATCTTTACATATTTACTTCAAGTCTTCAGGTAGTTTCCAAAGCAATTACCTCGGTGATCTTTGTCATTTGCCTATCTGGTGAATTCACATTTGTGGTTATTAATGAATTGATATAACTTGCTTTGCAAAACATTTCTGTAGTAATCTCGGGAAATTACAAATCCATCATAATATCTGTAAACATTATTTAGAATTACTAGCAATAAGAGCAGGTACTCCCAAACATTCTCGTAATTCAAACAAGACATAATTTATTAGTGCATAATTTGATCCTTAAACAGGTGTCCTATTTGAATCTGGTCTTGTTTTCATTTAGAGGAACTGTAATTTGGGTTTGCCACGTGTCCTCTTTTTCCAGGACACGTCCTCTTTTTCAGGGGTAAAATTTCTGTCTGGGTAGATTTTTAATATTTGCCATAATGTCTCTTCTGCAAGAAGTGAGGTTACAGGGAACTGGGCAGAGGGCTTTCTCGGTAGCAGCGCCCACCCTGTGGAACGCCCTCCCATCAGATGTCAAGGAAATAAAGAACTATCTGACTTTTAGAAGACATCTGAAGGAAGCCTTGTTCAGGGAAGTTTTTAATGTTTTATTGTGTTTTTAATATTCTGTTGGGAGCTGCCCAGAGTGCCTGGGGAAACCCAGCCAGATGGGCAGGGTATAAATAAATTGTTGCTGTTGTTTTTCCCTCTTAGAGTTTGAATCATCCAGCAGGGACAGGAGCAAAGAAAGCAGGCGTTCCTGTGCCACCCTCTGTGCTGCAATGTGGGGGAATTGCAGAAGTGCTTCCTTTTGTTCTTGACCATGGGTAGGCAAACTAAGGCCCAGGGGCCGGATCCAGCCCAATCACCTTCTAAATCCGGCCCATGGGAATCAGCGTGTTTTTACATGAGTAGAATATGTGCTTTTATTGAAAACGCATCTCTGAGTTATTTGTGGGGCGTCGGAATTCATTCATTCCTCCCCCCAAAAAAATATAGTCCGGCCCCCCACAAGGTCTGAGGGACAGTGGACCGGCCCCCTACTGAAAAAGTTTGCTGACCCCTGTTCTTGACTTTCTGCTGCATTTCTGAGATGCAGTATGAGGTCAAGATACTGCTTTCTGGGTCAGTGGCATGTCTTGTCAAGGGGGGGAGGAGAGAGGGAGGCTTTCTGCCAGTTTTGGCTCTGGTTCTGCCATCGATCAGCCCCACCATTGACTTTTTTTCCTGTGGGTCAGGGGTTTTCTATAGGGAAAAAAAAGGTTTCCCCACCTGTCATTTTTTTGTTTACCATAATATGACCACCTGGTGAAACTGTGCCTTCCTAAAGCAACGTTCATTTGTGGAAATAGATTTTCCAAAGTCTTCCCCACCCAAAAAAAACCTGTTCAGTGCAATCAACATACAATCTATCCCAAGGTTGCCACACATTCCTGTATGCTTTTTACATTTTGCAAAATGCCAGAGCTCTTTGCCCAATAGTCCATAATCCAGATCTGTTGGATATTTTCCACTGAGTAATAGAGCAAAGCTCACAAATGGCTTTTTCATCTGCATCTGATTATAGCTGTATCAGATTACATTACTTTGGTGATCCCTAACTTTGTGCTTTGTGGAGGGCCAGAGTGTTTTCCCCCTTCCACCTCGGTCTGCACCTCTTGAGTGTATGTGAGGTTTGCTGGAGCCAGCAGCTGGCTCTAATATATGGGGCAGAGCGTCAAAGTTGCAATTGCGCCCCAGTTGCGCCCCAGAGCTGTAATGCTATCAGTACAGTGGTACCTCAGGTTAAGTACTTAATTCGTTCCAGAGATCCATTCTTAACCTGAAACTGTTCTTAACCTGAAGCACCATTTTAGCTAATGGGGCCTCCTCCTGCTGCCGCGCCGCCGGAACCCGATTTCTGTTCTTATCCTGAAGCAAAGTTCTTAACCTGAAGCACTATTTCTGAGTTAGCGGAGTCTGTCACCTGAAGCATATGTAACCTGAAGCGTATGTAACCCAAGGTACCACTGTAACGTGTACTGTACTTAATTCTCGTTGACTTCTGAATACCTATATGCAGTGCTTTTTTTCTTTTAAAAATGTTTAGGGGTACTCTCATTTCCCTCCTTATATCGAAATACTGCGATATTGCGAAATTGCATTCTCATGCAAACTGACTGCACAGCCAGGTGCTCAAATAAAAGGTGCTTGCAATATGGATATAAAATTTTAAGAAATAATGTGAGGTATCAGAGCCATGGGTGAAATCCAGAGCATGAAAGCAAACCCCTGGCATGCAATGATTATTCTCGGCAACTGGAAGTGATCTAGTGTTGATTACTGCTCTGTTTTCTCTTCTGTTTAAGGATCCTCGGTATTCAGTATTGACTGTGGCTGAAAAAGAACCTTTATTCCTATGCCCACTGACCTAGTAGCAATGCCCTTAATTCTAGATGCACGGGGAGTGAGTGAGCTGTGTTTCTTTACTGGCCAGGGACAGCTACTCTGCAGAGCTCCACAGAACTCTATTCTTTTTTATTCATCCAGTTTCAGGGCTGAATCCTGAAACTGGAAATAGGTTCCTTGATGGAGCCCATAATTAGTCCTTCTGTAAATTATTGTTTCCGCCCTGTCGCTTTCTCATCGCTACCCTTAATATATTAGAGAAAATAGTGCCTAGTCTCAAAGATTTTCTGAGATACATCTTCTGGGAATATCCCAGCAAAAAATAAAAAATAAAAAATGAAGTATCTTAAATAAATAAATGTGGTGTTGTATGAAATGCAGAAGTTTCACCAGTCCCTCTATAGTGAGCTCAAAAGGTTAAGTGTGACCTCCAAAATAAGGAAGTGGTTTATTTGTAATTGGGAAACTCCCCTGGGACATAGAAGTATCAAGATATAGAAGTTTGTAAATTAAAGCAAAAGTTAACTTACCAGCACTTGTAAGGTCCGAAGACTTACCGGTATATAACATGGATGGCAATCGAAAATATAGAGAAAACAAGAATCTTGGTACAAGAAACCAGGAAGACTCAATGAGTCTATCAATTATGTCCATGGTTGGGAGCACTTAAGGCATGAATGTTGGACAGCAGAGAGAAAATAGACTGCAGGGGAGAGCGGAAATTGACTTTCTCAAGTTCCTAACAGTTTACAGTGGGTATTCTGGACCAAAAAAAAGTTTAGATTTTATTGTTTTATTGTACTGTATTTTAAATATTTTGTTGGGAGCCGTCCAGAGTGGCTGGGACAAACCCGTCAGATGGGTGGCATAGCTCCTGCCAACCTAGCAGTTTGAAAGCACGCCAGTGCAAGTAGATAAATAGGTACCGCCATGGTGGGGAGATAATCAGCATTTCCATGCACTCTGGTTTCCCTCACAGTGTTCTGTTGCGCCAGAAGAGGTTTAGTCATGCTGGCCACATGACCCAGAAAGCTGTCTGTGGACAAACACCGGCTCCCTCGGCCTGAAAGCAAGATGAGCGCCTTAACCCCATAGTCACATTTTGACCTTCCAGAGGTGCTTTGCCTTTTTACCTATCATATTATTATTATCATTATTAGAGATGGGAATGGAAATGTGCACTGTGATTTTAAAAAACAAGAAAAAACACAACCATACTATCAGAGAAACTATCCACTCCCCAGATTGCCCCTTGCCCAGCCGTCTATTCTGCCTACCCCAATACTGTATATCTAATGCATATATTCTCAGGTTCCAGGCTGGAAGCTGTCTAATGCTCTACTACTTAGCAGGCGAAGGCTGGCATGAATGAGGGTGAGGGGAAGTGTTGTTTTCCCTTGGGCTCTCTCGTAAAACTCCCCATCCCAGCTCCTAGCTTAGATGAGGCTCCGAGAGGACTCCAAGGCTATATTGTTCCAGAGTCCTGAACAGGACAGGGCATACGCTACCACAAAGCCTTTGAGCAGAATTCAATGGAGTTATTTTTATTTTATTTTATGAAATGTTAATTATAATATATACCTTACATATTGGTGCAGATTTCCTAAAATAACTTCTTAAATGCATGCTTCTTAGACCTGAAAGATTACATGTTACAAGCCAGACACCCTGGGATGAATCGAACTCCAGAATGCATGCTGCAACACAAATGGCATCTTTTAGAAAATGCCGTACCATTCCATGTGGATAATTACATTAACAAAAATCTGGTTAACAGCAAGTTTTAAAAGAAGCCAGTTATGTCTGCTGGAAAATACCCTTGTTGGGAAAGAAATGTTCCAAAAAACAAACCCCAAACAACTGCAAAAAATTTCAAGAGCAGTTTTCACCGTCACCTAGAGCTACAGAGGCAAGCCTAGTTTCCAGGCTCTGTGTTTTAAGTACTGCCTTGATCCAATTCCAGACCATCGAGTTCCAGAGATCAAGCTGAAATAAAGCCATGGGGACAAAAATGGGGTAAAACCAGAAAAGTACTTTAATGGCACCCTTGATATTAATAACTGCATGAAACAGGCAGGAGGTTGACAAGTGTGGTAAATCTATACCAATCAATAATTTCTCTCACATGGCTGCTAATAACACAGAAGTCCTACCTGTCCAAAAGATGGCAGCCATAGTTTACATATGTTGGCGGTAGGGACGCAGGTGGCGCTGTGGTCTAAACCACTGAGCCTCTTGGGCTTGCTAATCTGAAGGTTGGCGGTTCGAATCCCCGCAATGGGGTGAGCTCCCATTGCTCTGTCCCAGCTCCTGCCAACCTAGCAGTTCGAAAGCATATTGAAGTGCAAGTAGATAAATAGGTACCGTAGTAGATAAATAGGTACCGTTCCAGCGGGAAGGTAAACGACATTTCCATGTGCTCTGGTTTCCATCATGGAGAGGGAGGGAGGAGGGGATAAAAAGTGGGGGAAATGTAAATGGATATATTGATTGATTGATTGATTGATTGATTGATTGATAATCTGGTTGTTACAATTTTTCATTAATTTTTTTTTTTAATGCTACTTTCACGGAGGGAAGACTGGGGTCTGTGGCTGAGGGAAGGGGAGCCTACATTCAGGCAGGGAAGAATGGGGGTAAGAAAGGGAGATGCTGCCTTCCTGGGGGTGTGGGGTGAGGGAGGGAGGGAGGCTTGGGAAGGAAGCTGCACACCCGCCAGCCTTATGGTTGGCGGGGTGCAGCTGGTGGGCATGCAGGTAAAGGGGAGGCTGCCAGCAAAGCCACACAGCTCCCCCACTCGCTGGGGTGCCCCTGAGAGGCCGGCGCCCTGGCGCAACGAACCACTAAGCCCTATGGGAAAGACGGCTCTGGTGGCTGGGGCAGCCCAGTCAGATGGGCGGCATGTAAATATTATTATTATTATTATTATTATTATTATTATTATTATTATTATTTTAAGCGGTGCTCCCCACTATAAGTGATTTCACATCTACGTGTGGTACCCAGGGACGTAACTCCTGCCTAAGTGGGGAGACACCTGTACAAAGATAAATTTTACATCCATTGCTCCTATTTTTACTTCTTGCCTTGTCCACCATGGACATGTGGCCTATGAAATGTTTTGTAGAATGGAAGCGGCACTCAGGCTGCAAAATGTTTCCTCCCCCTGTCTTAGGGGAAAGCTACTGACAAAGGATCAGACCAGGCCAGACTACAGAAAAAAGGGTTCCTTCTTGCTTCCTTCTCCCACTGGCACAGCCCAGCCATCATCTCTCGACACTCCCTGGTTTGCCTGCCTGGTCCGCATTAAGGGGGAAAGACTGCTGCCTTGCTTCCCTCCTGCTGAAGCCCAGCCTGTATCTTGCGGAACTTGGCTTTCCACCAAAGAAGGCGAGCTGCCACAGCAGGGGGACTTCCAGAGCAATGTGGCCTTTCTGATGCAGGCCAGATTTTGCATTTGGGAGCTTGCATCTTCCCAGGTAAGTGTTGAGTGCACAGTTGAAAGACCAAAACCCAGCCAGTCCATACAATGAGAACTTCTCTTGGTTGTCATTAAAAGTCACTTGGCATTTCTGTTACACAGCAGCACATCAGCTTGCAGCAGTTCAGACAAGAGAAGAAATCCAATGAAGAAAATATTTCTCACTCAGCAATCAGCTCCCGAATTACTAGTATATTTTAAAATAAAACCAGATTTTCCTTCAGCCGCCTGCCAGGCTTGGGGGTCTTCATAATAATAATAATAATAATAATAATAATTTTATTATTTATACCCTTCCCATCTGGCTGGGATTCCCCAGCCACTCTGGGTGGCTCCCAACAGAATATTAAAAACACAATGAAGCATCAAACATCAAAAACTGCCCTAAACAGGGCTGCCTTCAGATGTCTTCTAAAAGTCAGATAGTTATTTTATTTCCTTGAAATCTGATGGGAGGGCGTTCCACAGGGCAGGCACCACTACCAAGAAGGCCCTCTGCCTGGTTCCCTGTAACCTTACTTCTCGCAAGGAGAGAACCCCCAGAAGGCCCTCGGAGCTGGACCTGAATGATGGGCGTGGAGACGCTCCTTCACGGATACTGGGCTGAGGCCGCTTAGGGCATTAAAGGTCAGCAACACCACTTTGAATTGTGCTCGGAAACATACTGGGAGCCAATGTAGATCTTTCAGGACTGTTGTTGTGTGGTCTCGGCGGCCATTCCCAGTCGCCAGTCTATCTGGCACATTCTGGATTAGTTGTAGTTTCCGGGTCACCTTCAAAGGTAGCCCCACGCAGAGCACATTGCAGTAGTCCAAGCGGGGGATAACTAGAGCATGCACCACTCTGGCGAGACAGTCTGCCGCCACGTAGGGTCTTTGTCTGTGTACCAGATGGAGCTGGTAGACAGCTTCCCTGGACACAGAATTGACTTGCGCCTCCATGGACAGCTGTGAGTCCAGAATGACTCCCAGGCTGCGCACCTGGTCCTTCAGGGGCACAGTTACCCCATTCAGGACCAGGGAGTCTTCCACACCCATCCTCCCATCCCCCCAAAACATTTAGGTCCCTGAATGGGACTGATGACATCACAGACTAACAAAATGATGTCACCCACATAGAACAATGAAATTGTCCTCTATGGGATGGAACAACCCAAAAGCTAATGAACAGGATGAGGAAAGAAGCTAAAATCAGAGAAATGAGACTGACCATCAATGAATGCTTTACAAAGTAGCAGTGCGTTCCTAACCATGTCTACTCAGAGGTAAGTTCTATTGAACCCAGTGGGGCTTATTCCTAGGTAAGTGGGGTTAGACTAGCCAAAGTGTCGCTTGTCAGATAAGTCTCCTTTCAGCTCCTATCCCCTCCAGATAAATGACATTAATGAACACTTTAAATGTTTTAAATACATCACTTCATCTCCTCTCTATCCCCTTAGGAAGGGATGGTTCTTAAACTTGCAGCTTGCCTGCAGCCCCTCTCCAAGGCTCCCACTTGCAGGATCGTGACCATGAATGTCTAATAGGTGGCTCTGCAGGGTTGGAGGTGAAATGTTTACTGATGCTTTTGGATAAACAAAAAGAAATAGATGTGAAGTTAAAACTACAGAAGTGAAGTGGGTGGAAAAGAGGAATTGCTGGGGGTTTTTGGCTGTTTTTGCTACCTTTAGAGTTTGGACAAGCAGAAAGTTGCTTGCCCTAAGAAAAAGAAGTTTTTTTTTCTAACAGGACAGGCCTGTTGTTTTGGGACTCTGCAGGTAAAAATCTACTGAGGCCATCCCAGAGCCAGGGCAGGTGGTTGCTGTTTCTGCTGGAGAAAGTGAGTGAAGGTGGGGGGAATTCACACTCCTGAGGCCATTATCAGTCTCTCTCTCTCTCCTTCTGTGCTTTTAAAGTGAGGACGAAATAGGTAAAACAAGAAGAAAAGGCTACTACCTAGGAGCCTTTTGGCGTGAGGTGGGCTGGGGGTGGGGGGAGACACCTGACGGTGTGACTTTTCAGAGAAGGTGCCCTTGACCTCCAACCCCCACCCCCAAAACCGACATGCCTCTCATTCTCATGATTAGGTTTGGAAAGGTCCCCCCCCCATTAGTACTGTGGTTCCCAATGTGGGGCCCACGGCCCACAGGTGGGCAATTTGATTTTTAAGGGGGTCAATTCAAAAACAAGTTATTAACAGGGAAAGGCCTTTTAGGCTTCCTCCTTTTTGAATAATAAGAATTATATGTCATGTAGGGGGGGATTAATCGGGATTTTAGAGATGCTTAGGTGGGGCATGGCCCCCCAAAAAGGTTGGGAATCCAGTAACTCTGGATCCCTGCAGCACCAAGGTGCAGAATATTTGCCTGGCTTGCTCCAGATGGCCCCCCCATCAGAGGCATCTTTGTATCCCTCTCCCCACCCCGCACCTCCAAAGGGGAGAGAGAGAGAGGTGAGTGTGGGGTGGCGGGTGGCATGTAGAGCTGTCGTGGCCCAGGGAAAGCCCTCTTTCCATGAGGTGCATGTGTGTGCTTTGGGGGGGGGGGGCATGACCACACTTTGGTGGGAAGACAAAGGGAAGTGTGTGTGTGTGTGTGTGTGTGTGTGTGTACATATATGTTTGTGTGTGAAGTGCTTTTTCCTCAAAAAATGTTTAGGGGTACTCTCATTTTCCTACTCATATTGAAATACTGCCGCTCCATGAGGCCAAACTTAGATTCACAAAATGTTTAAGGGTATGCGTACCCCTGCGTCCCCCCCAGAAGAAAGCACTGTGTGTATGTGTGTGTGTGTGTGTGTGTACAGTGGTACCTCGGGTTAAGTACTTAATTCGTTCCGGAGGTCTGTTCTTAACCTGAAACTGTTCTTAACCTGAAGCACCACTTTAGCTAATGGGGCCTCCTGCTGCGGCTGTGCTGCCGGAGCACGATTTCTGTTCTCATCCTGAAGCAAAGCTCTTAACCTGAAGCACTATTTCTGGGTTAGCAGAGTCTGCAACCTGAAGCGTATGTATCCTGAAGCGTATGTAACCCGAGGTAAAAAATGTTTAGGGCTACTCTCATTTTCCTACTCATATTGAAATACTGCCCCTCCATGAGGCCAAACTTAGATTCACAAAATGTTTAGGGGCATGCATCCCCCTGTCCCCAAGAAAAAAGCTCTGAGAGTGTGTGTGTGTGTGTGTGTGTGTATATATATATATATATATATAAAATATATATATGTGTGTGTGTGTGTGTTCTATATGTGTGTGTATAGCGTTTCTTGTACACTGTAGGGTGACACCGGCTGTCTGTCCCCCCTTCCCCTTCCCCTGCTTGCGGGAGGCGGCGGCGGCGGCGGGCGGGGGGGCGGCAAGGCAGAGCGGCAGGCGGGGAAGCCATTGCCTGCTTAATAGTTGCTGTTGCAGCACTTCCGCTTCTCTCCCCGCGAGAGAGACACGAGTGGCCAGGCCCAGCCGCACCGAGGAGGAGCGCCAGACACAAAGGGAGAGAGGTAGGGGGAGAGGGGGCGCCCCGACTCTCACCCTCGACGGGCGCAGACGCCCCCGCCGCGCCTGGCCTCCCCCCGAGAGCGCGGAGGAGGGCGGCGGGGGCTTGGGGGCTTCCCGCGGGGGGGGGGGAGCCGAGAGGAGATGGCAGCGGGGGGAGGGAGGGAGACCCGGGTGGGCAGAGGAGACGTCGGGGGGCGGGGAGTATTTTTGGGGGGGAGAGCTGACAGGTCTCGCCCCGCACCCCTGGGAGCCGGGGGAGGCCGGAGGGTGCGCGGACGGGGGGGGGGCAGCTTTCTCTCCCCTCCCCACCCCGTCTTGCAAACCTAGAAGGATGAGGTGGTGGGGAGGGAGGCGTGTTGTTTTGGGGGGTGGGGAAGGGTAGTAAAACAAAAGCCAAGGGGGGGCGTTTAGAAGTAGAGGAGGAAGAAGGGGCGGGGAGCCCCTTGAGGAGTAGCTAGCTGCTCCCCCCCCCCAAGTTGGAGGGGGGTATACTCTATAGACACCCCCTGCCCACAATACCGATTCCTCTTTCGCACCCACTACGGATTTCTCCTCTCCCCCCTCCAGGGCATTCCCCTTTTTCCTGGGTCATCTCTGCCCCCCCCCCTAATTACTAGTCCCCATTATGCGCCCTCTGAAAAGTATTTCCCCCCCCCCAACCCTCACTTCCTGTGGTGAGTTTTCCACCTCACCTCTTTCAGCAGCCTCCCTGTTTTTCCTAGTACTCCCCCCCCCCGAATTTCTTACTTTGCCCCAACCTTGTAGAATACCAATGTTTCCACCACTCTCTAGCCTCTCTTCTCTGACCCCTTTATCTCCGTGTGTCATGGATGCTATTTGGAGGGGGAAAGCAGGGGGTCGGAGGGGGTCCTGTGTGAAAAGGTTAGAGGAGGCATGTAAGGAAATTGCTTCGTCTCCCTAATCCCAGTTTCCCCTTTTATTAATTCTTGTGGTCTGCGCGTCCCCCTCGCCCCCATTTCTAGAGAGGAGCTGGCACTAAATGTTGCTGAAACTTGCGGGTGGGGGCTTCTCTTTGAATCTATTCATTCTTTCTCCCTACGAAGAGAAGTAGAAAATGTTTTCTAAGAGCTTGACCCAAGACCCCCGTGGCTCCTTGTCCAAGTGTTAACTGTCCCCCGTTTCCCTCCCCCCCCCCGTTCCCTGTGGTGTTTTTACTCCAGGTTTGGGGTACGTAGTGTGGGGTAGCTATGTCGGATGACGATTCGAGGGCCAGCACCAGCTCTTCCTCATCTTCGTCTTCCAACCAACAGACCGAGAAAGAGACAAGCACACCTAAGAAGAAGGAAAGTAAAGTCAGCATGAGTAAAAATTCCAAGCTCCTTTCCACCAGTGCCAAGAGGTGAGACTGTCCTTAGCATTCTCTTTCTTATAGTTGTTGCGATGGCTTTTCTTCACTGAATACCTTTCTGGCATATGCTCTTTCTGCAAAACAATTACAGCCCACCCCCCATCAGCATTGTTGCCCACTCCCCAAGGGCATTATTTTTATTTTAAAGAATCTCGGGGTTTTTTACCTAACCATACCTCTAACCTTCTACTTGAAACTTGTCATTATCACTTGTATCCACCAGCAGAAAAGTTCAGAGCCAGTGACTTCAAACCAAGAGTACCTCAATTCCTGCATTGCTACCAACTTACTGCATAGCCTTGGGCAAAAGTCTTAATTTCTTCACAAGCTTTCCTGGTGGATGGTGACAGTAGTCAGTGTGCAGCAGTGTGATATAGATTAATTAAGATTTGGTATCTGCATTGAGTTCATCCAATTAGGTGTTAAAATAGTAGCCTCCCAGGGAGAAAAAAAATGCTACTTTCTATCTCGCGTTTAGAGTTAATCTTTTCTGTTTTTTCAAATTCATCACAATTCAGCTTTCAAACTTTAATGCAAAAGATCACTGTTGCTTCAATAAGACGAGTGTTCTTATTGAAAACGTACAAATCTCACCCTTATGAACCTCCTTGTGTAGCTGGGATTTGAATTGGTATTTCCAAAAAATTGTCTGATGGGTCCAGCGCTCTCCATCTTGTTTCTACTGAAATTAATATGTGACATTGGTATGAAAAGAGGAGGAGCCTTTCATGAGGAATTTTACAGAGGGTAGGGCACACACTAGTATTTGTATTGACTGCCAATTAATTTTGGGGAGGGAGAAACAAACGGAAGGAATATTCTATAATGCTCTGAACATACCCTTCTTTTTGCTGCTTAGTGATAAAAATTAGTGGGAATTTTGTTGCTGACATCGTTGATGTTTGGATTTCTTCTGTTGTGGTTAGTGAAGGGGAACTCTGTACTATTTATTCGCTCATACCTGTGATGGCATTAAGGTGATCCAATTGGAATGTCATTCGTTTCTGCTGCTTCTGTGGGGATCTAGTATGTTTCACTGCACAGAATGCTAGACTTGACCGAAAGTTGGCATGAGTTTTGGACTCATTAATTTGAGCAAAACAGTGTATTTTGCCCTGTGTTTCTGACAATAAAGCAGGTATAATAGTTTCAGTGTTATGAAGATCACTAAGGTTTGGAAATAATGGACCTGGATCAACCTTAGTAGATTTATGTAGCTTGCCCTTTATCCCTATCAATAGTTTTTGGATGTTACTTGGGAAAGTCAAACTGCTTTCATCTCTTGAATTCCCTGTGTAAGATTTGCCTTCTCTTTTGGTTTCTTGCTGTAGGATTCAGAAGGAGTTGGCTGACATCACCTTAGATCCACCTCCCAACTGCAGGTATGTGTTGATCCATCTTTTCTAATGGCTGGACTACGTGTTGCAATTAAGTGTGGCTACCAGCAACCTGTATTGCCTCCCATGTTTAGTTAAATAAGGCACGTGACACGGCATGATATCATTGCACTCTGTGTTTTCCTGCGTGCAGTTGTTGGCTGCTGCTTCCAGAAGGGCAGGGAAATAAATGCATCTTACCAGTTAAATGCAGGACATTTTGTGGGGTGGCAGCTACCGCACCTACGATGGTAATGAGGAAGACTGGAGAGCACTTGACAGGTTATTACTTCTAAATATAATTTTTGGCTCTGAAATGTTGATGCAGAGTATATTTTCCGAATGGCTTGGAATAATTCCTTATTGCCTTTGATGCTCAGAAGGTGAATTCCGGATGTGAATATTCTGTTTCTTATGCTTGTTTTTATTGTACTTCAGAAGTAATTGCATTAGGAGTGGATTGCATCATTGGTTGTCATGCTGTGTGAAGTATATATATTTCTGTGGCTGGGCAGTTGTGAAGGATATGAAAACGCATGTTCCTGTCACCCCTTTTGCATTTATAGGTATTATTCCAAATTGCATCATGCTTATTATTGCATTTAATTGGGGGGGGGGGAGACGGAAGACCTGTTGCTGCTTTTTCAAGTTGTTATGCCTCTGCGCCGTGCAGTGCTGCATGCAATAGGAATGAGATTTGAGTTCCTAGCTCAGCATATGCACCTTAAGAGCATGCATGTAATCTGGTGAAAGCACACCCCGGGGGATGTCATTGCCTTTTATAAAATGAGTGTTTGAGCTGTGTGTTAAAAGATTTAGACACTTTCTGAAAGTACCTGCTAAGCTGCTTCTTAGGTTATCACTTAGCTTTTGTAGCCCCTGAGCATTTAGATATGGGGTAATGCAGTATAGATGGTCCATGGTTGCCCCTTGTTAATTAAACAGGAAGGCTACTTTCAGCACATACTGTCACAGTTGAGGTTGCTGTTTCTAGAGAGCATCTTTATCTGTCAGGCTGCTAATAACCACTTTCGAGCCAGTTGCTATTGATGGTGGCAGCCGGTGAAGGTTCCGTCTTTTAAAACACTTAGGGTGGAGCTTGCTTCCTCCACCTGCAAGACGTTCCCTTTCTGAAAATATGTGAGGAGAGGAGAGGTCTGGGCTTAATGAAGGTTTGCCCTGTTTATTTAACAGGATCAGCTAAAGACGTATTTCCTTCTATTGGCCGAAGTCCCCATTGCAACGGGATCAGGAACACTATCAGTGACTGATGCCTGGATGAAAGAGGGGAGATGACTGATACAAATGTATTATGATGTTAAAGGTTTTTAGTCCTTGGTGTTTGATAAGAGAGACTTTAAAAACATGCATGACAAATGGCTTTGTCTTGTTGCTGAAGCTTCATGCGGTTTAAATTAATCATGCTTGTGAATTTGCTATGTGGGTTTTTGGAATCTGCTGTTCTCAGTGTTGCATTCTTGTTAATGGCTTCCCTCTTACCCTGCCTGATCGAAGTGTATGTCCAAATCATCCAAGTAATCTCGAAACAGTTATCTCTCTCTAAACAGCTTGTATATGAACTTGGTGCCTTTCAGGGCTATGCTAGCAAATTACCTTGTCAGAATATAATGACTGTAGATGTGGCTTCTTATTTCACTAGTGCAGTCCACCGGGAATGATAAACTTCGAGGCACAATGCAGAGATGTTTGCTTTGCTCAAGCCTTTTGAGGGGCAAAAATTGGTTTATGCTACAAGCACTTTAAACTACCTGGTGATCAGAGGAATCTTTCACTTCAAATCGTATATGTGAGCAGAAGTTTGGGTGTTTTCAAGTTTCTTTTTCCTGTGGATTGTGTTGAACTTGAGAGAAGTATGCTAGCCTTGATTTGGCTCATAATTGGTAGTGAGAGGTGGAGGAGGAGGAAGTGGGGGGTGGGACCTAGAAACCTTCAATCTTGAGTTTTAGAGTAACTTCATTGTTGGCACTTATTTGCTTGGGGGCACAAAATTGTGTCTCAAAACATTGTTCTCTCTTCATTCGCATCTTAAATCCGTTATGAAAATGACGGCCTTTTGGGGGGATGTGTTTGCTTTGTCACACAAAAGAATATTTTAAAGTATTTTGTAGATGTGTGAATATGTTCTTGTGGAAGAGAGCCATTTCTCTAGCCCCTGTAGGTGTTGCGTTAAAATCACAGGCACAGCACAGGCTACAACAGATTTAAGCATCATGTGTGAAAATAGCCTATGTGTTGCCATTTCCTAACACAGGAGTAACCATTGCGGTTCACCATCGGTCATGTTGGCTGGGGCTGATGGGAGTTGGAGTTAACAACATCTGGAGGGTAACACATTGCCTACCCCTGCCTTTATGTATTCAGTGTGAATCCAGCTGTTAGCTGATGCTATGGGAAAGAGCCATACCTTTACACCAGTAGCATTGGCCTGGCTAGGTTACTTTCTCCTAGTCTCATGCTGCTCTCATTCAGGATTGGACACTGCTGTAGCGGCCCATTACAGATGTGAGAAACACACATTTTTTTTAGGGTTTTGCAATGTGCCACTATGATTTCAGGGGACGTAGAGCCAAAGAACTCCTTGTTGTCTTTTTAAAGACAGAATGGAATCACATTTCACCCCACCTAAGCTGCTACAGCATAGCTGCATGCCCTGAATATTATTGGTGACGGGGGCCTGTAGGTTTATTCCTCATATACTTTTTGCTTCTTCTAAGAGTTTTCCCAACAAGGCACCTTAAAGCTTTCTGTGAGCCCATGAGGTCCTGCATCTCCCCTTTCGTTTGATGTGTTTGCCTTCAGGACAAGGTTGAGCACTGCCAGTGAACCGCCTGCCTGTGTTTTGTCTTGGCTACGCTCGAGAAAGCTTGGATTGTTGCTTTTGTTCCTCGAGGGGGCTCACCGTGAAGCCCCCTGCCATAGGCTGCTTTCACAAGTGACACTAAGAATGCCTTTTTGTCCCTCGCACTTGTGGATATGGTTAATGTGGGAAACGGCCTCTTTTAATTTGAGTGATAATCTTTGGAGCTGCTAAGGATCTGGCGGACGGGCATTATCTTATTCCTAGGAACAATTATAGTCTTTAAAATGCACCATCACACCAGTTGCTGTTTGGTTAGAGAAGTATGCATTCAGCCTCTCACCGTCCGTGATAACTACAGACAAAGTATTTGGAGGAGAGCAGAGATGATAATACAGTGGTTCCTCGGGTTAAGTACTTAATTTGTTCTGGAAGTCCATACTTAACCTGAAACTGTTCTTAACCTGAAGCATCACTTTAGCTAATGGTGCCTCTTGCTGCTGCCGCGCCGCCAGAGCACGATTTCTGTTCTCGTCCTGAAGCAAAGTTCTTAACCCGAGGTAATATTTCTGGGTTAGTGGAGTCTGTAACCTGAAGCGTATGTAACCTGAGGTACCACCGTATATGGGCATGCATAGTGAAGGTTGCATGTGGTGCTGTAACTGTGCAGGCATGGCAAATGTGTGAAAACTGCTGAAGCAGATCTTGTGAAAGTGGCCATTGGGCCTAATTTGCTTTGGGCAGTGGCTCAATCCTTCTTTTGTCAGGTTTTATGTATATGTTTGATGGTACAGTCAGACCTCGGTTCCTGAACGGCTCTGTTCGGCTTCCGGAACAGATTATGTTTGTCAACCAAAGTTAAAGGTAAAGGGACCCCTGACCATTAGATCCAGTCGTGGCCGACTCTGGGGTTGCAGCGCTCCTCTCGCTTTATTGGCCGAGGGAGCCGGTATACAGCTTCCGGGTCATGTGGCCAGCATGATGAAGCTACTTCTGGCGAACCAGAGCAGTGCACGGAAACACCGTTTACCTTCCCGCCAGAGTGGTACCTATTTATCTACTTGCGCTTTGACGTGCTTTCGAACTGCTAGGATGGCAGAAGCAGGGACCGAGCAATGGGAGCTCACCCTGTCACGGGGATTCGAACCGCCGACCTTCTGATTGGCAAGTTCTAGGCTCTGTAGTTTAACCCACAGCGCCACCCGCGTCCCCAACCAAAGTTAGACTGTACTAAAATAGTGCGGCTTCTTCTGGCTGCTCTTATCATACCAGACTGCTGTTGCATCTCCTCCTTGATAACATGCGAGATCGTCTTCCTTGTCCCCAAGCCCCCTCTCTCCCTTTGCTCCATACCTGATAAGGATCTCCATGGTTGTTGGAAGCAGCCCCCCTGCATTCAGATGGCAGTACTTTCCAGGGGATCAGGTTTCACACGCTTTCGCTTTATGGTCTGGGAATGAAACCTGACTTGAAATGCTCCAGATGTGTGCAGAAAAGTGCTTTCTTTTATTGACTCGGTGCACTTTGGGAATGTGCACCGAAGGCTAGAAATCGCCCCGAGTACACCCAGTTTGTGTACGCAACAATCACTGTACAACAGACTGAAGAGCAGCAACAAACATGGGCAAAAAGGAGCAGCGGCAAGCCCTCGAAAGCAGCTACACACCAAACTTTCATGAGGACCCCTAAGAAAGGGAAGAGAGCAAATTGTTTCTCAGAAAGGGGCTTTGTGTAAAATCCTTAGTCTGACAGTGTCAGCAATTTTTACTTTATTTTATTTGCCATTTTTTGTTTGAGATATTTGTGTTCTTTTAAATGCCATCTTTCTAGGTAATATTGCAGAGTTTCTGTTTCTCTCATGCATTTTGATGTGCTAACTTGACTCTTGCTGGAGAGTTTCCATGGGAGGGTGAGCAGTTTACCTTGTCCATTTGTGAAATTGCTTGGGTTCTTGCTTGGCAGTTATTACGAGAGAACTGAAGACACATTTTGACTGGGGCTTAAATAGAAGATAGGGCTTTGACGTCCAAAGGATCACATCTGGCTAGCAAGAAATAGTGCTGTTTATTGGCATTTCAATAAATGTCTCTTTTAAAGCGCTTAGTAGTAGCATAGAATTTCCTTAAGACTTGTGCAAACATACTGGGCTGGGCGAAGGAAAACAAAGTGGGTGGTTTCCCCCCCCCCCACCTATTTGTGTGTTCAGAATTCTGAATTTCATAGGTCCCAGAAGAAAAAGTGCAAATAATAGCATAGTCTCACAAAGTACAGTTTGGACTTCATAACTAATCTAACGTTTTGTCTCTCTAATTCTAACATGAGCATTTTAAGGATGTTTTTCAGGTTTGTGTGATTTAGAAACCTTCAGGGAAAACTAATAGTAAAACTCCTATTTCAAATGTGCAGAATATGCATGAATCCTATTAGTTTGTCCAGATGTTGTTTCTTGTAACTTTTCTCTCTCCAAAAATGCCTACAAACCTTTTGACCTAAAATAATATTAAAGGAGAGGGAGGACTAGAGAAATGTTAATGTCATGCCACAAAGTAACACATAATAAAAATGCACAGAAATGAATGGGAAATTATCTGTGATTTGCAGAAATGGAACTGAGAAATTTGAATTCGATTTCACAAGTTGTGCAGCAATAAATTATTGGTGTTTTTTTTCAATAGCCCTAAATCTCCCTTTAAACTCAGTGAAGGCTTAAAAAATATATATCTCACAATAGCACTGAACTCTACTTTCATATATTAATTAATCTGTGCCCCAATATCTTAATTCTTTAAAAACTTACACAAATTTGGTCTCCTTAATATCAGTGGAACTATATGCAAGTGCATATTTTTAAGAACCAAGGTTTTAAAATACACAATTTTTTATTATTTTGCAAGAAATGCTATATGAACGAATGTGTTCCCTTGAGCAGCTATTGCCTGGGCAAATGCGTTAAATGGGCTGCTTTCTAGCGCTCCATAATGCAGGAATACTCTGCAGCTGTTTAACCAAGATGAGAGTTTTGGTTTTTCTTCCCTTTGTTCACTGGCTTGAAAGAGACATTTGTGAATGCCAAGTTCATTTTGCATATGTATGCTTTCTGTTTTTTGTCAGTGGTGACGTTCTATGGAGAGTACTTTATAAATGTTTATTAGCTGAAAAATTCCTACATAATGTGGAGCAAATACTTAAGGAACAGTGTACAATAAGGTTCATATGGAGAAATTGGTAGTTAAACCTATAGAAAGACCTACATTAGTTTCTTTTTACTTTTTAAATATAAAGCCAATAACGATTAGAGACTGTTCAGTTAGCAAATGTTTCTCTCAGGCAGATTTATCACTTTTTTGGGAAAGCTTTTTACAAAACATTATCCAAATGAAGATATAAAATTCCTTTCTATATTACAATGCCCTCAGTACTGATCAGCCTTTCAGGGCACAGCTCTGAATAAAATCCTCACTTTTAATCTGCTGTTAATGTACTAATCCTGTGCTTTCAGATTTAATTACCGCATCCAGTTCACGCAAGAGTTTGATTATTTCATTTATTAGAAATTAAGCATTGCTCTTGGTGGCTTTACCTGCAAAGATGAAAAGAACCTCCTGCTTAAATGCAAATAAAAGTTAAGTGCTGTTCTGCATGTGCAGAGTGCCTTTGCCTCCTCTGGCCATGGGCAACCGCAAGCAGCAACCATATTTCTTCGGACTGGGGTAGTGGCTCCCCAAACAGGGTGGACAGAACAGCTGGATGGAGCAAAAAGCCCCAAAGTAATTCAAGATCTGCATGACAGTAAGGAACTCTTTCTCAATCAGCAAAGATCTGTTTTAGAAGAGATTCAGTGGGGAGGGTTTGAAGTTTAAGGATCTAGAGTTTTAAGATGTGTGATGGCAACAGCAACTGCTTGCCTGCCTATTGCATCTGGTTGGGGGTCTTGGAGGGGCTCCATTGAAGGTCTGGGCCCTTTGCCATTGCCCCACCTGGTCACTCTCTAGCATTAGGCCCGACTGGGACGGTTGCTAAGTACCGTATTTTTTGCTCTATAACACGCACCCAACCATAACACGCACATAGTTTTTAGAGGAGGAAGACAAGAAAAAAATATTCTAAATGAAACAGTGGGTGTATGATTTTTGTGGTTCATGCTGTGGCCACAGACATGTGATCTGACGGTGAATTTGAGGTAGCCCAATGCAAAAATCCTGAGGATCCATGTGGATCCGTGCTTTGTAACCACGCTTTAAGTGGGGAGGGAAGGAAAAGCACTCAAGAGACAAGGAACATGCATGTGGTGGGTGGAGAAGGATGTGGTTAATAATGCAGAAGAGGGGTATAAGAGGAGAAGGCTCCTCTCCTCTCCCGCTTTGCTCCTTTAAAGCAAGCAGGCTCTCTGTCCCTCTCTCCTTCCCACTCAGCAGCTCTTCTCCCGCTTTGCTGTTTCAAAGCGAGCCATGGAGGAGGGAAGGAAGGGGAACCATGGATCCTCTGCTCACGACTGCAGCAGAACCCCCACCATCCGTAGGCATTCGCTCCATAACACGCACAGACATTTCCCCTTACTTTCTAGGAGGAAAAAAGTGAGTGTTATGGTGCAAAAAATACGGTAATTGTCATGCTTATGGTGCATTGGATTAACAGCATCCTGAACAAGGATGGTTGGCTTGGCCACAATTGTTCTGCAACAGTTTAATTCCAAAATTAAATGCAGCAGTAGGCAGCACGGAGCATGGGCTGTGTTTGATCAATGTAATTTTTTTGGCACTTGTCCATAGACGTGTGGAAAAACTAAGTTGCTGTTGCTGTCTGGTGGTTGTAAGGTGAAAAGGTAAGGGACGTGAGTGGCGTTGTGGTCTAAACCACTGAGCCTCTTGGGCTTGCCGATCAGAAGGTCGGCGGTTCGAATCCCCACGGTGGGGTGAGCTCCCATTGCTCAGTCCCAGCTCCTACCAACCTAGCAGTTTGAAAGCACGCCAGTGCAAGCAGATAAATAGGTACCACTGTGGCAGAAAGGTTAACGGCATTTCCGTCACGGTGCTCCATTGCGCCATAAGCGGTTTAGTCTAAGGTTACCATATTTTTTTCAATGACACTTTTCAACTTCAATGGATTTTGTATGGGGTCTGATTTGTAAATCCGGGGACTCTCCCCGGGAAACAGAGACGTCTGGTAACCTTAGTTTAGTCATGCTGGCCACATGACCTGGAAAACTGTCTGTGGACAAACGCCAAAGGAGCGTCGCAACCCCATAGTCACCTTTGACTGGACTTAACCGTCCAGGGGTCCTTTACCTTTACCTGTAAAGGTAGCTGTGGTAGGCTAGGGGCCACTTGCCACACCGTGTCTACTGCTTGTCTAATAATGTGGCAGACAGCTATGCCTTCCATGGGCATCAAGTAAGTCATTTGAGAGAGAGAGGATGTTGCATTAGATAGGCATTTGGCCTCAATTAGCAGCACTCTCCTGAAATATTTGAGTAAGCACTTCAAATGGTCATCCATTGGAAATGGCACGATTTAAAAAACAGTAATAATTGAGCCTGTTTCCTTTTAAACCGGCATCCTCGTTTCTGATCATTTAGCACTATCTCCAGCACACTTTGCAATTTATCTCTGCCCCTCTGTCTGTGCCAAAATGTCTTGGGGGATGCACTTGTTCTTCTGGGTAGGGGCTGTAATACAGTGGTAGGACACGAGCTTTTGACGTTCAGCTTCTATGCCTGACATTTCTCCGTAAAACTAATCTTGGGTCCCAGAGACCTTGGAGTGTTGCTGAGGGAGATAGCATTGGAACGAGACAGACCAGTTGGTCTGATTGAGTACATCTACTTCACCTGTAAAGATCGCTTTACAGCAGGATGATAAAAAAACAAACTGGGTGATATTTTCTGGGAGCCCACAATTACTTTGAACAGCAAACAGTTTCAGTTGATTCCTTTCTTCTTCTTCTTTTTTTAAAAAAACACCTCCCCAAAACACCAGAGGGATAGATACTAATGGCAGGGTTTGTTTAGTTTAGATCATGTGGCAATAGCTAGCTTGATTTTTTTTTTGTAGTGATTTTCTCTTTGGTGCACCCTTTTTATGTAATTCCCTAATGAGTTGAGTGCCTTGCCTGCCAAATATGAAAAATGACAGATTTTGGAAGCTGCTTTGGCAAAGAATTGAAGTTTGAAATGTCCAGATTACCACTTACCTATCTTATTTTAACTGTCTTTGTGATCCATTGGCAACACATTTCGATAACGCTTGCGGTGCTGTGAGCATATCTTACTTGCTTCTTGTGTGCAGGGTGGGGGTTACAGTAGAAACCAGGATCTGGAAAGCCTTATGCCAAAGTAATCATATGCAAACAGTGATTTTGTTTATGTAGCTCAGCTTATCTAAAACCTGGGGATGTTTCCTGGGCTATTTTGATAAAGGAGATAGTGCTATTGTCGAAGATACATCTGTTGCACTGCATGGAAGTAGCAGAAACTTTGGAAACTATGCAAAAAAATGTACTTACTGAGTGCAAACAGTCTTTAGTGGCAGTCTTTTGTGCAGGTTGCAAAAGTTATCACATAGAAGACCACACTTGCAGTTTGTTATCAATTCAGATAATCCATGGGGTTCATAGCATTGGAATTTCTAATATTGTATCTGTTTTAAATGCACAATTTCCAGACTTTGCAAAGAAGAGCAGACAATTTTTACAGCCATTCTATGAAAATACAGCACTGTCCAGAACTGTCCTTACTAGGGCCAAACTCTGTTTTGCACAGGAGATCTGTGATTGATCTCCCATCTCTCTCTCTCTCTCTCTCTCTCTCTCTCTCTGAAATGTGTCGGTAAAGGTAAAGGGGCCCCTGACCATTAGGTCCAGTTGTGACCGACTCTGGGGTTGTGGCGCTCATCTTGCTTTATTGGCCAAGGGAGCCGGCATACAGCATACAGTCATGTGGCCAGCATGACTAAGCCGCTTCTGGCGAACCAGAGCAGCGCACTGAAATGCCGTTTACCTTCCCGCCGGAGCGGTTCCTATTTATCTACTTGCACTTTGACACGCTTTTAAACTCCTAGGTTGGCAGGAGCAGGGACCGAGCAATGGGAGCTCACCCCATCACGGGGATTCGAACCGCTGACCTTCTGAGCGGCAAGTCCTAGGCTCTGTGGTTTAACCCACAGGGCCACCCGCATCCCTAATATGTCTGTAGGAGACTCCTAATGTGTACTGAGCCTCAGTTGAGGAAGAAGAGGTGTGTGCTTAAACCTTCCAGTTTCCCCAATCAAAATCCTGCTCTGTCCTCTCCAAAGCTGCTGTTTGCCCTTTGAGGAAAACAAAAGCATGTTGATACCTTCAAAAAGGAGAGAGGCTGCTGGTCTGTCGTGTCAACGTGTAATAGTTGAAGCAAACTTAGTAGCTGCAAGTGAAAACTACCGCTTATGTGTTGCTTCATGCGCAAGAGGTAAACTTTTTCTTATGCCAACCTTGCACATAGTACATGCAAAGTGCCTTCTGCCCATTCCTCCTATTCCTTTCTCACAGTTTCCAGCTTTCTCTACAAGCTACTGCCATCTGTCTGGTCTGGAAAAAGCAGCAGTGGACTGTTCCAAGTCCCTTCTCTAAAATAGGGGAAGGTAACTGACCTTTTTTGTAGTTAGTAAAAAAGTGCTGCTGATCTTGTAGGGCATATGTAGGCAAACGAAGGACCAGGGGCCGGATCCGGCCCAATCGCCTTCTAAATCCGGCCCACAGATGGTCCGGGAATCAGCGTGTTTTTACATGAGTAGAATGTGCCCTTTTATTTAAAATGCATCTCTGGGTTATTTGTGGGGCATAGGAATTTGTTTATTCCCCCCCCCCAAAAAAATATAGTCTGGCCCCCCACAAGGTCTGAGGGATAGTGACCGGCCCCCTGCTGAAAAAGTTTACTGACCCCTGTAGTAGGGCAATCACAGCTGCTTTCCAGAAGCTGGGAGAGAGTCAGGATATGCCAACACTGGTGCAAAGGCTGCAAAGAATGGTGCAATACTGCACCACTCTGTCGTAAGGGCAGGAGATGCGACTGCTCTTAATCTATACTGCTGTTTCTTACTCTGAGAGAGTAAGGCGGGTTGGGAATAGGAATATACTTTGGTGATGAGTTGGGTATATAATTTGCCACGACTAATTGCTGACAATGTGGCGGCGGGGGGGGGGGGAGACAGGATACTTGCTGTTGACCCTGATGAGCAGGCAGGTGATCAATTGGACCTCTGTTCTATCCAGTTCTTAAACAGCAAAGATTTAATAGACTTAGGGAGTATAGTAAGATTTCCTAAACCCATATAGATCTGGATTGGGTGCCATATAGATGGTAGGTTATTTAAAAGAAAGCCCTTGAAAGTTCCAGGTTCCACTGTACATGTGGGGGAGAGGAAATCTGGATAGGGCCATTGGTTAGAGCTGGCATGGCCAAACTTGGCCCTCCAGCTGTTCTGGGACTACAATTCCCATAACCCCTACCACTAGTCCTGTTAGCTAGGGATGATGGGAGTTGTAGTCCCAAAACAGCTGGAGGGCCAAGTTTGGCCATGCCTGGGTTAGAGCATAACTCCAGGGTTGCAGGTTCGATGCAGGGACATACCGTATATACTTGAGTATAAAACAACTTTTTCAGCACATTTCTTATGCTGAAAAAGCCCCCCTCAGCTTTTACGCGAGCGGCGGTGGGACAGGTGGCCTGAAAGGAGCCCTTTTAGGCTGCTTGTTGTTCCTCCGCCACTGCCGCTGCCGCCACCACCAGGTTTGTGGTGTGGTGAACTGGTTTATACCAGTTTTTAGTGCTAAAATTAGGTGCCTCGGCTTATATTTGGGTCGGTTTATACTCAAGTATATACGGTATTCCTGCATTGCAGGGGTTTGGACTAGAAGATCCTCAGCGTCTCTTCCAACTCTACAATTCTATGATGTAACTTACCTACTAAAATAATTCATGCAAAGTATGAAAGACAATTTGTGATGGCAAAAAATGTGATGTTGCCTGCTCCGAGCACTGTAAGCTATACAGTACTTTGCTTTCAAACTGTGATGTTCCTGAGATGCTACTTTTACCAGAAGTGCTGTGTAATATATTCTTTCACATCTGTTTGAATGATACAATTTCCCAAGTACAACTTCCTTGAATTTTAAAAACCAAAAGGCAAGTGGAAAATAGTGGTGCTCACGACCCCACAGAATATGGCATCAGGACTTGCTAACTAAGAAATAAACATACTGGTTCTAAGACCAAAAATAGCTCCCACAGATAACGTTCCTTGATTAACTCTTCCCTGAGTTACAGAAAGGAAAGACGGTGCTGTGATAGCGTTGCAAAAGCATCTTGCAATAGTAAAATAATCTTGAAATATAGGTTCCACCTCCGCCACTCACCCACGTGCACACATCTCAGTTTTGGAGTATTTCTGGAACTGAAGGGAGTATTTTCGGTCCGTGTGGACAGAATTTTTTGACAAGGGAAAATTTGAAATCTGGTTGTTCTGGAGACATCTTGTCTCTTCTCCGCATACATATTTCATTTAGGAAAAGTGTGTCACGTACTTCTGGAGCGTTAACATGTGATGATGACCCCTCATGTATTATTATTATTATTATTTTACTACACAGGGTTTACATCTGTTTCCTAAATGGAAGAGCTTTTGCATAGAAAATTAATCATGTTTGAAGCGGCCCAAAAAAATGCTTTATAAGGCAGGGGAAAGTGGCAGTGTGTTTTAATTATAATAGTGCTTAGCTGTAGAAGATTAGTTTGCAAGGATGCTAAAATGATCTGGTCATTAAAGTAATTATATCAGTCTTATAGTGTACCACAAGGGGTCATTTAATCAGAGGTTTCTGATCCATCTCATTCATTCATATATATATATATATATATAGTGTGTGAGAGAGAGAGAGAGAGAGAACATTATTTTAATCTGAATTTAAATAATCCACCGTAATTTATTCTACTTACATGTTAAATGTTTAGAAAAGCCACATTTTGGCCATTCTTCCTTTCCATCAGTAATTCTGGACAGAATATTTAAACAATAAAAAATCGGGGTGAAATAGTTGCTTTTACCAAGTGGTGTTCTTTATAGAGAAGAAATAATGGGGTTTCCCTCTGCTCTGTCAGTGAAATTATTCTTGGTCAACTTTTCCGTATTCTTTTAATCTCCTGGATCAATCCTGACTTTATCACAGGTGGTGCAAACTAGTTGTGGGTCAGATTAAATAATCTAATGGGGTGGATTGTATCTGTAGCCGCACACTTGAGTCTTTTCTTGCCAGGTGACAGGGCACACAATAGTGTCTGACTGTTGATTTTAACTGGGTCTCTTTCTTACTGTTTACTTCACCTTTTCACCAACCTAAGAACTATATTGTGATTTTTTTCTTGGTTCTAAGTGTGTACAAATACTCTATTCCAGTTCCAGTTTAAGATCACATAGATCCACACAAACTTTACCTTTCTATTGCTTCAGACTGGAGAGACTCTCATGAAGCTCTGTGAGCACGCTTGCCTATCTGCAGATATTTTTGTGTCTACTGCACTTTCGGTTTGTGGTTGATGACTACATTGTGAGAAGGTTTCAGGTCCGCCACCCCTTCAGTTTAACTAGTGGTAGATCGCCAGCGGAGTGGCTCTATTCAAAATTGGATTTGTACAGGTTCCTAATCTCTTCTTACCAATAAATTTGCATTCTTTCAAATACAAATTTCAGAGACGGAGCATTTCATATCCTTGTTGCTTTACATTAGTCACAGTTGTGGGTTTTTTAAAAATTGTTGCATCTTAAACCCACATCTGCATCGGAAAAAGCAACTGCAAAGGAATGTAGTGGATTCAAGACCTTTCGGGACAGACTGGAAGGGTTCATTGTGAACAGAACTTAGAGTGGATGGAACAAGTTGGATTTTGGGATGTTGATGGTTGCAAAGAATTCAAAAACTGTTTTGAGGCCAGCCTCCATAATCTCATAGCTTGTAAACAGACCTTGGTGTTGAGACAAAGGGAGCTGAGCTTTTCTTCACAGTTTCTAGCCCATTTCCTCCCTTCCCTCAGCTGTGTATTTTATCTGATAAAATGGTGGTCAGTCAAATAAAGGTAAAAGGGACGGGGGTGGCACTGTGGTATAAACCACAGGAGCTTCTTGGGCTTCCTGATCAGAAGGTTGGCGGTTCGAATCCTTCTCTGGAAAAAAACCCACAAATATGTCTGTGAGAGATACATTATGGTTTTCCATTTAATATCTGAATAAATATATTGCAAAAACATGCATGAAGTAGTCTTCCACAAATAAGTATTGCAAATACTATATTGTGTCTTTCAATTAGCATAAATGCTCTCAGCTATAATGGGCTAATATAAATATTGCCTAATTAGACGATTTAATGCCAGATCTTGTGTGCTTGTTTGTAGGCATAAGTATACAGCTTAAAATGGCATCTAAAACACATAATGATCGTGTTCTCAAAATAAGAAATTGTAACCTGTCTTAAGGACTTGAATCCTTGTGAAAAAGCTTACAGACATCGCCTTGAAATTACCTACTTTATAAGTATATCAATGTGGAACACAAATGCCAGTTTCATTCTTGGAAAGCTTCCTAGTTTAGCTTATCTAAAACATGTTGAAAATAAATAAAAAATTTAAAGTGTCTTGGTCTTTGTAAACTTTTGCACACTTCTAACGCTTTTTAACCTAGGGATATATTTTTAATTGTTGCTGATTTATACACGTAGAAACAGCAGCAGCAGCAAAAACCATAAGGTTGTAATTATGACTTAAAAGAGTCCGGGTTTGGTGCTGTTGTGCCATTAATGAAACAGACAGAAACAGTTGTCTGTCATGCTGCCGTGACATATAACAGCAGGCAGTGACAACTTCTGCTAGTGCCTAAATACTGGCCAGCAACATTTTTAACTGTCCCTTACAGGCAAATCTAGGAATTTTCCTTTGTCTCCAGTCCTTTTTGCAGGGAATCAGTATGGCAAATACGGGGTTATAGATTCTCTCCCTGAGCAGGAATTTGAACTCCAGTCTTTTATGTCCAAAATCCAGCGCTTTCAAAATTCCCATTAGCCTCAACCAATACCTCCAATGGTCAGGGATGATGGGGATTGTAGTCGCAACAGGGGAGCTGCAGGTTCTCAGCCCTGCTTTAGCCCTTGCTTAAAATGTCTGCCTGCCATTTTCTAGAAGTGAAATCCACAAGGTACCAGACTTAGTCACACAGAGGACCGTAGCTTGCGACGTTGATCACTTCCATTGTGTGGTTCTGCTTCAACCAGCCTCTGCTTGACTAGTGTACCATTTAGGACAGGCATAGGCAGACTCGGCCCACCAGATGTTTTGAGACTACAATTCCCATCATCCCTGACCACTGGTCCTGTTAGCTAGGGATTTGTAGTCCCAAAACATCTGGAGGGCTGAGTTTGCCGATGCCTGATTTAGGTTGACTCTAAACAACAAGACATTGTGTTAATGTTAAGGATGGTGCTGTGGTCTAAACCACTGAGCCTCTGGGGCTCTTTGAATCCCCATGATGGGGTGAGCTCCTGTTGCTCTGTCCCAGCTCCTGCCAACCCAGCAGTTCGAAAGCACACCAGTGCAAGTAGATAAATAGGTACCGCTCCAGCGGGAAGGTAAGCGGCGTTTCTGTGTGCTCGTCCTCCGTGCACCAGATGCGGTTTAGTCATGATGGCCAGAAAGCTGTCTGCAGACAAATGCCAGCTCCCTCAGCCTGAAAGCGAGATGAGCGCCGCAACCCCATAGCCACCTTTGACTGGACTTAACCGTCCAGGAGCCCTTTACCTTCTTTTTTTTTACCTACATAAATTTGACATGTGCGTCTTGTATATACAACTGACATTCAGATAGCTGAGTGTCTTTTTTACTTACTACTTTTCCCTTTTTTATTACTTTACTATTTTATTACGCCTTTAATATTTTTATATCTGTTATCTTTTCTTTTCCTTTATTGCTTTGTTCTTGCTTCTGCCGTGCTCTGTTGCTTTGTGGGTGTTTTTTTTTAATCCTCCACTCAGGGTTAATGAAGGGTTTGCCTGCAGATGAAGCTGTCAGATGGTTGGCAAAGGACCCTAAGTGAGAGGCAGGCAAGGGAAGCTCTCCCAGGTGAGAGCTGAGAGGGTTCACCTCTTTCCGTGTGGGACAAGTTAAGATCTACCTATGAGAGAGGACTTTCCATTCTTTTTGCTTAGATTAGTGTTGTTGTTTTTATTGTATTGTACTATGAAAGGTCTTAATAAAATCTTATTGGGGGGAAATTACATACGTTGGTGTGTGCTATAGAAGAGTTTTAACTCCTTGATGCACAAAGCTGGGATAGCTCAGTCGGCAAAGCATGAGACTTTTAAACTCAGGGTTGTGGGTTCGAGATCCACATTGGACTAAAGATTCCTGTATTGCAGTGGGATGGACTAGATGATCCTGGTGGTCCCTTCTGTGAGTCTATGAAGCATTGCCCATTGGTCAAAGGAAGAAGGAGCTGTCTTTTACTGAGCCAAACCTACGGAAATGGTGGGGAAGGTGTTGGGGGGGGTCAGCTTCATTTTCTGGGACGCGGGTGACACTGTGGGTTAAACCACAGAGCCTAGGACTTGCCGATCAGAAGGTCAGCAGTTCGAATCCCTGCCACGGGGTGAGCTCCCGTTGCTCGGTCCCTGCTCCTGCCATCCTAGCAGTTCGAAAGCATGTCAAGTGCAAGTAGATAAATAGGTACCACTCTGGTGGGAAAGTAAACAGCATTTCTGTGCGCTGCTCTGGTTCGCCAGAAGCGGCTTAGTCATGCTGGCCACATGACCCGGAAGCTGTACGCCAGCTCCCTCGGCCAATAAAGCGAGATGAGCGCTGCAACCCCAGAGTCGGTCACGACTGGACGTAATGGTCAGGGGTCCCTTTACTTTTACCAGCTTCATTTTCCCTCAGAGTGACTTGGAAGTGTCTTGTTCCCTATTTGAGGACAAACTGGTTCATATCTGTATCAGTCCAAGGAGGTTTGGAGGATGTTCTGGGTTGGGGGGGTTCCACCCACCGCCACCCCTACTGTGTGCTACTTCTCCCCCCGATACCTACATGCACTCCTTGATGTTACTTCATCGCATGTGTTGGAATCGTAGAATTGGAAGGGACCCTCAGGATCATCTAGTCCAACCCCCTGCAATGCAGGAATATTCAGCTGTCCCATACGAGGATCGAACCTGCCACCTTGTTGTTAGCAGCACCACGCTCTAACCCAGGCATAGGCAAACGCAGCCCTCCAGATGTTTTGGGACTACAACTCCCATCATCCCTGACCACTGGTCCTATTTGCTAAGGATGATGGGAGTTGTAGTCCTAAAACATCTGGAGTGCCGAGTTTGGGGGTGCCTGGTTTAACAGTTCCTGTAAGTGTCCCCCGCCCCCCATCTTGAATACTACAGTGGCACCCTCAGGTTACAGACACTTCAGGTTACAGACTCCGCTAACCCAGAAATAGTACTTCGGGTTAAGAACTTTGCCTCAGGATGAGAACAGAAATTGCGTGGCAGTGGGAGGCCCCATTAACTAAAGTGGTACCTTTGCCACTGCCTGATCTAACCAACCGAGTTATCCAGACAGTTTAGCTTTGGTTTGCTTAGTTTCTTGTCTTGCCGTTGGCTTTGCATGGTTTTTGGAGAGGTGAAATACACATTTACAAAATAAAACATCCAGCCTGAGTTAATGGGGTCTGCAAGCAACCTCTTCCCTTTCCACAGCATCCCTGCAGCCATTGTCTGTGAAACCCCGAGCCTTGGTTATTTAAGAGACATATTACTATCTGCTCTTCTAGTTTGATTATACAAAAGGGTAAAGGTTTACATGATGAAACCACCAGAAATGTTAAGGGGAGCAAGTATGCAGTAGTTTTGTGATCAGAAGGAACATTCCTCACTATTAAAATTCTGAAGGCGCACGAAATATGAGGTTCAAAGTAGGCTTCTAACATGCAAGTTGGGGTACTGGGCTTTGACACTCTCTCTTTCATTTTGTGCTGATTGAAGAAGACTGCTCACTCTGCTCAAAAGACAAGGTAAACTAAGTTTGATGCTTTCTGAGACCATGGTTATCATGTCAGGGAGTTTAAAATATTTGTGATCTCGGATGCTTTAGAGTGCCTTTTATGGACACTCTAGCATTTTTACGATTCTTGCCTTCACAGGAGCTTAATGAAACTCAGTCCTGTTCCCTGTGTATAGTAAATGGTGATATGCTCGGATTCACTTCATTTCCTTACTGATGAGATTTATTTTCCTTATTTCAAATTGCAAGAGTTGCTGAGTGCGCTATGCTGGCTCATGGTTTTGATTTTGATTTCGGCGGCGTGTTGTTGTTTTTTTCTGGTGGTTTGTTTTGTAATCGCCTTAGTCATGTCAATAAAAAAGCTGTCCGGCTTCTGAGGTTTTGGTCGAGTTTAAGCCTAGGCTTTGACAATGAATCACCGAAAGGGTGTGATGTCCAAAAATCTCTTGCGGGATTGGCGTTCTTGAAACGCACAGTGGAGATTTCAACAGGTGAGGTGGGCCTCTGTTGTGCTAAATGAACAACTCTCTTTTTTAAATCTTTGCCCAGGCTGGTCCACAAGGAGGATCACCTGCCTCCAGCCTGCTTGTGTAACACTGTGCACTCTCACCTTCCCAGACAGGCAGGGGAGTAAATACAGTAGAGCTATACAGTGGTACCTCGGGTTACATACGCTTCAGGTTACATACGCTTCAGGTCACAGACTCCGCTAACCCAGAAATATTACCTCAGGTTAAGAACTTTGCTTCAGGATGAGAACAGAAATCGTGCTCCGGCGGCTCGGCAGCAGCAGGAGGCCCCATTAGCTAAAGTGGTGCTTCAGGTTGAGAACAGTTTCAGTTAAGAACGGACCTCCAGAACGAATTGAGTACTTAACCTGAGGTACCACTGTAAAACCAAGTGAGAAGCAGTGTTAGAAATCCCCCAGGCGCCAGGTGCGTTTTGCGACTGCTGCAGGTCCAATTGTGACCACGTGGAGATCTCTGGATGCCAGATTGGCCTCTGACATCTCCACCTGGCTGGCCCCTCCAGCTTTCTTAAGATGGTAAGCAGAATAGCTTATTTATTGCATTTATACCCCATCTTTTCCTCCAAGGAGTACATGGTTCACCCCCCTCCTCCATGAATCCCTGAGGTAGGGGTAAGAGGCTGTGACTGGCCCATGGTCACCCAGCGATCTGCATGACTGAGTGGGGATTTGAACCCTGATCTCCCAAGTCCTAGTCTGACACTCTAACCCAGGCATAGGCAAACTCAGCCCTCCAGATGTTTTGGGACTACAACTCCCATCATCCCTGACCACTGGTCCTGTTAGCTAGGGATGATGGGAATTGTAGTCCCAAAACATCTAGAGGGCCGAGTTTGCCTATGCCTGCTCTAACCACTACATCACACTGGCTTCCTAGAGTACTTCTGATACGGGGCAGCTATAGAAATATAGTAGATAAGTAAATATGGGGAAAGCAAAGTTTCCCTTACGGAAGGATCTGAAGTCTTTTCCTTGAAGCTTGAATTTGTTTCATTCTGTATTGTTTTATTTGATGCGTTAATGTGTTGTGAAATGCTTTGAGGTTTTTTTTATTTAAAATATAAAGTGGTATAGAAATGCGATGATGACAGCGAAGATGATATTTCACCAGGGATAAAAAGGTGGCACCTAGACATTGGAAGTCGAACGGAATCCGTTCCAGAAGTCTGTCCGACTTCCAAAACGTTCGGAAACCAAAGCGCGGCTTCTGATTGGCTGCAGGAAGCTCCTGCAGCCAATCGGAAGCTGCAGAAGCCCCGTCAGACGTTTGGGTTCCAAAGAACGTTCGCAAACCGGAACACTCACTTCCGGATTTGTGGCGTTTGGGAGCCAAAATGTCTGAGTACCAAGGTTCTAACACCGATGAACAGCCAAAATAGTACTGGGTAGTTGAGGTCTGGTGGCTCTCAGAAACAGCCTTTTCCTGGAACTACTCACTCCTGGGATCCAGAGTTGGTGTGTGACTTGTCTCTACCTTCCCAGTAGAGCAGGTGGGCTGCTAAGCACTCCATCTCTGGACCTCAGCTTTGACTCAGGCCCATCAGTTTTTCCATTTCCGAGGTCTTGGATCCAGAATTAGGGTCCAGAATTAGGAAACAAAGCATGAGAAGAGGTGGTGGAGTCCCCTCTGTTCAAGCTCCTTTGTGTGGGGTGTCATCTGGGGGATGTGGCTTCTGGTAGGGAGTCTAGGATCCATGCCACAGGACGCTGCTTCCTGTTCTCTTTGGAGCAGATCTGGTCAGGTCCGAGGTCCAACCACTCAGGTGTCGATCTGTTGAGAACAGAGCATTGCCTTCTCAGCCTAGGACTGTCTTCTCCACTTTGGTAGAACTCCATTCCTGTTTACTTTAGGAGCCTGCACCAGGGGATTGTGGCAAATGCAATTGCTCTCAATAGGCATGCATTGCTTCAGTGTTGGGGCCAGCTCTGCACGTATATGGTTTCCTGTGTTACGAAATCAGTTGTGGTAGGAGAGCCTGCTTGTGTGGAAGTTGTGTGTGTGTGTGTGTGTGTGCAACAGAGCATGCACAGATCTTTGGATTCAACTCTTCCCGGGGCTCGCTCTTTCTTTTGTCTGACATTCTTGCCTCATGCTTGGGATAAAAGCGAGTCTAGGCAGCTGAGTCATTTCATGAGTACGTTTGGCAAGTTGAAAAACTTTCCCTGGCTGGGAGGTTCACCACGACAGAAGTTAAAGCTTCCTTTTATCATGTTTGTTTCTGTTTTTGCAGGGCAGGGACACGGTTGCCAAGGGTCCAGAATTTGGCTAGCCTTTTGGAGCTCCTGTAGAGCTGCCAGAATTAGTCTGTGCGTGGTTTCGTTCTTACTTTTGGCCCAACCCCACCCCCCGGTACACTTAAAATAATAATAATAATCATCATCATCATCATCATCATCATCATCATCATCTGTGCAATGCATCCGAGGCCACAGGGGTCAGATTATTGTGTACGTACAAGTCTGCCCAGTTTGAAATGGTCACTGGTCAGCACCTTCTAATTGGGTTCCTGCTGGCTCCAAGCTGTCTCTTCTTGGTCCAGCTGTTCTACCTATGCTTTGAGTCAGACTTTGAACCTGCTTTCCAGCACTCGGTTACAGCAACTTTGCAGCGGTGGTGACAGCGTATAGAAGAAGGCAACCCTATTCTCTCCCCTGAGTTGGCTCTGGCAGCCTGCCCACCCTTGGAATGACATGATGGGCCAAACAGCTTCAAGAATACAGAGCAGCAGTGCTGATAAAGTCCTTCCCTGTGCCCAGGGTGAATTTGATTTAAATCACTAGTCAGTAAGACTTGCTTTTTTTTTTAACAGAAAGACTCATCCTTGCTGGTATCGTCTTAATATTTACAACCAGAGAAAGGTTTCATTTTTGGAATAATGAATTTTCAGAGTAGTTTTTACAGTTATATATCAAAAATTACTGATTTGGTTATACTATTAGAAATACATAGACTGATAATTACGAAATCATTGTGAGGTTTAATAAGTGTTTATATTTGGACAACTTTTCTGCTGTACTTTATTGGAAGGAGAAAAATAATCATTTCCTTAATAACAATTTAAACAGTTTATTTAACTAAAACAATAACATTATAGTGTATGTATCCATGTTTGTTAACTGATGTGGTTAAACTTTTTTTTAAAAAAAAAGACTGAGTTTTAGTACACATGAAAAACTTCAAACAAATCCTTATTTCCTGATGAATAGCCTTTGGACTGCAATGTAACTTAAAGAGAAAACTATCTTTAGAAATATTTTTCCTCCGTAAGCATTTTATTTTAAAAATCCATTTAAATTTTAAAAAAATGATTTATTTTTTTTAAAAGTAAAAAACCCATTAATTTTTATCCACCCTGCCTGTGCCTAAGAGAGGCAGAGAGAGCAAGTCTCTTCTGTCAGTCAAGTGTCTTTTGATCTGTGTATATTGCCCTGTGCCCTTTCCGCTCCATGCTTCCTGTGTCTAAGGCCTGAATCTTGTATTATCTGTTTCCTTACACCAGCTAGGTTTGGGCTTGGTTGTGGTTAACGGTGCTTTTCTGCAGCTTCCTTAGACCAAGTCCCGGTCCGTCCGTCCCCGCAAGTCTCTGTATTTCCCCATTAGTTACTTTTAGCGTTTTCTAAAGTGTCTTCTAAAGGCTTAATTCCTGCACAATATGCTTACATGTACATGTCTGTATGCATGGTCTGTAAGTGAGCTCACTAGTTATTTCCTCTGCATGTGCTTCTAGGTTTTTCTGTGGTGTTTGTGAGAGCCCACCCTTTTCTAGGGGTAGCATTCAGCCCACATTCGTTCATTTGTATACATGAGCAACAAGACAGAAAGAGCAATACTGGCCTTTTTGATAATCATCAGATATACAGTGGTACCTCGGGTACTTAATTCGTTCCAGAGGTCTGTTCTTAACCTGAAAGTGTTCTTAACCTGAAGCACCACTTTAGCTAATGGGGCCTCCTGCTGCTGCCACACCACCAGAGCACAGAGATTTCTGTTCTCATCCTGAAGCAAAGTTCTTAACCTGAAGTACTATTTCTGGGTTTGCGGAGTCTGTAACCTGAAGCGTATGTAACCTGAAGCGTATGTAACCTGAGGTACCCCTGTATTCAGCTTTCACTACACTGCAGCATAAAAAAAAATGGCCAGTTATACAAAATTAAAAAAAAAAACTAGCATGTTCAAGCTTTTGTTCGTATTGCTAATAAAGTATGCAGTTTTATTCATCTATGCAGTACCCTCATATATGTCTTTTTAAACAAAATGACATTGTCCTTGAAACTTGTACTTTTCCAAGTTGTCATCACCTGCTAGTTACTGCAGAGGCTAGTGGTTTTCTGTTCTGTTACATTAATAGTAAAAGAAACATTAGAGTTTCAAAATAGCTGAGCTTGATGTCTGGAGTCGAGACTATGAAATCAAGGCAAGAATCTATTTGCTCAAAAATGTTCATGGTTGCTAAAGGTCTTTGTATTATTTCAAGGAGTAGCATGTTTGTCCACACACAGCCCGTTTAATCAGTGGCCCAAAATTAACAGGATTTCCTAAAGCACAATCTTAGATTCCTGTGATAAGCACAAGATAATGATAATTCTTCAAATTATCTGTTTTACCCCACAGTCTTCCAGTAAAATCAGTAGATTACTTAAAGTGAAACAGATAGCTTCAGTTTATTCAAAAGTTAAAACTTTTTCAGAATTCCCATAATTTACACTTGAGCAGTAGTCTGTTTGTCTTAATACACTCTTGCAAGGCAATCTCTTTATTTTTCTGTAAATTTGTGTGGATCTTTGCATTGGGTCACCCCAAATTCACCATCAGATCACATAGCATGTCCATGGCTACAGCCTGCACCAAAAAAATTGCGCACCCACTGTTGCGTGGCGCCGCAATGGTGCAAAAATGTGGTTACAAAGCATGGATCCACATGGATCCTAAGGATTTTTGCATTGGGTCACCCCAGATTCACCATCAGATCACATGTCTGTGGCCACAGCATGAACCACAAAAATCATACATCCACTGTTTCATTCAGAATATTTTTTTTTCTTGTTTTCCTCCTCTAAAAACTAGGTGCGTCTTAGACCAGTGTTATATGGTCTCGGTGGCCACCCCTATCAGTGCCCATTTGCACTCTCTATGTTCTGTACCTTAAAAGAATAAAATAAAAATCAAGACCGAGCCCTCGGCTACTGACCTCTAAATCAGATAGGCCTTTTTTTTTTTAGTTGAGACCATATTAAAATGTACTGCAAAATGGGCAATGAATGCAAGTTTTACATGTGAATATTCTTTTTTCCCATTCTCTCTCTGTGTGTTTTCTGTACCAATTGCTTAATTTTATTTAAAACCGTGTTCCACTGGCCCTTTCCTGTCTTCGTATTCCTTTCAGAACAGAGTCCTTCACTGCAAGCGACGTCTTGTAAAAGCCCTATAGAGTTGGCTTGTAAAGTGTTGAATAGAATCCTAAAACCTGTTAAGAATTAATAAGTTGGGGGGGGGAGAGAGAGTAAGGGGGCATGACAGTTAAACTTAAGTACACACTTTTGGGAGAAATGGCTGCTCTTCTGAAAGAAAGTGATGAGGGAAGCAAGCACTTTATAGCGTTGGGTAACTGCCGCATCTTGCCATTTTATTAGATGGTACTTAAAATTATGAAATTAATTGCCCAGAGAGCAAAAAATATAAGGGGGTGAAGCAGTAAATGTGTTTAAAAAGGTTTGGCTATTGCAGTTGACATTTATGTCAGAGGATCTCGGAGGAGTGTTAAAACGTACAGGTCCTGCTCTTAGAAAAGGCTATCTCTTGTCGCTCTGCTTCATTTGTGGAAAGTTTTAAGAGCAGCTGAGAGAAATTTAATATGAGCAATGATTAGTTATCTTTTGGCGCCCGGACAAGACATCCATTGTGTAGCTGTTCTCTTATTGTGAACTTATGAAAACTACCCTGAATATATTATGTCGCTTGAAAGCAAGGACTAAGCTTGCCTGTGTGTTGTTGCCTTTTTCTTGTCTTCCTTCCTTTATAGTCTCGGGGCCGCACTTTCGTTCTGTTACCTCCAGATGTAAAAAATGGAAGGCTTGAAGACACACACACAAAAAGCATGTTATTTCTATAAGGAGGACAAAAGCTGGCAATAATCTGATAGCAAACGTCCATACATAACGGGAACAAAACTTTCAGGGTCTTGCGGCCTTTTAAGGAGAGAGTTACAGGTCACTTAATTATTAACATTAGTGGACTGAGGTTTGGAAAGGAAGGAGGAAGAGTTTTATCAGTGATTAACACTGGAAGTGGAACGAAATCTAAGGCATACTAATATTCAATCCAATTTGTAGTATCAGTTGAGCATTCCTAGGGTACCATATTAATATTGGCACCTGTCTATCTCAAGAGGCAATGGAGTGTGCTTCCTGGGGTGAAGCCAAACTGCTGTGCTAGCAGCACCAAAGTGACCTGTTCGGGGCACAAAACTGGGCAGGGTCTTGGGCTGCCCAGAGGACAAGACCCTCCTCTGGGCTTCGCTGGTATGGTCCAAAGGAAAAGTAGTTTGGCACCAGCATGTCTGCAAGAATTGGCAGAAGGAGGCGTACAATAGACCATCCAACTGTCTTAGGGACTCCACTCTGGAGTTGTATCGGGTTTCCTCCTTAGCCTTTTCTTCTCCTGAAGATGTCCTGCAAGGCAGCAGAGTTTTAGGAGCAGAATTTTCCCTCTCCAAGATGGACTACCTTCCCAGGTTGACAAACCCCACCTGACCCTCACTTCCCTCTACAGCAGCCTTTCTCAACCTTGGGTCCCCGGATGTTGTTGAACTACAATTTCCATCACCCCTAGCTAGCAAGGCCAGAGCTCAGGGATGATGGGAATTGTAGTCCCACAACATCTGGGGACCCACAGGTTGAGAACCGCTGCTCTACAGCATGTGCAAAAACTGCCTCCTTGACCACTGGACCAACTCTTGGTCTCATCCACTCAATCCACCAGATCTTCAACATGCAGGGGGAGTCCCTAAATCACTAAGGGTTTGAGACCCATTATCAGTGTTTGAAATTTGCCAGGAACATTTTGAGTTCAGTGGGACTTCCTCCCAGGTGAGAGTGTATAAGAAATCAGTGGTACATGGCTTAACGCCCATTGATTTTGGTGACTTCAGGCACTGCTCAGGCAATATGCCTGAACAGAAACTCTTGTGTGTAGGAAGCACAGAGCAGGATGTTGCTTGGCCCTGTGCCTCCTATATATGCAAAGAGATTTCCTGATGAGGCATAAGGCCTGAACAAGGCTTCTGCCTGGACCCAATCCAGTGAAATGCTGTCAGTGCATTGGGAGCTGCTGTCCTTTGGGTAAACCCTTCTGACACTAGTTCAACCTCAGGTCTCCCTAAAATAACATTTCCTGCTCTATAGTTTTTACAACCACTAGAAAGTCTGCTAGTGCACACCTCCCATACAAGTGATTGTGTCAGAATGCAAGCTTTTTATTCCCTCCCCCATCCCGGAATGTATTAATATTATATATACACCCACCCACATAAATTACACTTTACGTTCTTTAGTAAAGGAGATGATTCCTCTGGTTTTATTTGGGGTGAGTGTAATCTTTATTGGTGTCAACATTGGCCTGATTAACACACAGTTACACAACTTGTTAGGCAAGTTTGTCCCAGCACTTCTCATTCTCATGACTAATAGAAGCTTGGCAAGGCAGGAAGATTTTTTCAAAGGGGATCTCTCTGCTTCGAGAATGTGGCTGTCATGCGCTTAGCTTATTAAAAACAATTGAAAGACTTTTCAATTTTTTTATGCAGTAAGTGAATGGTGGAGAGATGATTCTGGACCTTTTCTTTGTTTTTGGGCATTACCCAAGGGTAAGGTAAAGGTAAAGGGACCCCTGACCATTAGGTCCAGTCGCGGACGACTCTGGGGTTGCGGCGCTCATCTCGCTTTATTGGCTGAGGGAGCCGGTGTACAGCTTCCGGATCATGTGGCCAGCATGACTAAGCCACTTATGGCGAACCAGAGCAGCACATGGAAACGCCATTTACCTTCCTGCTGGAGCGGTACCTATTTATCTACTTGCACCTTGACAGGCTTTCAAACTGCTAGGTTGGCAGGAGCAGGGACTGAGCAATGGGAGCTCACCCCGTCGCGGGAATTCAAACTGCCAACATTCTGATCCTAGGCTCTATAGTTTAGACCACAGCGCCACCCGCGTATTTACTGCATATTGCAACTAATACAGGTGTTCCCCAGTCCAATTTGATAACATTTAGCTTCCGTTCAAATGAGGTGTGATGGGTGTGGGGCAACTTGAGAGCATTTGCTGCGGGGGCATGCCATATTCGATGAATTAATATTCAGTGAGATTGGCTCTAGTAACTTCCTTATTGGGGCTGTGCCAGTTAGGGTACAGATTTTTTGTCAAAATGACTGGCCACAACATACTCCAAACAGTTCTGTTCTTTAAGATCCACTCCACAAAGAATTCCCTTTTCATTATTCTGCGAAAGTGACACTTTAATACTGAAAGGGTTTCCCAACTTCATGGTTAATAGTACCTCATGGGGGTGAGGGCAGGGAATTTAAAACCCATCTCCCAGTGCCGTGGCTAGGAGTTCCAGGTGTGTTTAACCAAAACGAACAAAGATGTTGGGACTTCCAGTCACAGACTAGTGTTGCTTCTCGTTTGGCATTTACGTGGAGTGGATTTAATTTGCTTTATATATCTAAACAATTCAGATTAAAGTTTGCATAATGGAGGTGCATTCACACATTAGTTGTGACATGGAGTCTGACCCAGAATATCTGTGGAAGAATTCTGTGGAGCTTTAAAACTTGCAGTCCTACCAGCGCAGTTGCTACACTAAAAGAGAACAATGCAGCCTCTTATCATTATTACACACCTAAAGCATTACCTCTGGTCTAGGTACGCTGGATAATATAATTAGTTATTGTTCAAAATTACATACCATAATTAAGAGGCCACACTGTGGGTGTGCTTTTCTAGGTTGTACAAAAAGGACAGGGAGAGGTAGTAGCTGATGAGAGGAGATTCCCGGATGGTATTTTGCTCTTTGACAGTCCCATACTCAACAGAGCTCATCTTGTTGTTGTTCTTCAAAAAGCTTTGCTGATTCTGTGTGTGTGACTCACTGCCAACGTGTTTACCTGAGAATAAGCACTTTCTGTTTATACATGTGTGGGTTATTTATCCCCATGTCACTGGAAAATTAAGGCACATTGACCTGCATTCAGAATGTTTGTTGAAGGAAGACCTTTGTGTAAATCTGGTAGTTGGGTCATGCGTCTTGTTTACTGGCGTTTAAAGTGTCACTGATACAGTAACTGTCTGCATTAACACCTCGCTTACATGAATTGAGCAGTTTCCCTGGGTTTCTGCACAATCCTGTATACCTAGACAATTCAAAAAATTCGCAGTAAGCATACCAGCTTGGTTTGGGCTAGACTATCACTAGGGCTTGTTCCTAGCAAACTGTTTTTTCATGCTGGAAAAATAATAGTGCGAAACCAAATCGTATGTGTGACATTTCTAAACTACAAAGGGAATTACATTTTATCGCCAAACTTGCTAGGCGCCTGGAGGTGGAGTGCTTAGCAGTTAAATACAATGACTTAAAAGTGATAACCCTGCATACTAACGTGAGATACGTGGATCCCCCTTGCATTGCTGAGCTGTATATAATTTGTCGATCAAGGAAAACTCTTGGTGCGTTTGGTGAAGTGGGCTCTGGCCTATGAAAGCTTTCGCTTTTGTTCATTTTGTAAAGTTGTCACCAGGCTCTTGGTTATTATTGCGATACGCAGCGTGAAAATAAGGGAAAGTGTGAGTATTTGGCACACGTCCTAAGTTGTCACTATTAACTTCATCTTTGCTTCCTTTGAAAGCTGGTTTGTTTGCCTCTTATGACAGTACTTTTGTATTCCAGCTATTCTGCAGACAGATAGGAAGGGAAGTATTTCTAAAGTAATCTGAGAGGAAATAACTATGCTAATAGATTTTGTTTCATTAGGGTGAAAAAGTAAAAGATGATGCTTGAAAACTTTGATGTGCATGATTAATAGAAGCAGTGCTATTAAAGTCTACCACACCCACAGGAATATTGGAAGCTATTATGCTATGATTATAATACATTAATTTGGCATACACTTTTTACTGGAAAAGTGTAGCTTGCTTCTCGGTGGTGTTTTCTGAAATGATGGGCTAGATTAACGAGTGGAATCTGCTGTTAACCACAGTAGGGTTTGTTCAAAATAAATTTAAAATAGGTCTGTGGGAAGCACGAGAGCCTGTGCAGAGCTAAAGGATTTATATAGATTTTAAACCAATTGTGGTTTTAAAAGCAGCACAGTATTTTTATAGCAGGCAGGCATGGCTACTTTAGACTGTGCAACAGTCCGTACCGTTACTGAAGCTGTGTGATACCGCCTCATTCCTTCACAATATACATTTTTGCTTTAAACAGCATATTCTTCATTAGATGTCTAAGCAGATGCCTTGAGCTACTGGTGTAAAATCTCCTTGAAGTGTTTCTCATTGCATTATGGAAGGAGCGTTTGACTCCAGAGACAGTATGAGTGTTGATTTGTTGCCTTGTCTAAAGTAAGTTCCTTGTGGAGTTTGATGGTTTTTATCAATTTACCCGGAGTTCAGCAGTTTTGCAAGTACTATGTAATGCATAATTACCTCTCTGGTGTTTACTAATGTTAATTGTTAACAGTGAAATCTGATAAGAGTGAGAGATCTGATAAGCAAACTACAGTACCTATGCCTTTCTTATGGATGGAGTTCAATACTCCTCAAATGCACTGCTGTTCCCCTGCTGAAGAAAGAGGCTTAGTGGTCATATTAATGTTTGCAGGAATTAGGAGTACAATATAGATTATAGAACTTAATTATTTTGATGCTTAGCTTTTATTTTCCTCCACTCCAACCCCCAGCGAACACAAAGAAGACAACCTTTCTTCCTGTGATAGAAAATAGAAAACCACGTTAGTGGTTTACTTCTTAATTGTTTAAGCAAGAAATTAAGAATAAAATGGTCCTTTAAAACAGTGTTTGGGAAAAGTGTTAAGGTCTACTGTTGAATGTTGAAAATCTCCCTTAAGCAGGTTTTTATTACAAACCACAGTACTGATTATATCAGCTCCCCACCCCCACCCCCGATATTGTCTATTTAAAGTACTTTGCAACTGCGACAGTTGATCTGTTCCACTTAAAAACTAATGAGGATTTACATACAGGTTGGTTATGTGCTTCTATGTTAAAATAGTTATTATTATATGCTGATATTAAATAGCATGAATTACTGGGCAAGCAGTATCCTGTATTGTTTTCTGTTTTGCTGTTTCCCACACAAGCCCTCTTAACTTCTGATTAATATTAATAATAATAATAATAATAATGCAATAAAATATCAAACATTAAAAACTTCCCTCACTTCTGGTATATGCACTTGATGGTACCTGAATGGTCTTTCACACACTTTGTGGTTGTCTATCTTTCTTCTTTACATCTGCCTTCTTTCCACACTACTGTTATGCAACTATATTTAGGGGTCCAAAAACCACAACAGCACTGGCACCTAAAAACTGGGTCTGGTAACTGGCATCTTGCCAATGGCTCTCAGGCAAGCTTTGAGCCCCCAGCACGTCTCACTTAAGTGCTGCATGAAAGGAAAGGCAACAAACTGAAAGCAGCAACAAGAACAACCTCTCTTATCTCAGTGATGCGCTGGTGTCCCTGACTGGCAACCCTTGGATTAGAGGGAAGCAATGTTTTTGGGCCGGTGGGCACATTTTGGACTTTGAGAGAGTGCTGAAGGCACCAGACACAAAATTCCTTGGAATAACACAAAATGGCTTGGGGGCTGGGCAGCCTGGTATAACACAGAATTGAGAGAGTAGAGTCGTATCTTGGTTTTCGAACAGCTTAGTTCTCAAACATTTTGGCTCCCGAACGCCACAAACCTGGAAGTGAGTGTTCTGGTTTGCGAATGTTTTTGGGAAGCCGAACATCCGACGTAACTTCTGATTGAGTGCAGGAAGCTCTTGCAGCCAATTGGAATCTGTGCATTGGTTTTTGGATTCCGTTCAAAAACCAAGGTACGACTTACAGTCATAGTGAAGCTTTCCCCATAATTGTATTTCCATACTAGATAAGGCTTAACTGATTTCTGCCTTCCATACGCCCAAGAACCTTGTTTTCCCCCCCAGTATCAACCCTGAAGCAAAGCCTAGCCTGCCATCCTGTAACCACTTAATAGATTAAAAGGTAAAGGAACCCCTGACCATTAGGTCCAGTCGCGGATGACTCTGGGGTGGCGGCACTCATCTCGCTTTATTGGCCGAGGGAGCCGGCATACAGCTTCCGGGTCATGTGGCCAGCATGACTAAGCCGCTTCTGGCAAACCAGAGCAGCGCACGGAAACGCTGTTTACCTTCCCGCCGGAGCGGTACCTATTTATCTACTTTCACTTTGATGTGCTTTCGAACTGCTAGGTTGGCAGGAGCAGGGACCGAGCAACGGGAGCTCACTCCGTCGCAGGGATTCGAACCGCCAACCTTCTGATCGGCAAGTCCTAGGCTCTGTGGTTTAACCCACAGTGCCACCCCCGTCCCATACTTTAAGCCCTATTAAACCCAAGGAGACGTACTTCTGAGTAGATTGCACTCTGGTTTCTTGGGGGGAAGCAATGGCAAACTACAGAGATACCAAGGACAATAAGACAAGAGCAGGAAAATTGCGGTGAACGGGAGCGATTCCTGTTGCCTCATGCCCAAAGAACTCATTTATCAGCCCCACCTCTGACTTTGGTCTTTGGCCAAAAACATTGACAGATTGGAGCAGTATGGCTGTCTCATTTCCTAGATCTCGCTTTGAAGGGTATCTCCATATTTGGCATCATAACTTTATAAGAGGCCTAGAGGCCTACTTTAAAAGCTCACAGTCTAGGGGCACCAACGAAACCCTTTGTGGGTGCCAGGGGACCAGGGTGGCAACTAACGATCTAATCTGGTTCCCAGGAAATTTGTTTGCCTCATGTTTTCAACACTCAAATTCAAACCGCACCCTGAGACCATGCAGCCCAACCTGGATTTTTTACTTCAAGTCTGCAATCCAATGTGCACATGCAGGAGTAAAAGTCCCTTTCAACTCAGTAGGACCTACTTCCGAGTAAGCTCGCCTGGGGATTGTGCTGCGTATTATCTTAGCGTCATGTGGGCATCTCACAAAGTGTAAACCTCATGCTCAGCAGACTGTCTTGGAGCTGTGCCACGTTTTTCGGATAGCTTTTTACCTGGCGACATAGGGAATAACGTAGCCACATTTTTCATACTATCTCTTGCAATAAAAGCATGTGTAAATTGCAGTTCTTCCTGTGCTCAGTGAGCATCATTTCAACCTTTCAACGCACATTTTTAAATTTTGTTTTCTACTTGCCTGTTATTTTTATGATTTATTCGTTTGCTAAGGGACGCCAGGTGAAATGTGGAATAAGGCAAAATACCGATGTTTTTGTAAACTCGTAGGGGAAGTTAGAATCTTAAACAGATGGAAGAGGTCGGTGAATCCACCACCACATCTTTCACAAGAAGCCTCATTGATCTTTGGGGCCTGTGAGCTTCTTCGGGTCTGGGAAATGGGGGGAAAAACCAAGCGTCCCTCTCTTCCCACCCCACCCCACTTTGGTGTGTGTTTGTAGCTCTGTTGCTTCAATGTTCAAGGAGAGGGAGTTTCTTGCTGCAGAAGCTTGTGGGAAGCAGGAATTCATAGCTCTGCTCAGGGAGAGAGCCTGCCTGGGTTGGGGCATCGCTAAGTTGCTCAAAAGCCACAGAGTGTCTCTTGGCACAAGAGCAGGGGTCAGCAAACTTTTTCAGCAGGGGGCCAGTCCACTGTCCTCAGACCTTGTGGGGGGCCGGACTAGATTTTGAAAAAAATATATGAACGAATTCCTATGCCCCACAAATAACCCAGAGATGCATTTTAAATAAAAGGACACATTCTACTCATGTAAAAACACTCTGATTCCCAGACTGTCCATGGGCCAGATTTAGAAGGTGATTGGGCCGGCCCCGGCCCCCAGGCCTTAGTTTGCCTACCCATTCACAAGAGTGAGAGAGACAAAGAGGGAGGGAGGGGGCTGCTATAAGGGGAGGGGAATGTGGGGGGGGGGGGAGACTGTTTTCAAGACCACTGGTTGGTTATTTAATCTGTTATAGTGGTACCTCTGGTTACGTACTTAATTCGTTCCGGAGGTCCATTCTTAACCTGAAACTGTTCTTAACCTGAAGCACCACTTTAGCTAATGGGGCCTCCTGCTGCTGCCGCGCCGCCAGAGCACAATTTCTGTTCTCATCCTGAAGCAAAGCTCTTAACTTGAGGTACTATTTCTGGGTTAGCGGAGTCTGTAACCTGAAGCGTATGTAACCTGATGTACCACTGTATTTAATAGGTTTGAATGTCTTGCGTATGTTTTACATGGTTAAATTGAAAATTTTTAATTTTTGCCATTGCAGTTATTCTTGTTTACCAAACAACAGAATTGTTAATTTGTTGCCTATTGGGCCTGTTTATGTGAATTTTTTTTATTGTTTTTTCCAGTTTGTTTTTATTACCTTGTCCCTTGTTGTGGGATTGAAAATATTCAACAAGGTAGAAGTGGTGTTTAAAAAAATGTGGGAAATTATTCCATTGCTGTTTCAAGAGTAGGCTTTGCATGTTGATGCAAACTTGATAACGTATGGGATGCATGCTATAATTGTGGATTTATTAAAAAAAATATTGTAAGGTGAAGCACTGTTGCTTATAACAGTATTAAATAATCTTCTGGAATTGAATAGGACAAGCTGGGGAATTAGGGGCCCCTTGCGGAATAGAACTGCTTGATTTTATTTTCTATTTCAAAGCCAATACTAAATGGATTAATTTCCCCTGAACCATTTTTACCAAGGCTTGCTTCTAAATTGAAGTGATTATTGCTGGACTAAGTAGAGGTTCAGTACACTCTTGAGAATAACTTAGCCATCCTTCTGACCTCACCCAGAAAAAAGGCTGTGTATTTTGTAAGCCTTTAAGTATGATGTAGAAATTGAACTATTTTATTTTTTTAAAAACCGCTGTGCCATTGAAGTGGCCTTTTCACAAAAGTATTTTGCTTTTTAATCTGTTTGCGCCTCAAAAAGCATGCTGCTTATAACCAAAGGAAAAATATTCTCAATTACAGTTCAATTTGTGTGAGTGCTATTGCATATAATAATGTAATGCTAGTATTTATATAGCACCCTGACTACATTGTCAGACTGCTTCTCATAGCTTAGCTTGGTAAACCCTACAACAGCCTAAAAAGGTAGGCCAGTATCAGTGGTGATGATGATGATGAATTAAAATTATAATTCATCAAAAGATCTCAGGGCCGTTCACATATCACTGTTTAGCTTTCTCTCTGCTCTGCTCTGGCCCATAATGGCTTGTCTTAGACCATCCGTTAAATTCATTGCTGAGGTGACATTTGAATTGGGTGCTTTGGCTCTTAGTCTATGCTCTTAAGAGCCAAACTAATTTGCTCTCTAGTCTTCAGCTGCTGCCTTGTGAATATCAAGCTGCTCTCAAGTAATTGCTCAATTGTGTGTGCGCCTTTTTTTTTTTAATGTTCTAAAGTATATTTATACCCTGCCACATAACCCAAGTGGTCCTCTAAGGGCAATAGTAATTCAGTAACACGTACGACTAACCACGAAGAATCACAGGCACATAGCAGATTCACATGCGCTCCCGAGTGCTTTATCTGCCTAGGGGAAACCAGCTGGTATTAGTACGAATAATTCCTTATAATAGATGAGCCTTGTGTAATATCCAGTTTCGTTCCCTCTCCATCTTCACTTCAATCCCTAAACCCTTTGTAGACACTATATAAAGAAATTACAGGCATTGTTATGGCAGAGTAGAGAACTGATTATTCTACTACAGTAATAAGACAAACGAGGGCTCGCTGTATTATAATAATGTATCTTAATTTCTGGAAATATTTGCTGCCGTGCGCCAAACATGGAACGTGTAAGTGTGAGAGAGATGTGGTCTAGTGTGCACAACTGCTTGAAAATAGCTTAGATCTTATTTCAGTGCTTGTTTATAGAGTTGAAGTCCATGCCCTTTATTGTCTTTTAATTTACTTTTAATCGGTTTGCTCCTTCCACAAAGGGAAGTGTGGTCTCTGACTCAGCAGAGGTTCTTGCTGTTTGAGAGAAAGGCAAAGGAACAGATTTTTAGTGATCGCACCCCCACCCCACCCCCCAAAAGCCCCCTGTACTACCTACTGGAGGGTCCTCTAACCTCAGAGCAGTTTTTTTAAAGAGTGGGAATAGGGAACTGTAGTGGGAAGGAGGAAAATCTCCTCTCCCTCCTACCTATGGGAGCATCCATTCGATTTCCATTACACTACAGTATAGCCAATTCTGAATCCAGTCAAGGTTGTCTTCTCTTTTACATTGATTGATAATTCAGAGAGGTTTTTTTACAGTGCAAATATATACTTTCTCCCACCCCCATTCTCCCTTCCATTGTATTGCCAGGAAACTCAGAATTCGGACGTATTTACTCTTTATAATGACTTGTCTGTATCAATATTTTTTGAAAGCCATTGTAGTCTAAATAATGCTTTAAGATAGTGTAAATATACAAATATATAGTCCATTTTATAGATCAGATAACTGTAATGGCAGATTCAATCTGTCGTGCCTCCCTCTACATTGCAACCCGGCGAGTGTGTGGTGCGATATAGTATATCCATTTACCTGCCTTCTCTGCTTCATCTTTAAGCGTTTTAGGTGCTAAAACATTAATTGGCTATTAGTTCCCATCAGAAATCTAGCTGCGCGCTCATACTATTTTCAGTGTGTGTGAGAGAGAAGTTTGCTCCTTGATTAACACAGAGGGGCCACTTCACTGACCTTGTGCTCTCGATGTCTGGTAAAATAAGCCCAGAAGTTGTTCCTCTACAGGCATCCTCAAACTTGGCTCTCCAGACGTTTTGGGACTACAACTCCCATCATGCCTAGCTAACAGGACCAGTGGTCAGGGATGATGGGAGTTGTAGTCCCAAAAACATCTGGAGGGCCGAGTTTGAGGGTGCCTGCTGTAAAGGCATCGAGATCTCATTCCTTTCTGATGTCATAAAATCAGCCTAGAACAAAGTTCTGTCGAGTGGGTGGGCAACTACTGTATATTTGACTAATTTTAATAATAGCTTAAGACCTACTTCCACTCCACGTTAAAGTCAGAAAATAGACAGCCTCTTCACCCAATCTTTGTCATCTCCCCCATGCTTCTTCAAGACATTTCTTCCCTAGACAATTCATCAATTTAGTTTAATCTTGGCACTGAAGAACAGCATGGATCTGTGTGTAATGGAAGTGGACAAACATCGCTCTATTCCATGTTTTGCTTGTTGCTTGATTGATTGGCATGTTTCTCCTGGGCTGCCAGAGCACAGCAGTCTAAAGGTGTTTGGGTGTTGTTTTTCCAAGAGGGTTTTTTTTGCGGGGGGCAGGAGGTTGCCCCCTTGATTTTCTACACTTAGCCTAAAATTAAGACTGATCAAAAAGAACAAAATCCTATTGGTGTTTAATTACTGTTTTCAAGCAAGGTGTTTTGCAATTAATGGCCATAAGGCATCATTTTGACCCATCCAGGCTGGTCAGGTTCTTTATCGTAACTCCATGAGGTTTTGGCTGTGAAACACTGTAGAATCAAAACAGACGTAAAACACACGACGCTGAAAAAGCTGGCAAATTGTGGCTCAGAGCTTGCCAGCGCAAAACCTGTTGTGGAAGAAGAGTTAGAAGAACAACTGGAAACTGGTTCCTCCTCCTCACATATGTACAGGAATAGGCTTCATGCCAGCTCACATTTCTTGATTTGTGAAATCTAAGGTGGGAGGTAAGCAGCAAGACCTTTCCCAGGCACCTCTCTGTTGTTCCTAAACCCAGGTCTGCTGAAAGTCTGCCCGTATATCTCAAAGAAGTGTCAGCTCTCAAGGCTGTAATCCTTGGAGATAGGGAAGGCAACCGTTCAGGTACCTCCGTCATCCAGACCTCCTGAGAACCTTTCCCTGAGCTGTTTTTGATTTTAAGGGCTTCTTTTGTGGTTTGATTTTATATGCTCTTAGCTACGTCCAGAGCCAGTTTTCAACTGAAGAGCAGAATAAGGTTACAATACAGTGGTACCTTGGTTTGCATACGTTTTGGATTACAAACATGTCAAACCTGGAAGTGTGTGTCCCAGTTTGCAACCTTTTTTTGGATTACAACCCATTTTTTATTTTTATTTTTTGATTATGAAAAAAAAAAAATTGGAGGCCCCATTGGCTTCCCCCTTGGGTTACAACCTGTTTTGGTTTACAAATGGACCTCCGGAATGGGTTATAGTTGTAAACCAAGGTACCACTATACAATCAGGAATATCTGTATTTGTACTTGGGGAAGGGGCCATGCATCTTGTCAAGGTTTTCTGGCCTCCAGTGGTGGTCATGTTGCAAGTTGCATAGAAGACGCAAATCGTAGGGATGGTTTCTCGTGTGTGCTCACGGAAGTTAACAGTGAATGTGGTTTGGCCAAAAATAATATGAAAAATATTGCATAAATATGTAGTTCACTCTTTCAGGAATGGTAATGATCCAGAATAAAGCACATGACATTCATGCTCAGGTGTTATTTATACCTAATATGCACTAAGTGGTTGTTTGTCATAGCTAAACACAGGTTCACATATATTGTGCCTTGAATATGATTCTTCATACAAAGGCAAGGTGTAAATGCCAGAATAAATAAATCTGAAATATTCCCCTCTCCCCCAGGAAAAGTCACAAGCTCTATAGAGAATATTTGACAGCTGCCGTAAAGTACAATGAACGTTAGCTTTCTCTTTTTTTGGCTTTAATACTTTAGTTTCCTCTAAGTTGGCCATGTGTTTGACAGCTTGATAGAAATGTGATAGTATGGCACATTCAGCTTAACTTGAGTGTAATGACTGAAGCTCCTAAAGGTATAATTTTGTATTCATGTGTCTACATAATCTCATGTGAAATGGATTATCTGCATGGATTTACCAGAATATCTCTAATGCCTCACCTACGGTGTCATTTTAATGTGTCTGCTACAGATAGCCTGGTGACACTCAGTGGAAATGCTATTGCTTTTTTCAATAAAGCAGCTATTTCATTAAAGGGTGAGCAGCCTTCGGCCCGAGTTCCACGGGCAGGCTAATTCCATGCAGGTGCTGGGGGTGGGGAATGGGGGGAAAGAGAGGGGCAGAGAAAGAAAGTGGGGTTCTCTTCCCACTTTTGGCTTCAGCCCTGGACATCTCCAACATGTGGCCCCCAATTCTGTAGCCCGCAACAGGAGAAAAGTTTCCTCACCTATGCTATCAAAGGATTTGAAACAAAAAAAGTTAAATGCCTTGGTAGCTTTTAATGTGAATATTAGTGGTTCTACATGGTATGCCCATATATGCATATCCCTATTCCATTCCTTTCATTTTTAAGTTTGAAGTCATAAATTTTATGTGGACGATAGATAGGAACTAGGCAAAACAGACAGACCACTGCTCATTTTGATGAGAAATAGTTTTGTTTTTTGTAATTCTTTCAGCATGCAGAGTACTTTTAATGCCCTGCTACATAGATAGCCCATACTCCCATTTGCAACTGAAGAACTTTCATCAAAATATACCTGCTAAATGTGATTATGGATTTGAACTCTGATTTCTCAGTTTCTTTTTGTTGTCTGATTTGATTTTAACGTGCTGTGGAGAGGTAATATAGTATTCCAAATGTGGATATTCATTTGGTATTGTTATAATTCTATGCTTGTAAAATCAATTTAAAAATATTACTACACACACACACACACACACACACACACACACCTTTTTATGGCTACCGTGGATCTCCCGCTTTTTGGAAATGGACTCTGATTTAGATGTGAGAGATTATTGACCATATTTATTGCAGTAACATTATTCAGTTGGGAATGCTTTGCTTTTGGCAACTAGAAACTGTCTAAAACAGGTCCACAGAAAAGTGACAGCATGGGGAGGGGGTAGTCAAGTTCCCTTGTGCATTAAGTTAAGAGTCCCTGTTGACAGTCTCAGTTTTCATGTAGCTGCACTGGATTGGTATTAATGAATCGCAAATACTTGTTCCACACTGTAGTTCCATCGGGAGATAGTTCCCTGATTCAGTTTGAGGCAATGGTAGTTGTATTCAGCAGCATCCCATTTACACGATTCCTTGGACTGTTAGCTAAGGGTACTCAAGAGATCTGTTTCTCAACAAGTTTACACAGCTAGCCCTGGTGTCTGTCAAGGCTGATCGTGCAAGTAAAGTAATGTTTACAGCCCATTACATCTCCAGTAACTTCAGAGAGTATATAGACCTGGAACAAGACGCAGATAAATAATTAACGGAGAGATGCGGAGTATCATGAGTCTTTGGGGTACATGGGAAAAGGATGCTCCAAGCTTGATTTCACTGTGAAGTTTTCAAGAGAGGGAAGGCTATTGAAAGTAAAGTACAGTGGATACTTGGGTTGCGAACGTGATCCGTGCGGGAGGCACGTTTGCAACCCGCAGTGCCGTGCCTGTGCATGCGCGGATCGTGATTTGGCACTTCTGCACATGCACAAAGCGTAATTTAGTGTTCCTGCGCATGCGCGAGTGCCGGAACCCGGAAGTAACCCATTCCGGTACTTCTGGGTTTGGCGCAGTGCGCAACCTGAAAACACACAACCTGAGGCGTCTGTAACCCGAGGTATGACTGTATCTTAGCTGTTGTGCTCCATTTCAAAAATGTATGTTCAGCCTGTAAGTTGGTGCTTCTGCGTTGCAGCTCTCCTCATACTTCCTCTATAAAGTACTCTTGGTCCATAGTCTGAAGGACTCCCTGGTCCTGAGTGGGGTAACTGTGCCCCTGAAGGACCAGGTGCGTAGCCTGGGAATCATTCTGGACTCACAGCTGTCCATGGAGGTGCAGGTCAATTCTGTGTCCAGGGCAGCTGTCTACCAGCTCCATCTGAGACGCAGGCTGAGATCCTACCTGCCCACAGACTGTCTTGCCAGAGTGGTGCATGCTCTGGTTATCTTCCGCTTGGACTACTGCAATGCGCTCTACGTGGGGCTATCTTTGAAGGTGACCCAGAAACTACAACTAATCCAGAATGTGGCAGCTAGACTGGTGACTGGGAGTGGCTGCTGAGACCATATAACACCGGTCCTGAAAGACCTACATTGGCTTCCAGTACATTTCTGAGCACAATTCAGAGTGGTGGTGCTGACCTTTAAGCAGCCTCAGCCCAGTATACCCGAAGGAGCGTCTCCACTCCCATCATTCAGCCTGGACACTGAGGTCCAGCTCCGAGGGCCTTCTGGTGGTTCCCTCACTGCGAGAAGCAAAGCTACAGGAAACCAGGCAGAGAGCCTTCTCGGTAGTGGCGCCTGCCTGTGTGGAACGCCCTTCCATCAGATGTCAAGGAAATAAACAACTATCTGACTTTTACAAGACATCTGAAGGCAGCCCTGTTTAGGGAAGTTTCTGATATTTGATGTTTTACTGTATTTTAATATTTTGTTGGAAGCTGCCCAGAGTGGCTGGGGAAACCCAGCCAGATGGGCCGGGTATAAATCAATGATTTTGATGATGAAGGTGCATGAAGCACCAATCTTGCTTTGTTTGGTCAGTGCTTAGACAGAAACCCCATGCATGCCTCCTTGAGTTCCATCATGCTGCATAGGAAAGAAATGCAAACAATCAACAATTTGTTGTTGTTACTTGGCCTCTGTCTTCCTGTGCCAAGGGATGGCAGTGTCTATATGTGATGGAAGGAAATCCAGAATGTGAAGCTTCTCCCATCATTATTACATCCCACCGATGGGAAAAAGCTTCACTCGCTAATTTACCGCTTCAAATGCCTAAAAATTTCTCAGCTTGCATCTTAATTCATTAACCCATTAGCATAGATTCTGATTTTAAGCCTATCCTGAGGAGTGGGTGTATTTAATTTTTTTAAAAGTGTATACTCGTTAATTTATTTGGTACATATGTGAAAGGCAATTCATAAATACAGCAGCAACAACGATAACTTTCTAGGATAGTATGTACTCAGTGGAAGCAAAATTGCCAAGCCTCCTATTTGCTCTTTAGGTAGTGTTTTAATTTCTTAAGAGGTTTAGGATCTGGCAGCAACTAGGTGTGGGTTTTTTGTTTGTTTTCTTCACTGTTCTGCTATTTATTGGCTTGGGAAAAATCATATTGGGTGTTCATTTTTGTTCTCTCGGGGAAATGGAGAAGTGTTGTTGTTTTATATTATCTGTTCACATAGAAAGTAATAGTTCTCTATCCCACAAAGCAAAACTTCTGAAAATTGTATGTTTTGCTGATGGTTTGTGCTGCTGAATACTTAAATCACTTGTCCCTGTGCCTTTTACTTACTTGGAAGGAGGAGCCATGAGCATAAGGGGGGGCAGCTGCCTCCCCCAAATTAAGTCAATAAATAAGAATACTTAACTAACAGCTTGGTTCTGTCCCCCACCAACATAAATCCTGACTAAGCTCATGGGAGCAGCAATATTTCCCTGCTCTTCCATCTTCAACATCACTAAAATCTGCTTAGATGAAATCTTCCTGCAAGCCGTGCCCTACACTGTTGTCATTGCCTGTATTACAGCCTTAATTTTATATCCTGCGTATCCTTGCGGAAATTGAACTGTTTTTCTTAAATATTAGAGGCAAATCTCTGTAAAGGTCTCCTCCCCCCCCCCCCTTGTGACTTCACAGTGCTGGCCCCAAGGGTGACAACATCTATGAATGGAGATCGACTATCTTAGGACCTCCAGGCTCAGTATACGAAGGCGGAGTTTTCTTCCTCGATATCACATTTACACCAGAATACCCTTTCAAGCCTCCAAAGGTAAGAAAAGCGATGCACAGTTAATGTTTGCTTCCAGTGTGTGATGCTCCCACTTGTTGATCTACGGTAAACAGGTATTCAGAGGCATACCCATAATATCTCTGGGGATCAGAGGGCATTCTGAGAAAGTGAGTGAGTGGCTGAAGGCCACCTCTTTCCTTAAAGGTAAAGGGACCCTGACCATTAGGTCCGACCGACTCTGGGGTTACAGTGCTCAACTCGCTTTATTGGTTGAGGGAGCCGGTGTACAGCTTCTGGGTCATGTGGCCAGCATGACTAAGCCGCTTCTGGTGAACCAGAGCAGCACATGGAAACGCCGTTTACCTTCCCGTCGGAGCGGTACCTATTTATCTACTTGCACTTTGACGTGCTTTTGAACTGCTAGGTTGGCAGGAGCAGGGACAGAGCGACGGGAGCTCACCTCATCGCAGGGATTCGAACCGTCAGCCTTCTGATCGGCAAGTCCTAGGCTCTGTGGTTTAACCCACAGCGCCACCCGCGTCCCTTCCTCTCCTTACAATACACCTAAACAAAAAATGTGGCGTACGGGCTCATGTGACTGGAGGGGTCCCATAAGAGTTTGAGGTGGCCACAGGTGCTGTCCTTGGGAAGGCAGGTATGTAGTAATAATAAGAAGAAGAATAAATATTTTATTTATTATTTATACCCCGCCCATCTGGCTGGGTTTCCCCAGCCACTCTGGGCGGCTCCCAATAGAATATATGAAACATCATCAAACATTAAAAACTTCCCTACACAGGACTGCCTTCAGATGTCTTCTAAATGTCAGATAGTTTATTTCCTTGATATCTGATGGGAGGGTGTTCCACAGGGCGGGCACCACTACCAAGAAGGCCCTCTGCCTGGTTCCTTGTAACCTCACTTCTCGCAGGGAGGGAACCGCCAGAAGGCCCTTGGAGCTGGACCTCAGTGTCCAGGCTGAATGATGGGAGTGGAGATGCTCCTTCAGGTATACTGGACCGAGGCCTTTTAGGGCTTTAAAGGTCAGCACCAACCCTTTAAATTGTGCTCGGAAACGTACTAGGAGCCAATGTAGATCTTTCAAGACCGGTGTTATGTGGTCTCAGCAGCCACTCCCAGTCACCAGTCTAGCTGCCGCATTCTGGATTAGTTGTAGTTTCCGGGTCACCTTCAAAGGTAGCCCCACATAGAACACATTGCAATAGTCCCAGCAAGAGATAACTAGAGCATGCACCACTCTGGCGAGACAGTCTGCAGGCAGTTAGGGTCTCAGCCTACGTACCAGATGGAGCTGGTAAACAGCTGCCCTGGACACAGAATTGACCTGCGCTTCCATGGACAGCTGTGAGTCCACAGTGACTCCCAGGCTGCATGCCTGGTCCTTCAGGGGCACAGTTGCCCCATTCAGGACCAGGGAGTCCCCCACACCCACCCTCCCCCTGTCCCCCCCAAAACAGTACTTCTGTCTTGTCAGAATTCAACCTCATCCTCCAACCGCCTCCATACACTCATACAGGACCATTGTACCCTTCGCCTGCTATATTGGACAAAGTGGGACCACATCGGCAAGAAGGTGTTTTGAGATGTTAGATTACCCATGAAGTGTCATTTTGTTTTGTGTTTTCTTACTCTTTGCTTCAACAGCAAAGATGGATTTAGCCTTGTATAACTACAAAGCACTTCACTACCCTCACATTCCAGTATTTTTCCATTTATTATTTCCGTTGTGGCTTAATATATAGTCTCTGCTGTCTTATTCACTAACATATTTCACCTTTTGGAAGATATCTTTTCAATAATTCCAGTAGGTTTGGCAGCCAAAGATCCAGTTCCATAGTTCAAGTCAGACAAAAACTGCTTATATGTTACTTACAAACAGCAATAACTTGTTGCTGTTGACTACTTTTGTAATCTTTCTATTCAGTTTGCGCCTTTAAATCATGTTCATTGATATTTCACAAAAATGATTTTTACAATTTTTATTTTTTTTAAAAAATCCCTTTCAAATGCTCTGAACTCTTGTTTTTCATTTTATTTTTAAATTGTTGTTTACAATAGTACTATAAAACGCATTTAAACAGTGCGCTTCATCTATTAGGATCCCAAGCTTCTTCAAAAACTCTGAAATAGCTGCACTTTAAAACGATATATCTTGTTAATTGCCTTTGAAAATGCAGTTGCCTGGTCAATAAAACACAGCACTCGATAAATAATTTACTCAGTTAAGAAAGACCTAATTTAGCAAAAGGCTTTAAAATTTTTAGTTAATCCTAATTTTATTAATGTTTCTGGTGTCCTCATTGTATAACAAAATACTGGATTATAATCTTTGCTGTATTCTCCCCCCCCCGACCCCAATTCTAAATCGGGATTCTTAAATTCTCACACAAATATCTTCTGCTGCGTGAAATGGGAGGTATTCCATGTGTGACATTGAAATCGTATTCTGTGTAGATTTTTCCTTGGCCTTCTGCAACCTTCCTGGGATGTTCCCATACAGTACTTCAGAAACCAAGGTTGGATCTAGACACATTAAAAAAGTGATTCAGTTAAACACGTTGTAAACTTCATAAAGGGAAATCCCGTTGGCAAAAGACAAGACTCCACAACGCCATCAGGTGTCACCGTGTTATAATTCATATAAAGTGTTTTTTCTTTACTAATCTAGCTGAGTCTCAAGACAGAAATAAGTAAATTTTGAATGAATGGTTTAATCACCCCTGCTTAAGCCTTGTATCTTCTGACTCTAATCCAAATGAATGGACCCTGGGTGGATCTAAACACAGGGGGGAAACACTATACATAAGTAAGAAATTAGATGGTTTTATTTTTGATAATAATTTTAATTAGTTTTCAGTTACAATAATCCAGTCATATCCTCATTATAACAATGCCAAATTATAATACAGTTACTAATACCAATCATTCAGGTGCCAAATTATAGAATTTACGTGGCCCCCCGCGTATTAGAATTGATGGTTTGATGATTTACTTTATTTCTTCTTTCTAAAATCTTACTAATTTCAGTTACACTCCAGTCAAAATAACAATCCCTTAAACAACAACTGCAATTTTAACGACTTTCATTCATATTGACACATTAAATGATTTATAAGTCTACAGGCAAAGCATTCAAACTATATCCTTGTTCTTTCTGTGTGTGGCTAGAAATTAGATTGTTTTAACAAAAGAAAAAATCTCTATGGAAAACGGCGCTTCAAAATTTCCTGCTCTCTGGCGCCATCTGGTGTTGCATGTTTATAACGCATTCAAATCCCTGTTACTTTAGTAATGTAGCTGATTCCCCTGTCCTGCTACATCTCTGGGTCAACCAGCAACCGTTTTCCTTAAAGGGGGGTCAGACATTTCTGTATAGTGGCCTATGCTGGCCTTGTGCGGGTTCCAGAATATACTTGTGAAAGACATTGTGTGTTTTCTATACGAATACTGAGAAGGTGAGACCAAATCATTGTTTAACTATCATGGCAATAAATGAGAAGTTGCTCTGGTGGGTCAAATTTTTAAAGCAGAATAATTTTTATTTGTATCAGCCACTAGCAATAAAATAAAACGTACTGAAAATAGAGGTTAAAAACTTAATTCTAGGACAGGGGTCAGCAAACTTTTTCAGCAGGGGACCGGTCCACTGTCCCTCAGGCCGAACTATATTTTGGAAAAAAAATGAATGAATTCCTTTGCCCCACAGATAACCCAGAGATGCATTTTAAATAAAAGGACACATTCTACTCATGTAAGAACATGCTGAACCCTGGACCGTCCGCAGGCTGGATTTAGAAGGTGGTTGGGCCAGATCCGGCCCCCAGGCTTTAGTTTGCCTACCCATGCTCTAGGAAATACATTTTGGGGGTTTACATCAATAATCAAATAATATATCTTATTCTAATTGCCCCCACTAAAAACCTTGCAGTTTTTGCTGTCACCTGATCATCTTGATCTGCTAGAAGGAAGGACACAATAGCAATGTTGAGTGACCTGGCATGGACAATAGGTAAATGTAAAGGAATCCCTGACCATTAGGTCCAGTCATGGCCGACTCTGGGGTTGCGGAGCTCATCTCGCTTTATTGGCCGAGGGTCAATACAGCTTCCGGGTCATGTAGCCAGCATGACTAAGCCGCTTCTGGTGAACCAGAGCAGCGCACGGAAACGCCGTTTACCTTCCCGCTGGAGCGTTACCTATTTATCTACTTGCACTTTGACGTGCTTTTGAACTGCTAGGTTGGCAGGAGCAGGGACCGAGCAACGGGAGCTCACCCCGTCGCAGGGATTTGAACCGCCAACCTTCTGGTCGGCAAGTCCTAGGCTCAGTGGTTTAACCCACAGCGCCACCCACGTACCCGGCATGGACAATAGTAGAGGGGTAATAACCTCACTCCTCAAATCTTTAGAAAGAGTGCAGGCCAGAAGAACATGAGCCACTGACTCAATACTGCCATCTCCACAGGGACATAACCGTTTCCCCAGTGGAATTTTTTTGAAAGCGACCCTCAAGTACAGCCAAAGTCAGTACATTCCATCTTGCGAGAGTGAAAGCGCATCTGCATTTTGGAATGGGCAAATTTTGCAAAGAGGGTGTGCCAAGGTGTCAAAAGGACTAGGTGGGAAATAATCATACCATGGACAAAATTTCCTTATCGTGGCCGGATAACCTGCATTCAGTTAGCATAAGCTGGATCCAACCCATATTACTTAATTACTTTTATCTTCTCTGCTGCTCCTGAATAACAGCTTTGCTGCCTCACCTCCAGGGCCGGTGCAGCCTTTAGACCTGGGGAGGTTGCCACCTCAGGTGACAGAAGTCTCTGAGACGGCACCCCGCCCCCGGAGTCAATTTTGGATGAGATCTTGCCCTCTCTCCTGAAATTCTTTGCCAGTGGTGTTGGGGGGGTGGCAAACAGTGAAATGGGATGTGCTGCTCCTGCTCAACTCTGCAGACAGGTAAACAACCTTCTTAGAATTGTAGAAATCTTTTGCCCAAAGTGGGGCTCAAACCCACATCCCTGAGGTTAAAAGACTCATGCTTTACGGACTGAGCTATCCCAACGGGAGAGGAGAGATATTGGAGGTATGTTTTGAGTGCTGGAAGATCTCGACAGTTGAGCTATTCTATTCTTGGACACAGTACATCCAGAATCAAAGTTAGCCTGGAGACTGGACCATGATAGGAACTTTCTGGATATCTGACAACTTCATTGTAGCGCATAAAAATACTTTTGTGCAGTTAATGCAGTTTCTAGGAGACTTATTCCAGACAACGTCATCCATTTTAGTTTCATGTTACATGTATTGCACATTACCCCCAAGCATATGTTTGAGTAGACTACTCCTGGCATCTGTGCAAGCAAGCGCTTAAGGCTTTAAGGGAACCCAAATTGTGTTGCAGGCATATGCATTTAACAGTATACACACACCCTCCACACACGCTTTTTTTACAGGGGCTTTTTCTTGGGTGGGGATGCAGAAGGAGGCAAGACGTAAGTGCTTTCATCTCACTCCACAAAAACTCAAGGCTTTTTCCACTGTGGAGTTTGAAAGTGTGTTTGGAGTTACATAACACTTCTCCACTTATTGCAAACCAGGCATCATGCATGCAGTTAGTGGAGGGGAGAGGGAAACAAACAAGCTTTTTACTACCCACCCAATTCTGCTCCTCATACTACCATATTGGCCTGAATATAAGCCGCACTTTTCCCCCCTCCAAATTCTGACCGTGAAAAGTTAAAGTGCGGCTTACATTCGCAACCTTACGGGCGGCAAGGCAGTGCGGCTCCCCCCACCCCCAGGAAGCAGCACAGCTTTTGTCTTTTTTTCTTTCCCCCCTTCAATTTTAAAGGTGCGGCTTATTTGCAGGGGCGGCTTATATTCAAGCCAATACGGTACTTTTCTTCTTCCCTCCACCTTTGCAGCAGCTGGTGTGACTGGCAGGGATCCCAGATTCAGCAGATCACAATCATCTTAAGACAGGAATCTGCTGAGTGCTCCAGATTCAATGCAGCCTGTCATATATAGATACAGAGATACAGATACAGATGTATAGTTTTAGGCATGCATATTTATGTGATATCTAAGCCTCAGTCTGAGTCCACACACAAGTTTTTCTGCAGGAGCCAAGTGTTCCTTTTGTGGGCACACGCTTTGCTACCCGGCCTTCCAATTTCTGTACTTTGTCATCTCTATGTGGACTAGCTGCTTCAGAAACAAGAGCACAAATTAAGTCATGTATCCTGCTCTCGAGTCCCCAGAGGAAGAATGTGGTAAAATGTGACAGATAAAATGAAAAGTGCGCTTGAAATGTCTAATGAGAAATTCTCCCGTGGACATTGACATTTGTGGCAAAAAGGTTACCAATTTCTGTTCTTTAATCAGGCAACTGTCTGCAGGAGGCATGTGGTGCATAGGTGCACTGTAAATTACATGGTTGTTCTTCTGCGGCCTCGGAAACCGAGGAAAGTAATGATAGATTATTGCTGCAGCAATCCCAGTGCACCTTTTAAACCTGTGTAAATCTGATGTAATAAAGAGAGTTGGCACAAGAGGGCAGCAGCTCGCCATTAATGTTGATGCTTGGCCTTATTCTTGTGACTATTCTAATTAGTTTCCAAGGAAGAATAATAGTTCTCACACTGGTGATAAAACCATTAGACTAGTAATAGCTCCATAAATTATACTGGGTTCAAAACATGAAACTTAATTTCACTATTTGGAGCAGAGTTCAGTAATCACTTTAGCAAAGATCCATGTGGGCAGGGTCTGTATTTCAGTAAAGTTTGGGGATTTTTCAGTAAAGTAGGGGATAGCAGGAACCCAGAGACTTCATCAACATTTGCATGTACAGTATTGGAGTCACAAAATCATGAATTTTAGAAGCACCTATTGTAACTTTCCCATTTTTAACTTGTAATAAATACATAACCCTCCAATTCTCAGATGAAATAGGTGTGTTCTATTCAATCACCATCATCCTCTATTCTGGGTAGCTTCCAACATAGAAAAACTTAATAAAACATTTTTTAAAACCTTCCCTATACAGGGCTGCCTTCAGATGTCTTCTAAAGGTTGTACAGTTACTTATTTCCTTTGTGAGGGGGTCACATAACTCCAAAGTGTCCAACATTTCTCCAATGAAAACAGAGATTTCCTAAGGAAAAGTGGGACATTCTGGGATCAAATCAGAAACCAGGACGGCTTCTGTAGACCCAGGACTTTCCCTGGAAAATAAGGAGCAGTCTGGGATTTTCTCACGCTACAGATGCTGATTGTAGACATTCTATTACCCAGTCATTTTATATAGGTTAGAGAGCCGGGCTTTCGAAGCACATAAAAGCCAGTCACTTAACGAAGCACTAATACAGCATGTCAAATCTAAGTTGTATGTATTTTATTTCTTCTTCTTCTCCTTTGGCGATCACTCATAGCCGAGTAAGATTGTCTTCCATAAACACGGTTTTAACAGTAGGTCCGTAAGTGACTGGTGGTGGCCAGTTCTGGATCCACACGTCCTTCCACAGTGGGGACGTTGGTTTCCGGGTGGGAGTTGATCACAACGTGGATTTGCCAAGCATGCCTTCCTCTTAGCACATTTCTCCCTTTTTTCCTGAGTTTGAGTGTCTTCAAAGCCCATGACACCTTTGTTAAAGGCTGTTCTCCAGTTGGAGCGCCCGTAGGCTAACATTTCCCAGTTTTCGGTGTTTATAGAGTGGTACCTCTGGTTACGAACTTAATTTGTTCCGGAGGTCCGTTCTTAACCTGAAACCGTTCTTAACCTGAGGTACCACTTTAGCTAATGGGGCTTCCCATTGCCGCCGCTCCGCCAGCGCACAATTTCTGTTCTCATCCTGAGGTAAAGTTCTTTTTTCTCCCCCCCCCCAAATTTTATTGGTTTTCACAATATTATAAACAAACAAACATACAAGACAAACAAAAAAAAAACATAAATCATAGCCTTATTAAAAATTACAGTTATTAACTTTGTTAAGCGACTTCCTCGCTTCCCCTTGGTTGAATTTCATTGCATATCCTTTTAACGGTTGGACGTTAATGTTTAAGTTAAATTTCATAAAAATTGGGATTTGGAAAACCGTTAAAAGGACATCCTGAGGAAAGTTCTTAACCAGAGGTACTACTTCCAGGTTAGCGGAGTCTGTAACCCGAAGTGTTTGTAACGCGAGGTGTTTGTAACCTTAGATTTGCTTTGCCTTGAGAAAGTCTTTAAACCTTTTTTGTTGGCCACTGGCATTATGCTTTCCATTTTTAAGTTTGGAATAGAGTAGTTGCTTTGGAAGACGATAATCAGGCACAACATGACCAGTCCAACGGAAGTTGATGTTGAAGAATCATTGCTTTGGCAGTGGTGATCTGTGCTTCTTCCAGTACAATGGCATTAGTTTGCCTGTTTTCCCATTTTATTTAGGGCTTGCTTACTCAAAATGAACGCAGGCACCAAGTGAGCCGGGGGAATTCACAGCCTGGCTTATGTGAGGTTGATTCTTCATTTGGCATATTTCCAGTCACCCCAAATTTACTTCACAGCTCCCAATACAGGTGTATAAAAGTAGACTCGAAATTCCAGTTATTACAGCAAAGCAGGACTATAAGAACAGCAGCAACGAATTTGCTGTAATACTTTTGGCTGAGGCTGAGTGTGGAGGAAACTACTGAGGAGTCTGTGTGTTGTGATTCTTCTCTAGAGACAAAGCCAGGTGAGATGATATTGAGAGAATAAGTGTAACTTTGAAGAAGTTAACCATTTTAGCAAGTTCAGAAATTCCACACACTTCAGGTCCAAACAGATGTATGTTAAGAGATGCTTAAGTTGATTGTACAGCCATTATTATTTTGAGGCAGCATGCACCCCCCCCCCCATTTTTTTGTAATTTACTAAAAGACAAGTCTTATTAACTCAGTAGCCAAAGCAGTGTGGAAATGCCTGCTAAGCTAACTTTGAAGATGACATTCTGTTTTTAACAATAGATCAAGACAGATTAGTGATTTGTACAAGGGCCAGTGTCCTCCGTTTAGCCCTTGCTTGCTACAGTGGTCAAAGGGTAAAAAACTTTCCTGCCACCCCCTAAAAGAAAGAAAAAAACACTCTTAAAATAATTTTGCTCATAAATGGATGCATATGGGAGAGCTCAAGTGAGAATCATCTTGCCTGGGGCTGTTCAGAGCACCTCCATCTTAAGTGCTTGAAAAATTAGGGGAAACAGAATGATAGGTAGGCAGGAAATGAAATTCACCCTGCTGTGTAGGCATCTGCTTTGTAGGATATGAAAATCTTGTCTTTTAGCAGACCTCCAAAAAATAACAACAGCCTGCCTTTGTGTCAGTTGGGCAGATGGCAAGCGGTAGTCCCTGTATTTTGTTGCTGTTGTTTAGTTGTTTAGTCATGTCCGACTCTTCGTGACCCCATGGACCAGAGCACGCCAGGCACTCCTGTCTTCCACAGCCTCCCGCAGTTTGGTCAGACTCATGCTGATAGCTTCGAGAACACTGTCCAACCATCTCGTCCTCTGCATCCCTTTCTCCTTGTGCCCTCAATCTTTCCCAGCATCAGGGTCTTTTCCAGGGAGTCTTCTCTTCTCATGAGGTGGCCAAAGTATTGGAGCCTCAGCTTCACGATCTGTCCTTCCAGTGAGCACTCAGGGCTGATTTCCTTAAGAATGGATTGGTTTGATCTTCTTGCAGTCCATGAGACACTCGAGTCTCCTCCAGCACCATATAAATCATTTTAACTATATTCACTCACCCATGAATGTAAAATCTAAGAACTGATAGTGCTTTGTTGAGATAAACTTGGACATATCATGGAACTTGGATTTTTTTTTAGTCCTTGGTCTTAGGACTAAAGGCTATAGCAGGACATTAAAAAGAGAATGCCCCTCTCATATATATACGAAAATCTACGAAAGCATATATATATATATATATATATATATATATAGGCAATATGATAGTTACCATCACTGACAAACTCGGTGCTTGAGTTCTAATGAGAGAAATGCTAGAGGGCCTGTCTGGAAAATCCCAGACAGAAAGCTATTTATGGCTGGGTCATTTTTGAGTTGAAGAGGCTATAACCATTGATTTGTGTGTGTGTTTTTCTTTTTTCTCTTGCAGGTTACCTTTCGGACAAGAATCTATCACTGTAACATTAACAGCCAAGGGGTGATTTGCCTGGACATCTTAAAAGACAACTGGAGTCCAGCGTTAACCATTTCTAAAGTCCTTCTTTCTATCTGCTCACTTCTCACAGACTGCAATCCTGGTAAGGCAGCCAAAACGGGGCAGTGGGCGAGAGAATCTCTGTTCTGCAGCAGGATTAGCTTCAGAGGTTCTTCCTCTTTTTTCATTATATTTATATATAGAGAGAGAGAGAGTTTCCGTTTTTTTGCAAATTGGCTTCGGACTGAATAACTTACATTGTTCCACACATGCTTTCAGAATGTATGTATACATAGTTCTACCTTCAGATCAGTTACACAAATACTGCTTTGGGTTTACAGTGGTACCTCGCAAGATGAAATTAATTCGTTCTGCGAGTTTTTTCGTCTTGCGAATTTTTCATCTTGTGAAGCACGGATGCACCCTGGTATTGACGGTTTTAAGAAAAAGGAAACAAACTTGCAAGATGTTTTCGTCTTGCGAAGCAAGCCCATAGGGAAATTCATCTTGCGAAGCAACTCAAAAAACGAAAAACTCTTTCGTCTTGCGAGTTTTTCGTATTACGAGGCATTCGTCTTGCGAGGTACCACTGTATTCAAGTAAAACAGGTGTGTAGATGCAGCTGATGAATTCTGATGGAACAGTTCCACATGGAAGACATTCATCTTTCGCTTTGGCATCCATCAAATCATTTTAACTTCAACATTTGTCATGGCTTACCCACTTTACTATATTAGGAACCACTTTCTTGACAAGTAGTGTTTTTTTTTTCTGGGGGTACGCATACCCCTAAACATTTTGTGAATCTTCATACTATTGTCCATTTACTGTATTTATTTTTCTCAATTTGAACTATAAAACGGTGATTTTCTTGAGTTAAAATGAGAGTACCCCTAAACATTTTTTTACGGGGGGAGAAAGCACTGACTACAGTTGAAGTAGCTTCGGGTTTTTGGGTTGAGCATTTTCGGATTGTGCTCCACAGCGACCTGGAAGTAATGGAGCACATTACTTCCGGGCTTTGCCGCTCGCGCATGCACAGACACTCAAAATGATGTCATGCGCGGAAGCGGTGAATCGTGACCCGCGCCGACGCGGGTTGCGTTCGCTTCAGGATGCGAACGGGGCTCCGGAATGGAACCCGTTCGCATCCAGAGGTATCACTGTATATGCATAGAAAAATCTGACTGCAGAATCTGAAATACACACATTTAGAATCTGAAATATTCCAAACAATTCTAAATTTAGAATTCTAAATTCACAGTGACAAGATTTGCACATGTTTGATACAATACATAAAATGGTCCATGGACTGAGAAGCAGCAAAATAATCTGGGGGGGGGGGGGACCCTCTTATGAACTAAGTGTGTAGGAATACGATAAGTTTCCTTCTTTCGAGGTGCAATTCTCTTTTGTTTTGAATGAATATTAGAGGTGTGCTGTATCTGTAGAAACACCAACAGCCTGTTCTTATGCATAATTACTAAGGAATAAGTTTCCAGGGTTCAGTAGACCCTACATGTGGCTGGAGAAACCCAGCCAGATGGGTGGGGTATAAATACAAAAATAATAATAATTGCAACTAAAACTTCAGTTCAGTCACTGAACAGGTGGTTTTCGGAGTCCCCAATGGATTTAACTCTTCTCTTGTGATATTTCTTTTTTTTCCCCTGCCCCAAAGATCAATGATGAGCTGGAATTTTCTTTCTTCCTTTTCAGCTGACCCCCTGGTTGGAAGCATTGCTACTCAATATATGACTAACAGAGCAGAGCATGACAGAATGGCCAGACAGTGGACCAAGAGATATGCTACATAAACTGGAATTTTTCTCCAACCCTTGCGTTAAATCGTCTGTGATGGAAAGAGCTGCTTATGATTTTGAAGGGGGGGGACACCGGGGGGGAGGGAGAGGGGAGGAACTGAGAAAAGAGTAGGGTATTTCTATAACAGATTTTATTCAGTCTTTTATTTCCTAAGATTTTGTTGTTGTAACTTAAGGTATCTTGCTACAGTAGTCAGCTAGAATGGGGAATAGCATATTTTAAAGACTGTCATTAGTTCAGCAATAGTAGCTCTGAATTATAGCACCAAGAAGAATGTAAACTACTTTGGCAATTGGAGGGGCGGGAGGGGGGGAGGAAATGGGTGTTTGGTTAACTTGTGATAGGTAAAAGATTAAAAACAGCTTAATTTTGTACAGGTACATATATTTGGCATTTATGAAAAAGTTATTTCAAGAAGACTTGCTATATGCTTCTTCTCTTTTAGTTTGGTTTTATTTTGTAAAAAGATGTTGGGAATATTTTCTTTTTTTCCCCATGGGAGGTGGGAGAATTTGGTATTTAACAGATCCCTTTTAAAAGTCAGCCATCTCATTGGTTTGAATTATGGGGGGGTGGCTGTTTTGTTGCCTCACCTAGAACAGGGGAAGTAGTTCATGTATATTCATTTTTCTATGCCAAGTTAACCTTTGTGAAAACGAAAGGTTTTAACTAGGACTTAGGGCAACCTGTAGTGAAATACCTTAAGCTGTTTAACTGTAAGGCGTGAAATAGGAGTCACTCAGTGGATTGGTTGTATGTTGTGGGCTACCTAAGTCTGCATTTGTTACTGTGCTAATAAAAATATGTACAAAAAACCCCCCACCTCTCCTTCTGTCTAATTGAAATAAAAATGAAGGGAAAATGTGTGTGCGTCCTATGGGGCAAATGCAGTCTTTCGCTGAAGCCTGGAGAGCGAGAGGGGTCGGTGCGCACCGACCCCTCTCGCTCTCCAGGCTTCAGGAAGCTATCCACAAGCCTTGGGAGCCCGTGGGAGTTCCCGCCGGGCTCCCACGGCTTGCGGAGAGCTGCCTGCATCCCGAAGCCTGGGCGTGCTGAGCAGTTGCGCCCGGGCTTTGGGTAGCTCTGCGCAAGTCACGGGAGCCCTCCCACCGCATGCGCAGAGCTGACTCTATCCCGAAGCCTGGGCGCACTGATCAGTTGCGCCCCGGGCTTCGGGTAGCTCTCCGCAAGCCGTGGGAGGGCTCCCACGGCTTGCAGAGAGCAGCCTGTTCTGGGGACTGGGGAAGTTCGGGCTTCCCCCACACCTGGGGGAAATTTTTTTTTCTTTATTTCCCCCCAAAAAAACTAGGTGCGCCCTATGGGCTGGTGCGCCCTAGGGGGCAAAAAATACGGTAACTGGGTGTTTGTATTTCTGTTGCATGCTGTAAATATGCACTGCTCAAGAGCACATCCGTGGTCTGGGGGGGGGAGCCCTAATGGGAGGCTTTTGAATTTGGCAGCTGGCTCTAAGAAAGATCCCATAAGCAGTAGCGAGGGGAAGAGGAATTGTATAGGAGGAGCACAGCTCTGAAGTTGAGACAGAAAAAGCTTGATAGACCATATCCAGAATTTGAGCCAGTAGAGGAAGGAAATGTTATGCACTGATCCCTGCTTCAAAACTGCACTGCTACTCTTAAAAACCTGTAAGCTCTATATTTAAAGCTCTTCCCAACATCAACTCCAAAGAGGTGTCGTTTTCATACAATTCTCCCTTGCCTTGGTAAAACTGGTATGGGTTATCTGTAAGGGTGATGTACCCCTGATGGGCTCACAGCTCTTGATTGCGTCTGCTTCTGGACAGCATCTTAGACATTCGAAGCTGTGAATCTAGAACTCGACTGCTAAATTGTGAGCCCGCTGACGATAGTTATAGAGTTACAGATAACACTCCAGGCCACAGTGACTCCCTTTTGCACAAACCGACATTGTGCCAAAAATAACACTGGGAGCACTGAATGGTTTGCGTAGTTAAACCTCGGGGCCTTTTGAAGGCTGCCAGTCTCACATCTAACACACTCATCTGTCACACCTTTTTGCAGATACACTAAAGGTTTGATCACCTGCTTTTAACTGCCTTTTGCAATCGGAACTTCCTTAATAGTGTGTCATTGGAACAACCTGCCTGAGGTTTCAAGCCATTAGTGCCTGATGTATTCTTGAGTAGGCATTCTAAATAGTTGAGAAGTGTCAGTACACCCTGTTTTCTCTATTGTAAACAACCCCACTTCCTCCAGCCACTTTTAGCCTCTGAATAATTCTTAAGAGAGTTGTTTCCAAGTTAGCGGAACAGAGTAAAGCAAATGAGATCTTAAGCAAGTGCCGAGCAAAGCAGTGCCATTATTTCCTGTGTCTCGGAAAGGATAATTCTCTAAAAGCAGCCCAAAACGGCGCTGGCATTATAAAGCTGCAGCATTACATTGTTGGTTTGCATTTTGTGGTTCTCAATAAAGTCTCTGGATTCTCAAAAGTGTTAATCTACTTTGCATCAATCAACAGGCAAGAAGATAAAAAGGGCCTTGTTTGAGTGCAAGTTGGAGGCACCCAACCTAGCACTGAACCAGTTTAAAAAGAAGCAGTTGTAGCCAAGTTAAGGAGAAAAGGAGATTTTCCGGTTATGTAAGGAAGCAGATATAGGGACGCGGGTGGCGCTGTGGGTTAAACCACAGAGCCTAGGACTTGCCAATCAGAAGGTTGGCGGTTTGAATCCCCGCGACAGGGTGAGCTCCTGTCGCTCGGTCCCTGCTCCTGCCAACCTAGCAGTTTGAAAGCACATCAAAGTGCAAGTAGATAAATAGGTACCACTCTGGTAGGAAGGTAAACGGCGTTTCTGTGCGCTGCTCTGGTTCGCCAGAAGTGGCTTAGTCATGCTGGCAACATGACCCGGAAGCTGTACGCCGGCTCCCTCGGCCAGTAAAGTGAGATGAGTGCCGCAACCCCAGAGTCGGTCACGACTGGACCTAATGGTCAGGGGTCCCTTTAACTTTAAGGAAGCAGACAGTAGACAACTTGTTAAGAAGCAATAGGAGTATGCTGCACCTTCCTTACTTACGTGGCTCTTTCCCACTTCATACGTGCATTTTCACCAAGGGCCAGAACTGTAAGAAGAGCAGCAAACGGAACAGCAGAACATATCAGAACCTTCTTTGACCCTGAGAGCCAATTCAGACAATTAGGAGTGGAGATTTCAGCACTTGTTCACTGATCTGGAAGTATAAATTACTGGACTTCTCAGTTGGTTAGAGCATGGTACTGATAATGCCAAGGTTGCAAGTTCAATCCCCATAAGGGAAAACTGCGCTGCAGGGGGGCTGGACTAGTTGATCCCCACAAGTCCCTTCCAGCTCTACAATTCCACGATTCTATGAATTGGCCCACAGTATGAATTGGTCAACATTCCATATATAGGAGAGTGTCTCTGCTTTGCTGCAAATTCAACACATATCCAAAGCCGCCTGTGTTATGTCCTGCTCTTCCGGTGGAGCAGAACAATTTGGCAAAGAGGAGAAAGAGGGGCATCACTGGTTCTCGAGGCTGAGTGGAGGGTATATACTCCTATGTGACATGGGTGAGATAGCACAGTTATGCCTATAGGATTTGCCTAAATTCCAAAAAACTGGAATCTGACTTTTTATGCTAACAGCTTGTGTCTCATGCTTTGAGAATTCCATCATGTAGTACAAACGTCACTTGATGCAACTTTTTTTTTTAAGTTACAGATAGGTAGCCGTGTTGGTCTGCCATAGTCAAAACAAAAAAATTTCCTTCTAGTAGCACCTTAAAGACCAACTAAGTTAGTTCTTGGTATGAGCATTCGTGTGCATGTATCTGAAGAAGTGTGCATGCACACGAAAGCTCATACCAAGAACTAACTTAGTTGGTCTTTAAGGTGCTACTGGAAGGAATTTTTTTTGTTTTGACTTTTTTTTTTAGATATTGAGATGTCGGATCATTGAAAATGTGGAATGCAACACTGAGCTAGCTAGCTAGCTAGCTAGATGAATGGATAGATGATAGATAGATAGATAGATAGATAGATAGATGATAGATAGATAGATAGATAGATAGATAGATAGATAGATAGATTGATAGATGATAGATAGATATAGATAGATAGATGATAGATAGATAGATAGATAGATAGATAGATAGATAGATAGATAGATAGATAGATAGAGATAGATAGATAGATAGATAGATAGATAGATAGATAGATAGATAGATAGATAGATAGACAGATATAGATAGATATAGATAGATATAGATAGATAGATAGATAGATAGATAGATAGATAGATAGATAGATAGATAGATAGATAGATAGATATAGATAGATGATAGATAGATAGATAGATAGATAGATAGATAGATAGACAGACAGACAGACAGACAGACAGACAGACAGATAGATAGATAGATAGATTCAAACTCCAATCCTGTTTTTTTCCACTCAGAACAAATAAATCATCATCTGCAACACTATTGGAACATGGAGAATGGAACAAAAGGAATTTGGTACAATGCATTGAATGAAACTGTTAAGCAGGTGGGGACAACACATACCTAAATAAGGACCACTTTCAAATAGAGGGGATTTCTTTAAAGCTTAACAATAAAAGGGAAAGCAAAGTAGATCACAACTCAAGGCTTGGTATCGTTAGAAAAACTGCTAACAGGATCTGGAGGAGGTGGAACTGTAGTTCTCAACTGCAACAGACAACCTTGCAAGTTTTTAGCGGAATACTCCAAGAATTTGGTCACTCCCAGAAAATGGCAACTAATTCAATCTGTAAGCGATGATATTCTTTTCCAGTCACACTCACTAGGTACATAGTAAAGATTTTTGATGACCACTTGAACAAAGAAAGACTTTTTAAAAAATAAACTGGCATATACTTTAATTAGTTTAGAATTTTGAAATCTTCTCCCTCTTGGGCTACTCGAGGTAAATTTACAGGAAGAAGAACCAAAGCACACTTGAGATGTTGCATTTTGAAAGGGTGTTCCAAGAAATGAGAAGACTAAATCAACAATCCTGGAATATCGGCAAAGGAGGCTTTACTAAATTCTGAAAACACAAAAAGAAAGTTATTTTACAGGACACCTCTAAGCTGCCTTCTATTTGTTGTTGAAGACTGGCACGCCCTCTGTGATGTCTCCTAGACAGCTTAGGCACACGTTGGCGTCTTGGCTGGACTACTGCAATACATGATACTTAGGACTGTCATTGAAGATTTCCTGGAAACTCCAGTTAGGACAAAATGCTAGGTTGCTAATTGGGGACATACTTTACCTGGTGCTTGCATCATCTGGGCACAAAAGAAAGTGATGGGCATTACTTAGAAAGTAATTGCTTGGGACCTTATTTGAAAGACCTGTGCAAATGCTTCATTCTTCATTGGAGGAATCATCTGAAGTCAGGAGGGTGTTGACTGGGGAAAAGCCTCTTGTGATTGCAGAAAGGAGTATCTCTTCCAAACCAGCTCATCTTTTATGCCCTTTCCATATAAGGGAGGACTTTTATTTGCTCAGGTATTCCAGCATGCTTTATTAACTGTTTTTAATGCTTGTTTTTTCTGGATCCAATAGATTTTATGGCTGCTGCTTTTTTCTCTCTTTTAATGTTTTATATGGACTTCTATTGTACCTGCTACTACTTAAAACTATTCGCTCCCCTGGGAATCTTATGCTAAGAGTGGCTAATAAAGCCACTTCCGGCCTGCTCAGGAGGTGGGGTTGCGGGCTTCACGCCCACCCCACGTGAGCGAGAGCAGGGGAATCCCGGTCGGGTCTGCCCCCCCCCCAGGCAGCCAATCAGCTGGCTGGCTGGGGGGGCGTGGCCTGCCCTATTTAGGGCCGGCACGGAGGGGGCCCCCCCTCTTTTCGCCGGCTCGTCCCCACGTTTTCCCACCCTCCCTCCCTTTAGCTAGGCTTGGGTAGGTCATTGACTTTGCTATGGACTTCGGTCTGTCGCCGCAAGGGGCATGGTAGGAATTTTTCCCAATTGGCGATTTCTGGCCTTTTGGTTTTTCACCTACCTCGTAGCAACTCGTCACAACTTCTCGGCATTGGCGGTAGGCATTGGTAAGAAGGGGTTAAGAGGATGGGGGGGGACGCCATCACCTCCCCCCAGCGACCGAAGGGTGGTCCGTTAAAGGACTCCGGGGGGCGTGGCCCTGTCTGAAGCCTATGGAGGTGAGGGCCAAATGCATGCCCCAGAGCGGTGACCCGGGGGAGCTCCTAGTCGACGTGCCTCGGCAGGAGACTCCCCCGATATAAGGTTAACCCTTCCCCGTGTCTCCAGCAAATGGGCTGGAGCCGGATAGTCATTAGAACCAATGCCTAAGCCAATGCCTCTCATTCCTGAATTCAATAAAGTTGTGGCCTAATTCACCCAATTAACCTTAAATTATGGTGTCTCGTGTCCTTATTTATCCTGGTGGGGGGCGGGAACTCGCCACGCAAATGAACCCTTTATAAATGACTTATTATTAAAGAGTGGCTCTTTTTCTCACCTACGCTGCCCTACAGGAGAGCAACTGCTTGCTTAAGTATTTAAGCCAAACCCTGACTGCTTTTTATGTGGGCTTGAATCTCCCTTGTGAAAATCTGGGCCCATTACTCCATGATGTGCACTATAAAACAAACAAGTTGGATCTGCAACAAAAAGTCGCCGCGTTAAATACTCCTGATTAGCGTTTCAGCTGGCCATGCCCTTTTCTTCCATCTCCTCCCATTTTCTGTCCCTCAACCCAATATAGCAGACAGCATTTCATGCCTGCTAAACATTCTCACTCCTCACTACCCCTAATTTCCCCCAAAAAATATTTTCACCCCCCTCCACTTTTGCAAATCTCAGGGTTCTGCTGAGGCTTCTGATGCCTCCATCTCATGCACAGATTTTGGCCGCAAAATATGCAGACTCAAAGTACGAATTCACTATTAGTATACACAGGATGTGAGAGGCCTGCCCTGTGAGAATGGAGCGTTTGTAAATGGCTCACTCTTACCAGATTTTTCTAGGTGTGCAATTGACGGGCGAGTATCCATACCCTCCCCATCTTTTTCAGTCACAATGTTTTATGGCTTGCTGTCCACACCAGTGGGCAAAGTTTGAAAGAATTCATCGGGTTCTCTCAATCCCTCTTCCTCCATCCTGAACACCCTTTCATTCTGGGCAGGTATGCAAGTATTTCTATAGCTTGTTTGTGTACATCTTTTTTTTTTAAGGGCTATTCATCCCCTCTAGAAACGAGAGCCGAGAAACTGCATACACAACTTTACTAACTGCAGCGTCAAACTCTGCGAGCACTTGAGGAAGCACAAAAGGAACAGCGTAAAGCACAGACCAGCAACTCGAGACACTCCTCCCTGGTTGAAATGACCTTCAGCCGTCGTCGTTATTGCCTTTGGGCTTCCGCCCGGGCAAAGGGAAAGCCGACTTGTTCTGGGCCTGAGAGAGTTTGCTCGCCAGCACGGCGAAGGGCTCGGCCAGCGTCCTTCCGTCGGTCACCGTGACTTCCCACAGCTTCACCTTCTCGAGTTTGGCCCACTGTTGAGCCACGGCCACCTCGACTTGCCTTTCCTCCACCAGGTCGGCTTTGTTGCCTAAGACAACAATAGAGCCCTGAAAAAAGGAAGGAAGGAAGCAATCCGTCAGAAATGGCAAAGCACAGGCTTGGCATCCGGTCCGGTCAAGGAGCAGAAAGCTGCTCTCTCCCCCATGAGACCTTCTCTCATTCTAAGGAGGCAACATTTAGTTCAATGGACCAATGGGTCAGATTGCATTTTAATTCTAAGGTGCTGCCTTTGATGGAATCTGTATACCACAGGTAAGCTACATAGTGCCCTCCAGATCTTGTTGGACTACAAATCCCATCACCCCTGTCCGCTGCTCTGCAAGTTAGAGCTGCTGCTGCTCGCAATGGTCAAGGACGATGGTTACTGTAGCCTAGCAACACCTTGTTGGCAATGGTCAGGCATCATGGGTGTTGTAGTCCGACAACACTTGATGATGTTGGCAATGGTCAGGGATCATGGGTATTGTAGTCCAACACTTGATGTTGTTGGCAATGGTCAGGGATCATGGGTATTGTAATCCAACATCTGCTGGGCACCAAATTGGCTATGCCTGCCATATGTCAATCCATGTAATCTGTTGCTAAAAAAAAAAGTCAGACGCTACTAAGATGGTATTAGGTTTCAAGAGGAGCCCAAGATGTCAGCGAAGCAAGGAATTGCTCCCAATTTCTAAAGCCCAGTGACTAAGATTGCCTGTGCAAAAGTATCCTTGGCATGTTGTGAAGTATTGAAAAATACAAGCGGCTGCAAGCCCAGAAACAAATAGTGGCCAGGAAACCTGCAGGTGAGCATATTAAACTATAGCACTTAAATACGGCTCTTCTTTCCTATGAAACATGATATAGGGAAGTTGCTATGAGCTTTGAGATTATTCAGGCAGGCCACACCAAATCCAGAACACAGGCATGCCAAAGGCTTTGGGTGTGTTCAGCTCTGCAGTTATGTAAGACTCTAATACTGAATGTCTTTCCCAACCTCCTTGTAAGATGACGAGGTATATTACTCAGCCTGCGATAAGGCAACCCTCTTGCGTCTTGGGGCCCAGCCTGCTCATTTTGCTGAGTAGGTCTCTGACATCTGCCCCAAAGTACGATGGCAGCACTGGCTGCATTGTGGCTGGGCTGGTTTTGAAGCAAGTTGTGATTAAGGTTGTTCCCGGCTGGTTTTCAACCCGCATCCTCCTTTTAGATCTTGCCAGTCTAACTGCAAAGTTAGTTATTCTCCTTTTCTTTCTTAAAGCGATTACTCCAGTTCTCAGCTTTGCTTCGTTCTCTGCTTTTCTCTTCAGTTCTGTTGCCAGTTTTCTTTCCTTTTGGATCTTCCTTCCCCCAGTTCTTTCCTTTATGGTACTGATGTGCTTTGGCTTCTTCTAAACTGCCTTCCCTTTTCCCTATTTGCCTTATTACAGTCATGGCTGGCGCCCACTGGGATTAATAAGGCAGAAGGCAGGGAGGTCAACAGTAGGTGGCACCAGAGATGAGTAATTCTACCCTTGTCCCCAGCCTCCTCCCTACTGAGTCCTAACAAGGCAATACTGACACAACATTTAGAGCGCTACGATTCCACTTTAAACAGTCATAGTTTCCTCCAAAGAATTCTGGGTTAAAATTCCCTGCATTCCCTGCGAAGAGGGCTTGTGCGCTTTTCTGGTTTTGTGCAAATCTGAGGGATCGAAAAGGGGGATTGTATAATTCACAAAGACTCTTTTTAATGCCAGCAGACATTTTAACTGAATTTTTATTTTATAATGTTAAATTATTTTTATTTACATTGGATCAAGTTTCTTATTATACACCACTCTAATTATAAGTAAGCGGCATATAAATTATTGAAATAAAATTCTCTAATGTCGCTAATTATAATTCTCTAATTATAAATTATTGAAATAAATTAGTAGCAAGTTTCTAGCAACCATGATTGCTTTTGCATTTAAAAAACAATTTTCTCTAAAGGTGCTGAGACAAGGCAGGATTTGGGGAAAACTTCAAAATGACCAAGGTAAGAGAGTAGCTGTTCACTTTTCACAATTTGCTTCTTTTGTGGGTTTTTAAGATTATTCCTTTCCTCCTGGTTATTTTATCAAATCCCTACTGTTCTTGAATTTGCATCTAAGGAATTAGGAAGTAGAATATATGGCACTATTCAAACAACCTGTTCTCTCTTCCAAAAGTGAGCAACAGAGACAGTGCCGAACGTCAACTGTCTTAACAATATTTGAATTGTTTTGATTTACGGTTTTGATTTTGAGATGCACTGAATTGCAACCACAGATGAAAGGGTATTCACGACTCGTTCCGTCCTTTGTTATGTAGAACTACAAACCCCATGGGAATGCAAATACTGCTTTCAAACCGCTAACATTAAAAGAGAGACAGAGAGAGAAAAATCTATTCTGCTTTACAGTTAAAACGAAATGGAGGAGAGGAATCACAAGGGATCTTTCTGTGCAGCAAAGTGACTCAGTCAATTGCTTGCTCACAGGAGAGGCAGCCTGTGTTTCCAGGTTCTTTGATGCAATGTGTGTGTGTAGTCAAATTAGGAAGCCGTATCCTAAATAGAACTTGCTATGACAACCGATTATATAATTGGATTAGGAAAGAAACTTCGTAGTAAACAAAGCAGTTACTGTGCTGTTAATAACAACCTGATTCACTTTTCTGACTTATTAATAGCTGGTTGTAATGACTCACCCTGGTCCAGCAACATATCTGGGCACACTGAGGGGCTGCCCTTAAGACAGCCCTGGTGAGAGAATCCGCAATACCACCAATTAGCTGTTTGGGGGAGAAAAAGTGGGGGTTAAATTTAACCCCTTTCAAACAGCTGGTCTTGTGCTGTATTGTTTTTTTCTGACTCAGTCAATATGGATGCCTGGGGTTCTTCAGGGACACCATGGGAACCTCATATACCTAAGTTACCCTGTCCCTCCCAATTCTCAGTTTTATTTTAAATCAAGGTATTTTGCTTTGGCCTTACGCATGCAGCAGAATTGGACAGGTGTTAAAATGGACCATCCTACTTTGGCTTACAAGTGAAGCACACAACTTTTGAACGCTCTGCCATGTTGTTGTTGCTTTATATGTATTTTTCTGAAGTTTTTATTATTATTAAGTTTTCCAAAATTTCACACATACATTTCAATACATAATAAAAACTCTCCCTCCTCGACTCCCCCCCCTTTTCTATGTTTCTCTCTCTCAGCTGTCTTCTATCACTTAAACCTCGACAAAACTATAGTAATTTTCAATCCCTTCTGTTGCTCGTAGTTCAAATCCTCCTTGCTCATCATATTATAATATCGCTCATCATATTATATATTTTTTTAATAATCCGAGAAGCGTTTCCATTCTTCCACAAAACCTCCGCCATTAGGTTCTTTTATTTTAGCTGTTGACTTTGCCAATTCTGCATATTGCTCAACCATTCTTCTTCAGTGGGTTATTTCTGCCTTTTAAAAGCTGCCTGTTAATAGAAATTAGCACTTGGGGGAAGAAAATGTTCCCTCGTCTTTACTTTGTTGAGTCTTTGACGCAGGGGAGCATTTGAAAATGCGATGTGGTCCATTCTACTCCCTCACGGGTCCAGACTGAGGTAAACACTGAAGGATTACTTCATAGAATAGGATTACACTCCTTCCTTTAACCTCACTGAGTTTTGCGGTCTGTATGTCAAAGTCAGGAACGCTACAAAATTTGCGGTGATGAAACAGAAGCGATTGGCTGCGCTGCGGGCAGGCCCCATTTTCGGGGAATGCTGGGAATCCACTTCCTACTTTACACAAGGCTCAGTGGCGCTGTGGGTTAAAGCCTCAGTGCCTAGGACTTGCCAATCGAAAGGTCGGCGGTTCGAATCCCTGCGGCGGGGTGCGCTCCCGCTGCTCGGTCCCAGCGCCTGCCAACCTAGCAGTTCGAAAGCACCTCCGGGTGCAAGTAGATAAATAGGGACCGCTTACCAGCGGGAAGGTAAACGGCGTTTCCGTGTGCGGCTCTGGCTCGCCAGAGCAGCGATGTCACGCTGGCCACGTGACCCGGAAGTGTCTCCGGACAGCGCTGGCCCCTGGCCTCTTGAGTGAGATGGGCGCACAACCCCAGAGTCTGGCAAGACTGGCCCATACGGGCAGGGGTACCTTTACCTTTACCTTTACCAGGATACACAAAGGAGAACACTGAGTAACAACGCCTCTGACTGCTATATTAAGAGTCCATGAAAAGGCCTCTTTCCGATGCAACCTTAATCGATGCAAGCGGCAAGCCCTGAGTTACGTAAGAACTTTGCTCTGACAACAGCCAAACATTACATAACTGCAGCCTTGTGCTGACTTGCTTTAAATGGCCCCAGATGAATGCTTCCTTCCTTTCTTTTTTTCTTACAGGCACTTAGTTAAGAGATCCATTAGGGATTCACTCTCTCTTTACATATAGAATTTATTGCAGGAAAATACACAGAGCCCTGCGTAGGTGATACTGTTCAGCTTGCTGAGCTGCAGCAGTCGATTAGCAAACATTGATGAAGCCATTTCCCTGGGAAGGGTCTGATTTAGTAGCCGCGGTGAAACCCCTAAAAAACCCCCTGATTAAATCCATTATCTTAGTATTACTGTTATACAGTGGTACCTCAGGCTAAGAACTTAATTTGTTCTGGAGTTCCGTTCTTAACCTGAGGTACCACTTTAGCTAATGGGGTCTGCTGTGCCGCTGCTGCACGATTTCTGTTCTCATCCTGAAGCAAAGTTCTTAACCCGAGGTACTATTTCTGGGTTAGCGGAGTCTGTAACCTGAAGTGTCTGTAACCTGAAGCATCTGTAACCAACTCCCCCCCCCCATAAAATATTTGAGGGGGCTGGGACCCCCCAAAGTTGATGGGCATTGTCATTCAAATGGTGTGTGTGTGCCATGTCATGCAGGACTGGGCCTACCTGCCCCCCCCAATATTTTATTCAAGTTGGCACCCCTGCGACACTCTTAGCCCGTAATTCGCAACGTGGGGAGAACGCCCCACAGAGGCGCAATTTGATTTTTAAGGGGGGCAATCCGAGAATGAGTTATTAACAGTTAATAGCCTTTTAGGGTTCCTCCACCTGAATAGGAGTTCACTTTTTGAATAAGAAGAATTATAAGTCACAGGGTGGGCGGGCATCAGGAATTTAGAGATGCTTAGGTGGGGCATGGCCAAAAAAAAGGTTGGGAACCACAGCTCTAACCATTATGCCACGCTTCTTCTTTTGCAAGGAAAGATGGCGTAAAGGGCCTCACCATTTGTTATCAGCCAACGTTTTGTGAACGACTTCTGTTAATTATGTAATTAGCACCGCCTGTACTTTCTGCATTTCATTTCCCTGTGACCTCACTGCTTAGTGTGTTTTTACAAGTTGTCCCAGCCCAAAACAGTGGATTAATCTTATGCCTTAATAAATGGATTGTTTACGATGCCAAAAAGACTTGCAGTTGTTTCCGATACAACAGACTAACAAGGAAATAGTTACGGCGGGTTTTAAGAACCTTTTACAACCACTCTTTTCAAACACTGCAGCTCACATTAAGCCTTGTGACTACAAGACCTTGCTTTTAACTTGGCAGTTACCCTTTGCAAAGGAGACACACACATCTAATGTGAAAGGAGAGACACTAAAAGACTAAAAAAAAATGCTGGTCAGCAGAGCAAGTGACCCCTTTGCTGTTTCCTACAAGGGAGTTATTCATAGCAGAGGCCTTTTACTCCTGTCCCATCTCTGCACACAACTACACTGACCCCCGGCATGTGAAAAACTGCATTATCTGCAGGTAAATAAGTACAGTGGCACCTCTGGTTACGTACTTAATTCGTTCCGGAGGTCTGTTCTTAACCTGAAACTGTTCTTAACCTGAAGCACCACTTTAGCTAATGGGGCCTCCTGCTGACTCTGCACCGCCGGAGCACGATTTCTGTTCTCATCCTGAAGCAAAGTTCTTAACCCGCGGTACTATTTCTGGGGTAGCGGAGTCTGTAACCTGAAGTGTCTGTAACCTGAAGCGTATGCAACCTGAGGTACCACTGTGGTTTGGAAAACCTGCTTTTTAGGTGATGAGCTCATTTCCCCCCATACATCATGTTCTCCTTATCGTATCTCAGACGCGACTGAAGGTATTTTGTGTGTGTTTTACCTCTCTTTTGTCTCTACACTTGTCAATCTCCTTCTTGAGCCAGTCAGCTCTTTCGAAGGATTCCAGGCTGTTCACGGCATAGACGAGAACAAAGCCGTCTGCGAGGGAGAAATAATGTTTGGGGAACTCCTCTCCTGCTTGCACCCCCCTGGTGTCATACAGGCGCAACTGTTCTTTCACTCCTCGGTCCGTTTCAGCCAAAGCCACATAAACGTCTTCGCTTGTCGCGTTGCATTCTGCACCTGTTGTTTTCAAAAAAGGAGAAACAGAGTTCTTAGCGAACACATTCAGAAACACATATTGCGCGCCAAAGCTGCTTCCCTTGCGCCCCGAAAAAATATGTTTCAATGATTAGTAACTGCATGGTGGTTTTGACGCCTTGTTTCCTACTGATCAAATCATGGCTTGCTCCCCCCTTGTAATCAGCTCTGGCCTGGACAAATTTGCAAAAGGTGCATCTATACAAGCAATTGTTTTGATTCGGTTTTGCATTTGGTAGGAATACCTTCATACTGTTGTGGCTTACGGCCAAACAAGTACACACTTACTCAAGACTCATATTAACGATACTAAATGCAAAAGGTTTGACTCTCTCCCTTGCCCCAAAGTCGAATCGAAAATACAGTGGGACCTCGGGTTAAGTACTTAATTCGTTCCCGGGGTCTGTTCTTAACCTGAAACTGTTCTTAACCTAAGACACCACTTTAGCTAATGGGGCCTCCTGCTGCCGCTGCGCCGCTGCTGCACGATTTCTGTTCTCATCCTGAAGCAAAGTTCTTAACCAGAGGTACTATTTCTGGGTTAGCGGAGTCTGTAACCTGAAGCGTATGTAACCCGAGGTACCACTGTACACTGGCCGGCACACACTTCTGTGACTGGCACACATTTTGACAAGCAACAAGTTTGCTACTCGTCATCAACAAGCAACGTTGAGAACCACTTTACCGGCGCCATCCCAGCCGTGCCATGATTATGGTTTCGGATTATTTGTTAAATAAGAAAGGCAGGCAACTGTAAGCGTCTCTGGAAGGGCAGAAGGGGAACCACGTGCATCTCTTACCCACATCGTGCTTGCCATAGAGGACCTGCTCCAGAATGGCGGTCTTCCCCACCGAGGCCATTCCGCAAACCAGCACTTTGTAGCCCTTCCCCATCTTCTTTCAGGCTGCCGAGACTGGGCCCGGGGAGCAATCCTGTCGAAGCACCACAAAAGGTCAACGGCATTTACAAATTGCCATCCAGCAAGAAGCCAGCATTGGAGCATGGCTGCGTTCACACACACGAAGAGGAGGTCACAGGCTTGCCAGATCAGTCCAGCAGTTTCAGCCAATGTCTCTCCTACCTTAGCCAAGGTATGTCCAACAGGTCATGGCCAAGGAAGAGAGAGCTTTACTACTGTATTGGCCCAAATATAAGCCACACTTTTTTTCCTCCAAATTCTGACTGTGAAAAGTTAAAGTGTGGCTTAAATTCGCGACCTTACAAAAATTGGCTTTTGCGATATTGCTGCTGAAGCAGACATACGGAAAATGGAACAAAATAATGTTTTCATGCCGATTTGCTAGCTCGAGACTGTTGTGCAATTAATTCTAATGTCATTCGTCGCTTTCCCCTTACTTTACAGTGCAGTATTGATTTTTTAATTTGCATTTACGGTGCTACGATTTACGGGCGGAATTGTAGCAATTGAAAAGCGATTTTAGCGATTGTACGGTGACTTTTGAGGGCTTGCAAGATCAAAGGCTTGAACTGGCTTGGCATATGGCAAAATAAAACCACTATTTTAGTCGCTGAATTTAATGGACTTTTTTCTTTTTCTCTTCAATTTTAAGGAAGCGGCTTATATTCGGGTATTGTCTTTCCCGCCCCCCTTCAATTTTAAAGGTATGGCTTATTTGCGGGTGTGGTTTATATTTGAGCCAATACGGTACGATCCCAGGTTCAGATGCTGCTGATCTCAAAAGCCCATGAGGAGCAATGCAGCTGCAGTCACAGTAACCCATGTTCCAGCTCACTGGGACATGCAAACCAGGCCAGCGAATGACAGCAGTTTCGGACATGGGCCTTTCCCAGACATGGGCCTTTCCCAGGAATGCCAGGGATTCTACATGCCAAGCATGTGTGATAACACTTAACTATGGCACTTACCCAAAGGAATAGGGGTCCCTTCTGTTTCTAAGGGGTTGCATATGCACAGACTCCAGATTAAGGATGCGATAGTGGCGTCAAATGGATTACGTCTGTTGCAAGGACTGTCAGGTATTGGACAATAACAGACTATTAAAAGACTAAAAGCCGTGACTATTTTGCGTGTGTACAACTGATGTGCAACCAACATGCAAGAGGCAAAACGGGGTGTTGCCGCCTGTATTTCAAGGAGATTCACTGAAACACAAACATAAGACTAGCTGTGGTATATGGGATTTTATCAAAAATGGATTGTATTTGGTTTGAGCAATAGTCTGGAGGCAGAATTAAAGGGAATCAGACCTTGAAGTACAGCACGTGGGAAGCCACAAAAAAATTATAACTATTGTGAATTACTCTTATAAAAAACAAAAACAAAAAACCGATTCAACCCGGGATGAATTTCGAGTTCACCTTGAACTAAGAAGGCAGACACGACCCCTTTTTTCAATGCCAAGTCTCAACCCTGGAAGCTGCAAAAAAAGAAAAAGAAAAAAGTAGAGGTGAGAGTTCCTCTGAGCCTGTCCACAGCGCACTGCTCAAAGTATTATCTCTGTACTGTTTGCATTTAAGGAGAAGTGTTCTAGGGGAAATTACATGACTTTCCGGGAAATCTAAGGTAGACACTGCTCCTAGCAGGAATTTCGGAATCTGCGGAACGAGCAGGCAGGGCCGCGATCCCTCCGGCGTTTTCTTCCAAGCCTGCCAAGGCACGTGGCCTCTTGAACTACATTTCCCAGCAGGAACCTGAACGCAGCCCTTTCCCCCCTCCTCCTCCCTCTTGGACGTCACGGCGTTGCCGCAAAGCCTTGTGGGAAAGCAGGCCTCTTCCTTTCCGGCTCCGGGCGCCGCTAGGTAAGGTTGGCGAGCTGGGGGCTGCCCGTAGTTTAATCCGTCGGCATCCTAATTCGGGGAGGCCTGCGGGGGTCCGCTCGGGGCGCCGCCCCACGGTCGGTAGCTGGGGGGAGAGGCGGGTCGGGGTCTCTGGGCGAAGGGAGGGTTCGGTTGGGCAGGCGGCGTGGCCTGGGCCTACAGACCGAGGCGGCTCCGCCAGACGGAGCTTGCAGATGGCCGAGGGGAAGACGGAGAGAATCATAGAGTTGGAAGGGACCCCGAGGGGCATCTAGTCCAGCCCCCTGGAATGCAGGAATAAGCTCGTGAGGCCTAAAAGGCTGGAGCTCGGGCGCTGCTTGCTCCTGAGTAAACCTCCGAGGAGGGACCATTGCTCACATGCTTTACGTGTAGACGGCCGCGGGTTCCAGCCCTGACACCAACCAATAAATGGGGTTAGGTAGCAGGTGATGGTGGGAGCCACTGCCAGCTACATCAGATGGTTTATGTATTTCACATCCCTCTCTTTTAAGATGAGTGGGCAAGTAATTGCTTCCAGGTTTTTGCTTCTGCAAAAGTGGGGCATGCATTGTGCGAAGCAAGTAGATAATAAATGTCCTGCTATGGTTTCAGGTAGCTTATTGTTTGTCCCTTTTTAACCAGGCCTTTGGTTGACCTGATCAACATCCTATAGTATACCCTTTAAAATGTGGCTCTTTTTTGCGGGTGGGGGGTGTTATTGGATTATTGTTTTTATTTTGATTCTATATATTGTGATCTTTTTTTGTGAACCGCCTTGAGAGCTCCAGGTATAGGGCGGTATATAAATTCAGTAAATGAATGAATGAAAGCCTGTGTGTGTGTGTTCTGAATGGGTAATTGGTTAAAGGAGTTCTATAAAAAGAATTGGGATCATGTAGAGCTGGAAGAGACCACAAGGGTCATCTAGTCCAACCCCCTGTAGCGCAGGAATCTTGCCTGATGTAGAGCTTGAACCCACAGCGTTGAGACTGAGCCTCATGCTCTACTGACTGAGCTGTTGAGTGACTGTTCTTTCTGGATTGAGGGAATAAGGTACAGCCCCTGGATGCTACAGGAGCTTGCAGTTGCTGAAGTTATTGCAAGGGGCTTCACCAGTATGGAAAACCAAGCAAATCCTTAGTTGTTGCGGGCTGTCATGCCATAGATCAGTTGCAGGCTAGTGGTAGATCACAGGCTTTGTGTACAATTCCAGCAGCAGTGGGAAACATTCCAGTCTGAAAACCTGAAGAACTGCTGCCAGTCTCTGTAAACCAGGGGTAGAGAAGCTGTAGTTTCCAGATGTCAATTATATTAGCAACTTTCATTAGCCCCAGTCATAGACAGTGGTCAGGAATACAGTGGTGCCTCGCAAGACGAAAATAATTCGTCTAGCGGTTTTTTCGTCTTGCGAAGCACGGCCATTAGTGGCTTAGCGACTTAGAAAAAAGGGAAATTCGTCTTGCGAAGCGCCTCGAAAAATGGAAAACCCTTTCGTCTAGCGAGTTTTTCGTCTTGCGAGGCATTTGTCTTGCGGGGCACCGCTGTAATGAAAAGTTGTAGTCCAGAATGCTAGAAGATCTGGATCCCTCTCATAAACAAATGATAGGTTAACAGTCTGACAAAGTAAAAAGCAGCTTCCTTTGCTGCTGTGTATCTCATACATACTATTTAAATGTTAATGACATATTAATGAAATCAAGCACAGTATAGATCAGTAGCTCAGAGGGGACAAAGTTGGTTTTGAGAGGTTTATGAACAAAATGTGTCTCATTATGGACCACTTTTATTACTAGAGAATAGAAAGCACAGTTGCTTTTTTGTTTCCTGAGAGCAATGAAACACAGTGTGATTTAAACATGTCACTTTTTTGCAGATAAGCCAGAATGGGTGCCTACAAATATATCCAAGAACTATGGAGGAAGAAACAGTCAGATGTGATGCGCTTCCTCCTGCGTGTCCGCTGCTGGCAGTATCGCCAGTTGTCTGCCCTGCACCGAGCTCCCCGTCCCACCAGGCCAGATAAAGCTCGCAGGCTGGGATATAAAGCTAAGCAAGGTAACTGCAACCCAAAGCATGTAGCAGATGTGAACTTGCTCTAGTCACTTGGTTATGCGCTAAGTCTGGTAGTCCTGAGCAAAGATAGCAATTACTTATTGTAATTGTAATGTGATAAGATAAAAGTAACCTTGCTTACCTTCCATGCAAGCATATAGGCAACTATCCCAAGCTACAAGAGCATCTCTGATAAGTCAGGATGTTAGAATGGAAACTTTGCCTAAGACTATCATGAGACTGAAAATCTTGCCACTGTACCTGCATTCACACAGCTGAAACACAATTCCCATCATTTTTCATGCTTTGTGCAATTTCAGATGAACAAAAATAGATTATAAAAGCACGGAGTTGTCCAGTAACTGAAGTAGAGTATTTGTGGCATCATTAGCAAATTCAAAAATATTGCTAGAATGTAAAACGCAAATGCTAAATAAACGTTCTCTTGTAAAACTGCAGATTTCTTAGCTGCTTTAACACTTTATCCTGTTGTGTCTTAGGTTACGTCATCTACCGCATTCGTGTTCGCCGTGGTGGTCGTAAACGTCCAGTCCCTAAGGGTGCTACTTATGGTAAACCAGTGCATCATGGTGTCAACCAGCTGAAATTTGCCCGGAGTCTGCAGTCTGTAGCAGAGGTGGGTATTGCTTGTGATCTGCATCAGTCTTTTGTATTGCCCCCTGGTCCCACTGAAGCTTGATCAAATCTGTGTCACATTGGTTTATCTCCTTTAACTCATGCCAAATTAGAAGAGTATTTGATGTGTATGAATCAGCTTTTAATATTGTTGGTAAACTGATGGAGTAGCATGTTAAGCAGCATTTATTGTGAGAATAAGGCAGTATGGTTAATGAATAATTATTTCCCACAGAGCAGTTTTTTCAGTGTCAAGTTGTCATTTTGGAATTCTAGTTTCTAGGTGGCATATGGAAGTATTTTGGTTTGCAAGATGCTGTAGCCATCCTCTCTATAGAGACAAAGAACTGTCTTTGTTGTAAACTGAAATTAGATATGTACAGAAATTAGTGAAAGAGCCAGTGCATAAAACTATCTAACAGATTAAAGTGATTATCCTTTTTTCAGTCAAATTGAACGTCCTTGGTGGTCAGATTTTCAGTTACTGTCATTATATTTATGTACTTGTTACATTACTTGTTCTTCAGATATCCACACTACAGTGGTAGAGGTACAGTACAGTGGTACCTTGGTTCTCAACCTTAATCCATTCCGGGAGTCCATTTGACTACTGGAACTGTTTGAAAACCAAGGTGCGGCTTCTGGTTGGCTGCAGGAGTTTCCTGCTCTCAAACGGAAGCCATGTCAGATGTTCAGCTTCTGAAAAAAGTTCACAAACCGGAACACTTACTTCCGGGTTTGCGGTGTTCAGGAAACGATTTGTTTGACAACTAAGCCGTTTGGGAACCAAGGTACTACTGTATAGTATTTTGGGAAATAAAGCACAGGGAAGTATTTTTTTCAAGAAGTAGGATAACGTCACGTATGGCAGCTAGGTGAGTTTAGTTGTGCCATACAGTATTTGCTTTCCCCATTTCTTGGCCATATAGCATCTCTGTAATGAAGTAGATTGCAATGGTATGTTCTATTGTGGTAGCACTAACAAATCAATTTTCCTCCACAGGCCAGTTTGAAAGATAAAATAGTTGTTCATAGAATGGTAGAGTTGGAAGGGGTCCTGAGGATCATTTAGTCAAACCCTGTGCAATGCAGGAATATGTAGCTGTCTCTTACTGGGGTCGAATCTGCAGCCTTGGCATTATCAGCAAACGCTCTAACCAACTGAGCTATCCATCCCTGTAAGGAAAGAGTTTCTCTATGGAGAAGTCTTTGTCACTGTAATTCTTAAACGTCATGGCTGAATGTTTGGTTCCTTTGTATGAAACTTGTCACCTTGTTTTCCTGATGCCTGTAATATTCACAATCCCCAATTCCTCCCTGGTACAACTTTTATGTGCTTACGTGAGGTTGTTTTTTCCCCTGCTAGGAGCGTGCTGGCCGCCACTGTGGAGCCCTGAGAGTACTGAACTCTTACTGGGTGGGTGAAGATTCCACCTACAAGTTCTTTGAAGTCATTCTGATTGATCCTTTCCACAAGGCTGTCAGGCGCAACCCAGACACCCAATGGATCACCAAGGCAGTTCACAAACACAGAGAGATGCGGGGGCTGACCTCCGCTGGCAGGAAAAGTCGTGGCCTCGGCAAGGGCCACAAATTCCATCACACAATCGGTGGCTCACGTCGCGCTGCTTGGAGGCGACGCAACACCTTGCAGCTTCACCGTTACCGCTGATTCTTTTGCATATAATTTTCTCATTATAATAAATCAGCCAGACTTCACATTTCCACTGTCTTGTGTTTTCATTGGGCACTGGGTGTACCCCACATCAGCTCCTTTTAAAAGAATTAAGAATGTAGCAACATACCCAGTATCTTTTCCATTACAGTTGTCACTCGAATAACAGGGTTATAAAAGTTCTGGTAAAGTTGAAAGCTTTTTGATGACTCATCCAAAAATTCCCAGAAAGGTTTGTATAACTTAACATGCATATGTTCAACTTTAGACCTACTTGGCATAACTAATTGAGATTAATGAACATGATTGACTGCTAGTAATTTCAGTAAAAGTAATTTCTAAGTAAAAGTTTAATTCCACCATCCGTTGTGTGCAAGGTAACTACCATTTTATCTTCTCTCATCAGTAATAGTCACCAGAATTAACACTAATAAGATTCCTTAATGATAAGAAGCAGCCTCAAATCTTGGTTAAGAGGGAGCCCTTGTTAAAGCTGGCAGAAGAAACAAGTTGGAGGATAGGAACATACAATCCCACTGTTCCTAATACTTCATTTTGTGTTTTCAAAACTGCTTGCTTTTAGCTGCTCATTTATTTTTAGGTTGTATTTTGTACTGCATTGATTTCGCATAAGCCACCTTGGGTGCATTTGTAAGAAGGCAAGGTATGCAGGTGGCGCTGTGGGTTAAAGCCTCAGCGCCTAGGACTTGCCGATCGAAAGGTCGGCGGTTCGAATCCCTGCGGCGGGGTGCGCTCCCGCTGCTCGGTCCCAGCGCCTGCCAACCTAGCAGTTCAAAAGCACCTCCGGGTGCAAGTAGATAAATAGGGACCGCTTACCAGCGGGAAGGTAAACGGCGTTTCCGAGTGCGGCTCTGGCTCGCCAGAGCAGCGATGTCACGCTGGCCACGTGACCCGGAAGTGTCTCCGGACAGCGCTGGCCCCTGGCCTCTTGAGTGAGATGGGCGCACAACCCCAGAGTCTGTCAAGACTGGCCCGTACGGGCAGGGGTACCTTTACCTTTACCTTAAGGTATAAGTTCATAATATTTCAAATTTTACTAATGAACCTAACTGAGTGGCTATCAGTGAGCCTGTGGCATCTAGATTGAAATACGCATGCCAGATCCTCATTAGCTTTCACACAAACTGACGGTTGACTGATTACAGTCTCTTGTAATAAAGTGCTTGAGTCTTAGCTTATATGTTGCAAAATGTGCTTATTACAGTTGTTTCATTATTATTATTATTTACTAATTACGGTAAGTCTAGATTGTTAGTATAAAGGACTTTCACAGCTGCCCAGCAAAACTAGTTTAATATCAAGACAGTGCTTAAAACCCAAGCTAAAGATTGGGTAAGGTGCTATTCTATTAAGAGCAACATAATGGAAAACAGCCTCCCACGTAGTTCATAACCTGAGCGTGTTGAATAGTATTGGAGCGCAGGCTCTTTCAACATTGCAAGTTTTCATTATTAACCGTTGTCCAGCCTTTTCATGCGGTAAACTGCACAGACTGACCCTGCTGTGTTAACTTGTGTATTTCTACAAGAGCTTTCATTAACCGGTTCTTCTCAGAGAATGGGTTATACAATCTTCATTCTGTTAACTAAATGTATAACTGATAATTAGGTTTTTCCAAAAACAAACAGCTGATTTTTAAAAATAAAAAGTTGGGTTCTTTGTTCATGGCTATAGTAAAGTACAGTAAGAGCCCTTAGAAATTGGTAAATGTGAGATTCTTGTGCTTTGTTCTGTCAGGCTAAGAAAGTGACATGAAATGGTGTCTAGGAGTGAGCTATAGCTTGTCTCATACCTAGTATTATACAGTCATACCTCGGGTTACAGATTCTTCGGGTTGCGCACTGCGCCGAACCCACGAGTACCGGAACAGGTTACTTCCGGGTTTCGGCTTTTGCACATGTGCGGAAGTGCTAAATTGTGCTTTGCACATAAGCGCCGAATTGCAACCCGTGCGTGCACAGATGTGACGCTGTGGATTGCGAACGTGCTTCCTGCATGGATAATGTTTGCAACCCGAGCGTCCACTGTAATGCAACTCCTACAGCCAAGCTGGTGCCAGGTATATTGCTCTGCTTTCCTTCGGACCACATCAGCAAAGCCAAGATATGGGGTCATGCCATCTGGGCAACCCAGGGCCTCCATACACCCCAGGCTTGCGTCCTGGGGATGTCACTTCAGTGCTGCTAACGCAGTGGTTTGACTTCGCCCCTGGAGGCGCACTCCATTATCTCAGACGGATGCCAGCAATATTTTGCATTTTAGGGATCAATTTAATTCATTGTATATGTTTCCATTATTCATACGCAGCAGTAGCTGAGAGTTATATGAGACACATAATTAGCATTTTTTGAGAATGGGTGTGTGTGTGCTAGATTTTACCCTTTATTACAAGGGTGAGGAACACCACCGCAAGCCCATTTTGACAGCTGGCCATCTGTGAATCACCTGATATCACCAAGAGGTCAGCTGACCCAAACTAGGGGGAAAAAATTCATTGGCAGGGGCATAGCTTGAACTTTGCCTGCAGAGGGGGATCCTTCCTCTGACCAGCATCAATTCAAGTTAGTGATGCAATGAATATTAGTGCTTACAGCAAACCTGCTTTGGGCATCAGAATCATTTTTAATTTGTATACCGCCTTTCTATCTTCCAATACTCAAGGCGGTTTACAAGCTGAAGAAACAAAAAATGTACATCTTAGAACAATCTAATACAATACAAAAATGTGATAATAAAACATAACTTTAAAATAGGCAGCCTACATTTAAAAAGTAGCAATCAACAATAAATTAGAATAGTATAAAATAGGTAAAGGGACCTCTGACCATTAGGTCCAGTCGTGGCCGACTCTGGGGTTGCGGCGCTCATTTCGCTTTATTGGCCGAGGGAGTCGGCGTACAGCTTCCGGGTCATGTGGCCAGCATGACTAAACCACTTCTGGCGAACCAGAGCAGCGCACAGAAACGCTGTTTACCTTCCCACTGGAGCGGTACCTATTTATCTACTTGCACTTTGACGTGCTTTCAAACTGCTAGGTTGGCAGGAACAGGGACCGAGCAACGGGAGCTCAGCCCGTCACGGGGGTTTGAACCGCCGACCTTCTGATCGGCAAGTCCTAGGCTCTGTGGTTTAACCCACAGCGCCACCCGCATCCCCAGTATAAAATAATATCAACATAAAAGCTAAACAGAAATCCACTCAACAGTTACAATAATATCTTAACTATAATCAATAAAACGGCAAGCCACAGTACATAATACAGTACACATTGAGAAGCAGAGGGTGGGGGCAAGGCAGGTGGAAGGAGGCCTTGCCTGATGGAGTCTATCCCCTCACAGTTCTTCCTCCAGGAACAGCTCCCTTATGAGGACTGGTTGCTCTACGGAGTCCTCCACTGCTATCATAGGAAACTTGCTGTCAATGCCAATCAGCGAATGGGCATTGGCGGCAACCTTCAGTTGCCAGGGAACCGTTAGGATCCCTTCAAGGCTCCCAATTTTACACTGGCGTTCACATTTCCACCTGCCCCATGTCTGATGTCACATAGGATGCTAGGTGTGGAGCAGCTGTCCACACACTGAGCAAAATAATCTTGTGGTGCCGGGCTTAGGTCAAATGTGGCCTATGGGCCAGGGGTTCCACCATATCTGCTTTACTATTATCCCAGCCCAGATCAGGACCCTGTGCCATCGGTGTTCTGAGGTGAGGAGAATAAATTGCATGATTGTATTTCTGGTGGAAGCATCTGTCAGCACTGTGACGCTGCAATGATACTGTGACTGAAAGATGACATAGCATTAAAGTTAGGTGTAATCAATGTTACATTGTGAAAATGATCAGCAGCAGGGCACAGGCTATTTTGCAATTGAAAAAGAGGTTGAGTATTTCCACGCTGAATATTGTCGGCAAAACTGCAATCTGATAAAGTATAAAAGAGAATCTGATTTCAGCATACAACTGTTTTATATAGGAAATAAGCATTAAATATGGATAAACCCAGAAGAGTAAGTTGTAACTAAACATAAAAACTCGTGTCTGACTCACAAAGTTTGTATTTCAGAAAATAACCAAATACAATGAGATGTTTCTGTAATATAGTACTGAAAACTGCAATGCAAATTGTTCTAGTGTTAAGAACAAAGACATATTTTTGTGTCTGCAGGAGGTATTATAGCAATATAGCCATGTTAATGTTGTAAAACACAAAGCAAACTGAAGATGAGTTGGCAGAAAACATGTTAAATATTTGCTTTGATTATTCTCTCAACCTTTCCCTGAATTTACGAATCTCCACAGAGGCTTATTTAAAAACAGCTATGCTTTGTTGGGCAGTATTTAGCAAGCAACGTTAATTCCATCCTACAGCTCTGAACAACTTCTCCAGGTTGCAGGAAGCTTCAGCCACAAATATTTACTATACATTTCACATCCGAGTGCAAAGCTTCGTATTTCTTATTTGTTTATTAAAACATTTCTATATCTCCTCCCTGTGGAACGCCCTCTCATCAGATGTCAAGGAGACAAATAACTACGTAAACAACTTTTAGGACACCTGAAGGCAGCCCCGTATTGGGAGGTTTTTAATGGTTGATGTTTCATTATGTTTTTACAAGTGTTGGAAGCCGCCCAGAGTGGGCGGAGTATAAATGAAACAATTATACTCTACTCTACAGTGGTACCTTGGTTGTCGAACGTAATCTGTTCTGGAAGACTGTTTGACTTCCAAGACGTTCCACAACTGAGGCACAAACAGCAGTCTCCAAAGTCAATGGAGACAACTGAAAAACACACAGTTTGACTTCCAAAAAGCATTTGAAAACCGAAGCAGTTACTTCCAGGTTTTCGGCGTTCAAAAACCGAAATGTTTGGCTACCAAGATTCTAGAAATCCGAGGTACCAATGTACTATACATAATATTAATAATCATCATCATCACATTAAAACACAGGAAGAACTCCAATTGAAAAACTAGGATTGAGTTAAACTTAAAATATTCTGAGGCCATGAATATTTGAACTTCCTTGGAGGTTTCTAAGCAGAGGTTGGATGGAGATTTGTCATGGATGCTTTAGCAGAGTTTCCTGCATTGCAGAGGGTTGGACTAGAATGACCCTTGGGTCCCTTCCAATTCTCTGTTTCCATGAATACCTGTGAACTCCAAGGTCATTACTATTGCCGGCCCCTTTCCTAAGCTTTTATGGAGATTCTCCCTCAAGCACCCTGCCTCCAGTCCAGCTAGTATTAGTCACGACCGATTGCATTTCAAAGGAACTTCGATACCCTGATCTCGTGCGTAATTGCTACCGTGCAGCCAGAGACGCGTGTCCGTTTCATCACACATGACTGACACGTGACAAGGGACGGGTCGCTCGCTTTCCCCGCCTCCCCGAGGGACGGGGGAAGTGTGTCACTGGGTTGAAAGAGAGCCGGAGGGGAGGCGGGGCGAGCTGGGACGCCGCTCGGTGCAGCGGCTGTTCCGACGGCGCGCGAGTGGGCAAGGCGAGGGCGGCGACGGGGCGAGGCACGTGGTGGGCGCCGCCCTCCCGGTGACTCTCCCCGTCCTCGTGCGGGGAAGGGGGAGGAGGAAGGAGCCGGCAGCCGCAGCCGCAGCCCAGCAAGCCATCTCCCCAGGAAGGCTCGACGGCGGCGCGGCGGCTGCCTGGCCTCCTCCCGCCTCGCACACACGAGGCGCGTCCACGCAGCAGCCGGGGGAAGGCGGGAGGCGGGCGCGGCTCGCTTGGGCACAGCTGCCGCAGCGGCTCTTTCGGCACAAGCGGAGAGCGAGGCAGGCAGGCGCCCCAGCAGCCCGGGAAAGCCGTCGGTGAATGATCCCGGCTCTCGGAGGCAGCTGCGGGGAAGAAATCGGGGGACGCCATGGAGGTCAATGCAGGTAAGTGAGGCTTTGGGGTTGTCAGGGAGGTCAGAAGATCCGAAGTGATGACTGCGGAGCAGGGAGGAGGGAAAGGCGGATCAGACTTGAAAGCCTTTTCCTTCCTTCCTTCCACTGATCCCGGAGGGTCACGATCCCCCCCCCCCAATTTCAGCCTCTTGCTGCTCCGACCCCCAAAAAGAGACCGGCTTTTTCTTGCGCGGAATGTGCGCGCAACGCGGTGGTGGCAGAAGCGAAGCTGCCATGCAATTTACCGCGCCGTAGCGTGGGAAGGGAACCCCGAGGGTCATCTAGTCTAACCCCGTGCAATGCTGCGGGTTCGGTGTGGATTGGGGTGCGCGCCCTAGAAAGGGCTTCCGAGGACAGGATGGGGGGGTTTGCAGGCCGGGAGACAGGAATCGGCCGGTGCGGGAAACCGGGGCCGAGGGGCGTATTCCCTCCTTCGGGGCTGACTGGACTCCCCTCTCCCTGGTGGGAGACTCCGCGAGGCGGCGGCGTCTAGGGTTTCCCGCGGTGCCTTTTCTCTCTCTTTCCCCGGCCGCCCATCCATTTCCCATCCGGCCGGTTCTCAAAAGCAGCCGCTCACATGGACCGTCGGGCGAGCCACGTGCGCCGCTTTGTTTACGTTCGGCGCCGCCTGCGCGCTGATTGGCTGTGACGTCGGGGATTACACAATCGGGACGGGGCGGCCGCCTCCTGCCGGCGACCGCGTGGAGAGACACGTGAAGGCGGCGGCGGGAGGCCCTTGTTTTGGTGACCTACATCCAGGGGGCGGCGCGGGGAAAGGACACGTGGGGAAGCAGGCAGGCAGGCAGGAGCCGGCAGAGCGGATGGAGGAGGAGGGAGGCGCGTTGCAAAACTGCGCCCAGCAGACTGGGGAATCTCCCGTCCCTTCCTTCTGCTGCCAGCCGGGGACTCTTCCCTCTCCAGCCTTGCCGGAGAGGAGGAGCCGCCGCCTTGCGAGGCAGGCGCGGCCCCAAGGCGACCTCGCTCCGCTTCGGGAGATCCGAGTGCATTCGAGGTTGCGGGGCGGAGCTTCGACGCTGCTCTTTTGCAAAAGCTGCTCTGCCGCAAGCCGTGGAGCGCCGCGATCCTCGCGCCTTCAAGCCCCTCTTTGAGTTCAGTAGGATCACCCGGATCCTCCTCCGCGGCTACCCAGAAGCGAGCCTGGCCCTGCACGTGGCTGCTACCCCAGATGTTAATTCCCCCCCCACACACCTTTTTAATGGAAGAATAGAAGGAACGCCTAGCCTGAGGCTGCGATCCGAAACAACCGCAATTACTTGCGAGTAAGCATCATTGAATCCAGTGAATAGTTTCCGAGTAGACGGGTCAATGGCAAGGTCAATGCGGCGACGTTTGCATGGAGAATCGGATCAAGGAAGAGGCGCGCGCGCGCGTGTCTCCTCGTCCCCAAAATAGGGGGTGCCATGGGCGCATGTTTGGGGGGCAGGCTTTACGTAAGGAGGGACAGAACCTCAGTTAAGATTTATTTTTACTAGATTTAGGGCTGCCCCCTGGCGTATTTTTACTCGGAAGTAAAGCCTGTGCTCGGAGAGGTTTACTCTTTAGCTAGCGCGCATTCATCGGGTATCTGAACCTTAGGGACGCTTGAGTTCCTCCTCTTCCTCTGCAGCTGCCTTAATGCTATGGAAATCGAGGCAGGCTACTGGTGCAGCTGCTTCTGGGTGCGCGCATCCATGTGACACCGACCGCCTCGCTCTCTCACATGCACAGACGACCCATGTGCACAGCTCTCGAAATGTAACAGGTCGGAGGAGAGTCGTCTTCCCTGATGGCTGAGCTCACGGAATACGCAAGTCAGGTGGTGCAACACGAACAGATTCCGGAGGGACTTACATAATAACCACGGACGTTGGGCAGTTTGCCTGAGGCTAGGAGGATAAGAACGGTATTATGTTTTATAAAAGTCTTATTCAAGGACCAGAGGGGAAGTGCTGCTTCTTTCACCAGTCCTGAAGCCGAAGGAGACAGGAAGGGATGGGAATTACGAAATTCACCCTCCCCAAATCCCTGTAATAAAATAGACTGAGCTGGCAAAATTTGCGGAACACTGATTATATAACAACATGTACCAGCTTCCTAAAGCAATGAACTTTGTGATGTTCAGTATTTATGATTACTTTTGTTAGGTTTGGAGTTGTGTAATTTTTTAAAATATGTCGTAAGCTGCCTTGAGCATGGTTTTAACTTTGCAAAGGTGCATACAAATAAACTGATTGATTGAGCCAGGGGGAGATGTTGGATGACTTGAAATGGCTTTTAAGCCCAATAATAGCAATCAGGTTCTCTTCAAAATGTGTTTGGTAGGTCTCCTAGATAGCAACAAACAATTAACAAGGTTAAAGCCACTTAATACTGTACCACCAAATAATTATAGGGCGGATCCTCTCATGCTAACTTCCCCCTTAAATATAGTGCGACCGCCTTGAGGTACACCAATTACACCAATTTCTACAATTTACTACAGATTATCTAGTGGGGAAAACTTAAATGATTTAGAGTCTCAGGCAGGAGTTGATGAAACAAACAAGAAATGTTTTATTAAACAAAAGGAAGTTCATGGAACCAAGTGCGTAAGGAAATGCATTCTTTCAGATAGAAGTTAATTAATTTATTTTAACTATTAAGATGTGTCAGGTTTAAACAGAATATTATAGACACAACTCTTCTTAAACTTCAGTCACTAGAAATCAGTTGGTACACTTCAGGTGGTTAAATATTCAGGTTTACAGAATAGATTCCAAAATGCTTAACTCAGTTTCTATCACTTAGATATGTTAAGCACTTTCAACACCGTACCGCTTCCCTCACAGCTAAATACTTTGGTTCATGAGCGAGGGCACTTTTCCTTGGTTCCCCACTCTCTTAATCAGGCATCCCCAAACTTGCCCCTCCAGATGTTTTGGGACTACAACTTCCATCATCCCTAGCTAACAGGACCAGTGGTCAGGGATGATGGGAATTGTAGTCCCCAAACATCTGGAGGGCTGAGTTTGGGGGTGCCTACTCTTGACCATCCCATACCTGAGGTCTTCTAAATGGTATAACAGACCTAGGGAATCACCCCATCCTTTGCTACTGGTTTGGGAGTTGTCTGGTACCTAGAAGAACTCTCCCCTTCTGGCTACACTGACACCCAGGTAGCCTGAATTCCCACAGGATCTACCTCTCCCGACTCAAACTCAGCCCTCCCAGAACACTCCTGTCTGTATACCTTTCCCTCAACCCAGACCCTCGACCTGGTCTCCCTATCCAAGCTAGAGGCTCTGTCCTGTCGCTATGGATAATCAACTCATTGTGTATGTTTAACTTAACTCAGAACCAGTTCTCCCTATCTCACTCCCGGTCGCCCAACCTGAAACCTGTCTAACATCTCAAATCCTATCCCTCTTCTCAAATCCAGCCCTATCTTTAATCTTAAATCCAGCCTTTTCTCTCATCTTAAATCCAGCCCTAACTAACTCACTCCATTAGAAAACATCTCCTTTAATTCCTACCCCCAAATTGCTGTTCCTTCTAGCTGACTCTTTAGCCAGAGGCTCCTGCACTCTGGTGGAATTTTGGGGGGACTGTATCACCAGACTCTGGTCTGGCTCTGCTCACTGTCACATGTGCATGTATAACAAAAATAGGAAGAGCTTTGCAGGATCCGATGGAGGGGCTTATCTAGTTCCACTTCGTTTCCAGTAGTGGCCAATGATAGTTTATGGGTTTCCCCCCTCCATTAGCTGGCATTTGGAAGCACTCTTGACTATAGACCCAGGTTTCCCAAAGTTGGGTCTCCAGCTGTTGTCGGACTACAACTCCCATCATCCTTAGCTAGCAGGACCAGTGGCCAAGGATGATGGGAACAGTAGTCCAAAACAGTTTGAGAAACCCTGATTTAGATTATCACATCTGGTAGACTTATCCTCCATGAAACTGTCTTAACACAAGGGTGGTGGCCAGCCTTTAGCCTTCCACGTAACGTTGGACTTCAAGCACCCACCAGCCCTAGCTTGCATCACCAATGGTCAAGGATGATGGGAGTTGAAGTCCATAAATTTCTGGAGGGCCATACATTCCTCATTTCTGGTCTAATCTTTTTACGGCCATCTTAGCTAGTAAACACCAACCACATCCTGTGACAGCAGATCCTCTGTGTTATTTATGCATTCCATGTACTTTCTGCCTTACGTGCACTGTCAGTTAATGTAATCAAGTGGTTCCAAATTGCGGTGTTGCAAGAAAGAGAGAGAAATGTCCTTATTTGCTTTCTCTACACCAATCACATGTTTGTCATAGCAATGTAATGTTCGTGTTCTGTCCTGGCCAACTTTTTTTCCCCTCCGCTAAAAAGAAAGTGTTCTGAATCCAGCACTATGGATGTACATAGCACTGTGTGAATATACATAGTGCTTTACAAAAAGCAGTCTTGACAGGTCCCTAAAAATAGACACAGGGAAACAGGAGGAGGAGGGGAATCACCTGGTAAAAGTACAGAGCAGAGGAGAAAGCATTATGGAAAGGTACAATGCTAATGGCCATTTTATTTTCACTCCCATTCCTAATAATTCTTAAAAACGGAGTTTGCCTTTCTTGCTGCTATTGCAAATCTAGTTGATATTTTCACAAAGCTATCTATCGTGACCCTACTAGGATCCTAGTCACACCCGTTAAGGTCCCCTCTTGTGTATGTGTGAATTTATTTTCTCTGCACCGTTCTCCGTGCACCATTCTACGTTTAAAGTGAACCGTGAACTTCAGTTGCTGTTTTGTTGCCCATTCATTTAGTTTGGATAAATCCTTTTAGAGCTCTTCATAGCCTCTCTCTCTCTCTCTCTCTCTCTCTCTCTCTCTCGTTTTCATCACCCTGAGCGGTTTGTTGTGAGCAAGATCCTTTGTGAATATGAAACAGCACCCCTCCTAATAGAGATCTTCGGGAATGTAAATGTTTGCTTGGTCCCGGGGGGGGGGGGATCATTGCCCTATAAGTCCCAACTCCATGCTTCCTATTATTTAGCCTGTGTGCAGGTTGTTAAGCATTTTCCCTGCCTGAGTCATTGTACACATTTACACATGACTGCTTATGCGTATGTTAAACTTCCTTACTAAACTGATATTGAGACTATGCTAGTAGGTTACATAATGACTTCCTGGCAAAGCACATGCCCAGTGAGCTATAATTATAATAATTTGCATTATTCTGTGCACATGTGTCAATGTCTTTTCACACATAATAGTAGCATTTTTCACATGACACTGCTAGGATGTGGGTTTATACATGTCCAAATTTGAACGCCGTTGAAAGTTTTGAAAGCGTTACATGTTTTATTTGAAATGGGGCTTCTCCTTTGATACAAAGCTTCATTACCAAATGCGTCACTGGAATGCTAATAATTCTCTTAAATATAAATAATTATGGAGCCCTAAGCCTTACGTAATTTTCATTGCGGCCTGAATCTACTTCTTCCATTGGTACTATCGTGGTTACTTATGAATTAGAGATTTCCCATGACAAACGTTAACCTGGCATATATGAAGAGGTTAGGACTGTGCCATGATTTTATAAATTATTCCTTGTGGAGAGCAATCTCAATGTGAAGATATTTTCTTAAGGATTCTTGAGAATCACAGTGTTTGAAGGACATTTAGACTGCAAAGCTGTGTGCATTTACTTACGAGCATGACTGTAAGAGGGAACATGCTCCCTGAAAATATATTTTACCTGTTCTCTTCTCCCCAAAATACTTCCTAGTAATGCTGCTGTAGAGTACTGATAAAATGTGAATCTAATAGGTCATGAAAGCAGTTAGGGAGACATTAACACAAAAGCAACAGCCTTCAATATAATGCCTGATCTCCCCAATTTCAAGTAAGCATGTTCCAGATTGCTGCCTTGGGGCTGATTCACACATAACAAATGCCACATGGTGGCTGTCGCCATGTTGCAAGCTATTCCACGGGCGGTGGTGGCGTGCCCTGAGAATGGGGGTGATTTTTCTTTCTGGCACTTGCAGGAACCTGGAGAAAATGGGCTCAGTCTGCAAGATCAGCTCCTGCACATCAGTTGTTGTGAAGAAGCCTGTATGATATGATAGTAGCTGTAGACCTAGGTGTGCGTCGGTCTCTCACACGCACACAATTGCACCAGTCTTTGCTTTAGGAAACAGCTAATGTTGGATTGTGGGGTACTTCCAAATGGGGCTGAATTTGCAAGCAAGTTCATTGAATGCGGGACACGGGTGGCGCTGTGGGTTAAACCACAGAGCCTAGGACTTGCCGATCAGAAGGTTGGCAGTTTGAATCCCCGCAACGGGGTGAGCTCCTGTTGCTCGGTCCCTGCTTCTGCCAACCTAGCAGATCGAAAGCACATCAAAGTGCAAGTAGATCAATAGGTACCGCTCCGGCGGGAAGGTAAACAGTGTTTCCGTGCGCTGCTCTGGTCCGCCAGAAGCGGCTTAGTCATGCTGGCCACATGACCGGCCAATAAAGCAAGATGAGCGCCACAACCCCAGAGTCGGCCACGACTGGACCTAATGATCACAGGTCCCTTTACCTTTACCGGTCATTTAATGCAGCAAATGGTTTGTTGGCAACAGGGTTTTGGGTTTCTTGTTTTTATTTTATTTCCCCCGGGAAGAGGAAGTCCGCATTAAATGGGGAAGGGGAACGTACTTTGATGCCCTCCAAAGTGTAGTCATGCATGTGTTCAAATCCCATGATAAGTACCCATTTGGAAGCACCCACAATAATCTTAAAGTAGAATGCCAGTCTCATATCTTCACAGAAAATGTAATTAAAATAAGGCTCTTCGACTTGGGACTTGTATATTCAAGGCTAGAACGTTCACTCTTATTTTGCAAGGTAGAATATCAGGTAAAAATTTCAAAAGCACTTAAGTTACTTGGGAACCTGCCTCCTTGCAGAAAGCCTGTGGGGAGATGCAGACGCCAATGGCCACAATGATCAAACCACTTGCTTTGGAGTCGTCCCATTGTTGACCATAGGACTTCTTCAGAGTAAGTTCTGAGACCATCGCAGCCTGAGTTTATTTATGTGCTTGTGAAAAATTTACCCTTGGGGGGAGTATCTGTCCCTGATTGTCTTTCATTCATTCCAAAGAACCCAGGGAATTGTCTTTCTATGAAGGGGAACTATGATTGTTGAACAAAAGGCTCTCTACAGTTCCCAGGGTTCTTTGGGAGAAGCTTTCATTGTGGAATTATTATTTGTAGAGATACCCATTTGTCTTTCGAAAAGCGGCAGTCCCTGGTGAATTATAGAGGTGCGCCAAGCAAATTGCTCCATGTTTTTCTTTCTGTTCATCCTTCATGGATGAAAATACTTCTTTCTTCCTGTTTGTTGTTTTTGAGACCGTGCCACTTTGATGCCCAGAGGGAGGCCTGTCAGTACACAATGGGGCTGCAGCTAAACCCGCCATGGAGCCTGTTAAGGAACCATATGCAAGCTCCCCTGAGCTCCTTTTAGTGGAAGAACGTGATACATGTGAAATAAATAAGGATTATAGTTTTTGTTGGTGCTAAGAGTTATCTATTATTTATTTGTTACACTTTTATAATGCTTTTCTGTCAACACACTTGTGCACGTGTTTTAAGCTTGCTGTCTCATAGACATGAAAGAAAAGGAAAATCTACCTGCAGTCTCAAGTCTTGTCTTGTCTTGTCTTTTCTTCTATTTCTATGCTGCTTTTTATTCATATAAATCCCAAAGCAGCTTACAAACAAAAAGATAAAAATAATAATGGAACATCACGCATACAGCATAAATCGTATAGAATACTTAACAAGTCTGTCCCACCGATTCCCTTTCTTCCAATCTTTCAGAAACAAAATGCTTGCATTTTCTACTTTCCATTCTTAACTGATTTCATAAACTGTGTCTTGTTTCGGAACATATTGCTAAAAGTAAGACACTACAGTACGTATCGTGATCCGATTCTGAAAACTAGAAAGGTGTTTGGAACGGGGTTTGTTTACATGTGGTATGGGAGAGACTTCTGGAAGTGCGTTGTCAAGTGGATCTGTGAGCTGGTAGACATATTCCTTCTTCCTTCCTTCGACAGGTGGTGTGATTGCTTACATCAGCTCTTCAAGTTCAGCCTCTAGCCCTGCCTCGTGCCACAGCGAGGGATCGGAGAGCAGCTTCCTGTCCTCGTCACCTGTACCGCAGTCACCAAACAGCTCCTCTTCAGACAGCAGCTCCAGCAGCAAGAGCAAAGAGGGCTCTGATGGAGTACCAAAGAATGACCAGTTAGATGACCGCGTTAAGGCCAGCCAGCCAAGTGTAACTGCATTGGCCAAGGGGCATGGTGGACTTACAAGTAAGTATTCATTTTCTAGTAGCTCTGCTTTTGTTTAGGCTCAATTCAGACATCATGTTTCCAGTCTGTGGTTGGGAGAATGGGAGGGAATGTGCTTAGGGCTTCGTCTTCTCCCCTGTGCTTTGCTACTGGGGCTAGTTTGGGTTTGACTACAGATCAGGATTCTTCAAACCATGGTTTGGAGACTCTCCTAGTTAGCATTATCCATATTTAGGCCTGATTCAGGCATAAGGGCATGCTATAGTTATAGCAAAACCTAAAAGGGAGGAGCTGGAGGAAGAAGCCTCTAAACACATTGGGAATTCCCAATCTCCAAACCATGATTGGCAAACATAACATCTGAATTGATTGTTGATATGTTGTCCACACTAAATAAATAATATTTGTCTGCGGCCTGAGGGCATCCTTCTGCCTAGAGCCTGTAGCACTTAACATTCAGTGCTTAACCTCTGACTTCCTTCCTTCTAGATAGACTGTAGCTCTGGTACTCAACCTCTGGCAAACTGGAGCTCCTGCCTCACAGTGCAAAGTGGTGCCAACAGGCCATGTTGTCCTGTGGTCCACAAGTAAGTTTAAAAGTCGAGATCTGACTATTAAAGGACCCCCAGACTTGTCCCCCTCCAACCATCCCAGTTAGGCAACCTTCCCCATTTTGAGGCCATCGAGGCTTCCAGTTGTGTAAAAGGTTGCTTTTATACAGCTCATTGTCTGCTTACAGTAAATTCGAAGCAAATTACCAAACAGAAAGTAGGTAAAAGTTTGGCAGCGCACTGTACACGGTTAGTAGTGGGAACACCAAAATAAGACTAATCATCCGCAGATTCTATCTTCCATTGTGCTAGATTCAATCTGTAACAGCACCCAAGTTTTCCTGTGTATATTATTTTAAATGTAGAAGGAATGTAAGATGCCATATTCCATACTGCGTCCACCTCACCCAATACGGCCTAATCTAACTGGTAGCGCTCTCTCTCCCACCCCCCACCCCCCGTCTCAGGCTAAGGTCTTTCCCATCCCCTACTAACCAATGCTTTTGAAACAGAGGCATCTCTGAGGGAAAAGTGTGTGCTTTGCCACTGCACAAATTGAGAGTTGCGTGTATACAATTTTGGCTTGGGCTGCTATCCCAGAACGTAATCCCAGTGTAAAATCCCGGTTTACTGTAACAGAACATGGTTTGGTTTGGAATTGGTTTTTTTTTGCAAGATTTCTTGTGTGTTTTTTCCCCCAGAGGCCAGCAGCAACTTGGTTGTTATCTGTAGAGCTAAACTAGAAATAATTTTCCTCGAGTTTGCGTGGTGCTGAAATGGTTGCTAATCTTCCCAACTGTTGATTCTGTATTTGACTCTACTTGGAAACTGTTACCAACATGATTGACGGATAACAAGATTTTCATCATTGATAAAGTCAGCACCCAGGGTGTTTCTTTGTTTGCAATTTGGTGGTACGATGGTACCTCGGGTTAAGTACTTAATTCGTTCCAGAGGTCCGTTCTTAACCTGAAACTGTTCTTAACCTGAAGCACCACTTTAGCTAATGGGGCCTCCTGCTGCTGCTGCGCCGCCGGAGCACGATTTCTGTTCTCATTCTGAAGCAAAGTTCTTAACCCGAGGTACTATTTCTGGGTTAGCGGAGTCTGTAACCTGAAGCGTATGTAACCCGAGGTACCACTGTATATTTCTGTGTATACAGTGGAATCTTGGTTGTCGAATGGCTTGGTTCCTGAACAAATCTGCTCCCAAACACCACAACCCAGAAGTGACTGTTCTGGTTTGCAAACGTTTTTTTCCAAAGCAGGATGTCTGATGCGGCTTCCAGTTGAGTGCTGGAAGCTCCTGCAGACAATTGGAAGCCACGCCTTGGTTTTTGGACGGTTCCGGGAGTCAAACGGATTAAGTTCAACAACCAAGGTACCACTGTATCTACATCTATATGTATATGTGCATAAATATTGTCTATGGATATATACACACACACATTTGGTAGTAAAAAGATTGCCCTAGCATACAGGTTTCAAATAACTTCAGGGTAATTAAAAAAAAAATTCATATGGCAAATCATGGCCAGCATTTGAATCCTACACATTTGTGAAAGTGTGTTTACTATGATGGCACCAACATATTGCAGTGCTCACAGTTTGGTGTCACAAAGCAGATGTATCTGTTTGTTGTTCTCTGAAATTTTGTGTTGGTGCTACGATTTTGTGATGGTACTATGACAAAACACGCAGGCTGAAGACAGCAAAATGCAGAGGGAAATTTAGAGACAATACTTTTTCTTTTTTACAGGAGTTCCCAAGTGGGGAAGCATCTCTGTGATGGTCACATGCATGGTTATTCTATGCAGGCTTCCTAGAGTGGTTCTAAGGCAAGGGATAGAATCCTGTGGCCCTCTCGATACTGTAAGATTCCCATCAACCCTAACCATTGGCCATGATGACTGGGGCCAATAGCTCAGTTCTTGAGTGACCATAGCCAGCCTATGGTCATTAGACTCCCCAGCTCCCATTGGCCCCAGCTTACTGATCTGAATGGTCAAGGATAGTGTGAATTGTAGTAAAGCAAGATCTCGAAAACCACAGGTTAGCTACTCCTGCCCTAGGCCAACTACTAAAGCAAGGTTTCCTAAACTTGTGTCTCCAGCTCTTGTTGGCCTACAATTCCCATGATTCCTGAGCACATGTCCCGCTTGCTAAGCAGATGGGAGTTGTAGTCCAGCAACAGCTGAAGACCCAAGTTTGGGAATCCTCGCTCTAAGGCCTAGATACCATTTTGTTTCTTAGTTGAGGGAATCAACTAAGTGGGGAGGCGTGTGGAATTCATTTTATGCCCATTTTGTCAATAATGATAATGATAATAATTTATTGTTTATACCCCGCCCATCTGGCTGGGTTTCCCCAGCCACTCTTGTCGGCGCACAACAGAATATTAAAAACACAATAAAATATTGAACATTAAAAACTTCTCTAAACAGGGCTGCCTTCAGATGTCTTCTAAAAGTCAGATAGTTCTTTATTTCCTTGACATCTGATGGGAGGGTGTTCCACAGGGCGGGCGCCACTGCTGAGAAGGCCCTCTGCCTGGTTCCCTGCAACCTCACTTCTCACAGTGAGGGAACCACCAGAAGGCCCTCGGAGTTGGACCTCAGTGTCTGGGCTGAATGATGGGGGTGGAGACGCTCCTTCAGGTACACCGGAATTTGCCTCTTAACAAAAAGAATGTAACGCAAGTCAAATATGTGTTGTTTCTATTAGGTTGTAATGCTTATTTTTCTATTTATAGAATTTAATGGCATGGTCCTGCTGTGTAAAGTCTGTGGAGATGTTGCTTCAGGATTCCACTATGGGGTCCATGCCTGTGAGGGGTGCAAGGTGAAGTATAATTTTATAATGTGAATATCTTATTGGAGCAGTTGGCGAATAGAATTTCAGGGACAAGTGCAGATGTACCTGGTGGTTGGGGGGGGGGGGAGCAAATGTTTGTTGCAGCTCTAAAACCCTAACCGTACAAGCTTTAAAACTATGCAGAATCTCCCAAGCGAGTATTGTTATTGTGACCTTCCATCCTTTTGGGGGTCTCAATGTCCAGCACTCGGAATATTGAATGCAGTGCTTTTTCTATTTAAAAAAATATTTAGGGGTACTCATATTGAAATACTACCCCTCAATGAGGCCAAACTTGGATTCACAAAATGTTGAGGGGTATGCGTACCCCCAGAACAAGCACTGCTGAAATGTGCTTGGTTGAAAAGCTGATGCTTGGGGACATCAGTTGGCATGTTATTGTCAATAGCCAGATTTCAGGTTACAATGCAAGTTTCTGTTGATGGGGCATGCTTGAAAATTGCTTGCAAAAAATAAGATGGTTTGAAACTTAACAGTTGCTTGTTCTTTTCAGGGCTTTTTCAGAAGAAGCATCCAGCAGAATATCAAATACAAGAAGTGCCTGAAGAATAATAACTGCTCTATAATGAGAATGAATAGGAACAGGTGCCAGCAGTGCCGGTTCAAAAAATGTTTGTCGGTTGGGATGTCAAGAGATGGTATGTTTCTATATTGAGAGCAGTTAGCTTCAAAAAGGTGAATTGTAGTGCTTTTCATACCTAATTATAAAAGTTGGTATAGAGCGGGTTTTCCCAAAAACCTGGGTCTCCAGCTGTTTTTGGACTACAGTTCCCATCATCCCTGACCACTGGACCTGCTAGCAAGGGATGATGGGAGTTGTAGTCCAAAAAAATAGCCGCAGACCCACGTTTGGGAAACCCTGGTGTTGAGTAATGGTGTGACATGCAAACTGATTCAAATGTCACCTCAGTCATGAACTTATGAGATGCCTTAATGACAACCTGCTACTTTTTTATTGCACTCCTTCCCTTGGGGGGGAGCAAAATTGGGAAAATACTGACTGAGCATACAGGATTACAGTAAGGATTACAGAGGTAGTGCACGTGAAGCCTGGTAATGAGCTTTCTGTCCGTGATATAAACTGTATTCATTACACTGAGAATGGACAATATACTGTACTTTTCCGTTTATAAGACGCCCCCATGTATAAGACCTATTTTTTTGGGGGGGGCTCAAATTTAAGAAAATGGGGGGAGATGGCACAGAGTTGTTGAGCTGGGGGGATTGCTGAAGATTGCTCACCTGCACGTGTCACGAAATCCGCCTCCCGTCTGTCCCATTGCCGGCAGAAGCTGCCAATCACCCGCCCAACTGCCGAAGCGTCAGCCAATCAACACCACCCATTGACGCAGCAACCAATAACAAGCACAATAGTGCCTGACAGCCTCGGCAGCAACCAATCAAACGTCCAGCCTATGCACTACCCATGTATAAGACAACCCCCTCTTTTTAGACTAATTATTAAAGAAAATAACCTAGTCTTGTACACGGAAAAGTACGGGAAATGGTGAAACAATATGCATCAATTTCTAAGGGGATTGAGGGTTTAAGGGGCCTTGGGAGGAAACACGTGCAAACCAGTCCTACAGCTGGGAGGCAGTAATAGTGGTTGTCCAACCAGAATCTGATTTTGCTTGACACCATCTTTTCCCCATATTGGCAGACCAGCATAAGGGGCTGGTTTTCTTCTCTCTCAAGCCAACATGTCTTTGTACTTTACATGAGCTGCCAAACTGTAAGCCTATTTTAAAATGATGCTGTAGCTTGTTCTTAGCTACACAAGTGACAGCTGTTACATCTTCCACTTGTGGCATGAAAACTGCTTCCTGCATTGTGTTATTGCTTGTGTTTGTGGGAAAGGAAGTCAAAGCAATCTCTTACCACTGCAAGTTGGGTAAACACATTGCTAACAGGGGCAGCCAATATGGGCTGCTTCCTCTGGTAAAGTTCCTTAGGCTTCTTCAAGCCCAGGGAATGCCTCCGCTCAGACAGATGATCCTTTTATGACATTTATTTACAGTGGTACCTCAGTACCTTCATACTGTTGTGGCTTGCGGCCAAACAAGTATGCACTAACTCAAGACTCATATTAATGGTTCTAAATGGAAAAGGTGTGTCTCCCCACCCCCACCCCCAAAGTCGAATCGAAAATATATTAAGGTCTCCCAGACACAGCCATCGAGAGTTGAATTCCGGCCCTCCTGCAACTTTATGCAAAGACAGCCAGATGGGCGGTGTATAAATTATTTATTATTATTATTATTACTCCTACTATAGTGGTACCTCAGGTTAAGTACTTAATTCGTTCCGGAAGTCCGTTCTTAACCTGAAACTGTTCTTAACCTGAGGTACTACTTTAGCTAATGGGGCCTCCCGCTGTTGCCGCGCCACCGGAGCATGATTTCTGTTCTCATCCTGAAGCAAAGTTCTTAACCCAAGGTACTATTTCTGGGTTAGGGAAGTCTGTAACCTGAAGCGTATGTAACCTGAGGTACACTGTATATGCATTTATAACCTGCCTTTCATCATGTGGCTGCAAGGTGAGTTCCATATGGGTCAATTCAACCAGCAAATCATGTAAAAGTTCCCTCCCTTTTCATGTAATCATGTAAAAGTACCTCCCCTTTTCAAAAGCAGTTTTCTGTTTGGCCTTGCAGTCGAAGCTCCTGCTTGAGAAACTGCACACATTTGAAGCTGCCTTGGGCTCGGAGAACAAGTATCATAGTCCACTAATCCTTATTTGGAGAACTACTGTCAAAAATACACTCACTGGTTTAATCAGTGGCATCAGTGCTTTCCCCCCCTACAAAAGTAAGTGCTGGTACTTACTTTGAAGTTGTTACAGTAAGAGCCATACATTTTAACAACAAAAAAGAGGTGCCTGTACTGCGTACTCCAGTAAAAAAAGCACGGAGTGGAATGTGATTCTGTGTTTTGATTTGTTTTTGAAGCAGGAGAAAGTTCTGTTTGCTTGTACAGCGTTTCCGCTAGAATTTGTCAGCCCGCGTGTAGCTAAAGAGTCTTGTTTTGGTTTTGTTCCTTTTCCGAAGCCGTTCGATTTGGCCGGATTCCTAAACGGGAGAAGCAGAGGATGTTGATTGAGATGCAAAGCGCCATGAAAACCATGATGAACACCCAGTTCAGCGATCATTTGTCCAGCGAAGCCTCGAAAGAGAGCCAAGAACCTTTGCTTCTGCTTCCTCAAGAAGAGCTGAGCGCCAAACGGCAAGAAGAGCAGAAAAACGCCGGCGGCCGTTCTTCTTCTTCTTCTCCTTCTCCTGCTCTCCTCCTCCCCCCTCCTCCCCCTCCCCCCTCTGACATTGCTAAGGAAGAAGTGATTGGCATGGTGACCAGAGCCCACAAAGATACCTTTATGTACAACCAGGAGCAACCCGAAAACCCTCCCACTCCTGGGCAGCCCCAGAATATGGAGAGAAACCTAACATACAGTGGTGGTGGTAGCGAAAGCAATAATAGTGGCATAAGCTGCGCCCACCATGGTGGGAATGAACAACATTTCATTGGACAACACAAAGGGCGAAACAACATGCATTATCCAAATGGGCGTAGTAACCTTTGCTTTACAAACAGCCATTCGGTGAACATTGCTAATGGCGCCGCCTCAAAAAGTTGCAATGGTAGGCCTGAAAGTGGCTTTCCTCAGCATGTGTCTATGAATGCTTACCCCTGCAACCCTGGAGAAAGGATGCACCTGGTACAACTAATTCTTAATTTCTCTTGCACAGTTCTCTAAGGGATTGTAATTTGGCACAGGTTCAGACTAGTCACATGGGCTGGGAGTGGCTTCTCTCTGGGACTACCTTGTTTAGTGAAATAATATCCTTAGGGTAATGACAACAACAACAAATAGGAGAGGGAGATTACTGAGGTGTTTTTTGGGGGGCGGGGGTTGCCAAAATCAATTGGTCCATCGCTAAAAGAACCTCTTTCCAATTGGGAAAAAAAAGGATGGTTGGGAAAATGGCTGATAGTGGGAAATGTTTGCCATTATTGTGAGGTATATTTTACGAAACCTCAACCCCAAATATGGTTTGTTTCTAATCTTGGGAATCTTCTGCTTCTCGTTTTTTAATCAATCCCAGTTTGCTGTGTTATCCAAACTCGAAATGTAGCCAGCTGCATAAACTATGGCATGAGGTTGCCTTGCTTCAGCTAACCAGAGTTAAAATTAACCACAGTTTGTCACAACTTGGCAAACTCTGGTTAATCAAAAATGGACGCAGAAGTGAACTACTCCCCGCAGTGGCTCCAGAAGAGGGAGAAGTGCTCAAACACAAGCCTTGGCTAGGCATATTGTTGTAAATCTAAAACCTGTTTAGCATGTGTAATGCAGCCTTTATAGAATTCAGTCAGTTGGGTAATAAGACTTAACTGTCATCTAATAAATTGCAAATTGCTAGGAAAATTAGTGTCAGTGAAACTTAACCAGCTGCCGTGCTTCACCGAAAACTTGGTGGTGATCAGGCTCACAGTATTTTTACTTGAGAATTAAATGCAACTTTTAAGCTTCCCTCTTTCTCTCATGCTTTGTATGCCATGTTTTTAATGTGCATTGGAAAACAGAAGATAGATCAAATACACACGCAGATTTTAGCAAGATGCAGCCGATCAATTTAAGCTCTGATTTTAAAAATTGCTGAGTCTTGGAAGTGAATCTTTCATAATAATATTTTTTCATTAAAGTGTTCTGTGGATCGTAACACATATTTAATTTTAATCCAGGCCTCACACATTTAGTACCTAGTCTCCAACTATATTTTGTTGATGTTCCTATTATTGTAATAACTTATGAAGATTTTTGAAACTATGAAATCGCTTGGCCAGTTTGCTTGGCATAGAATATTGAGACTGTGTGTATAAATATCTAGGTTTGCCCAATGAACAAGACTCCTTTTGTGGACCCAAATAAGTCTGGTCATGAAGTCTGGGAAGAATTTTCCATGAGCTTTACTCCTGCTGTGAAGGAAGTGGTGGAGTTTGCCAAACGTGTCCCAGGCTTCCGAGACCTTTCGCAGCATGACCAAGTAAACCTTCTGAAGGCTGGAACCTTTGAGGTGAATATTAACTGAGTTCTCTTACCCTCTTACCCTTACAGAATGTTAATGTGATGTAGCCTTAGATGTGGCACTGTGTTGAATCACCTAACAGATAACAGATTGAGGTTGAATCCTGACAAAACAGAAGTACTGTTTTGGGGGGGATAGGGGACAGGTGGGTGTGGAGAACTCTCTGGTCCTGAATGGGGTAATTGTGCCCCTGAAGGACCTTGCTAAACTTGAAACAGTCTTCGTTAGGAGGAGTTGAGTACATTTCTATGGGTGCAACCATAGAAAAATCACTTCCTCTCTCCTGAGATGGGACACAAACCAAATGATCTTGGACTGCGCACACATTTCCAGTTTAAAATGCTCCTAGGTCATTGTTTTTCTTGCTTGAAACTGACACGTCTGGCAGGAAAACGTAAAAATGCAGCATTTCATTAGAAATTACAGGATAGATACGGATTGTGGCAAATGTGTTTACACCACTTCCTCAGCCTGATGCAGAGGAAATAAGAGTACGTGCACAGTTTTGAGGAGCAGAAAGGTTCATAGAGGAAGAGATTTTATGGGAGGTGCAAAAGCAGACTGCAAATGTGGGAGCAGGACGTGCAGGGAAATGTTCCTTGTTTCTGGTTTATTAAGCCAAAATACAGTGGAACCTCGGTTGTTGAATGTAATCTGTTTCAGAACACCATTCAGCTTCCGAAACATTCGACAACTGAAGCACAATGGGTGGTTGGAAAACTCAACTGAGAAAATTGAGAAACACGGCTCAGAAGCCGTTCGACTTCCTAGGCTTTTTTGAAAATGGAAGCAATTACTTTCAGGTTTTTGGCGTTCAAAAACCGAAACGTTTGGCTTCTGAGACACTAAAAAACTGAGGTTCCACTGTACTTTCTGCATTAGCTTTTTAAATCTTAAATATTTTTTTTGCTTGATATCAGTTTGTATAAGCAAACTAATCTTGACCAGACATTTATTATGAGAATATTTTAACTTGTATAGTCTCCGTATTTACTTTAGAAAATTGTGGAGGGTGATTTATAAACAAATGAGTAATATAAAAGTAGGCTGTGGACCAGAGACAGTATTACACAGGTGGAGGTATGCTGGTGATGCAGGAAGCTTTCTGTGCTGGTCATTTTGTGGGGAAACCTGTTTTCATGTACAGAAACAACATTCCTTCTGTTTAAAAAAGCAATTGTGCCTGTTCATCAGCTGTCAGACAAGCAACATTATCAATGTATTGTGTTACACACTGACTTCTTTTATCCCTAATGTCCTGCAGATTGGTCTAATCTTTTTTTAATTGCTCTTTTTTCTTTTGTGTAGGTTTTAATGGTACGGTTTGCATCCTTATTTGATGCAAAGGATCGCACTGTCACTTTTCTTAGTGGAAAGAAATACAGTGTGGACGACCTGCGTTCAATGGGAGCTGGTGATCTGCTCAACTCCATGTTTGAGTTTAGTGAGAAACTAAATGCCCTGAACCTTAGTGATGAAGAAATGAGCTTGTTTACAGCTGTGGTCCTTGTGTCTGCTGGTAAGAAAGTTAATCCATACCATGGAATAAAACATTCTTGTATATCTCCAGATTTAAAATCGGCACCTTTGTCGTCTTTTCAAAATAAAAGAAATCTAGCTAATGGGTTGGGGAGTATTGTTTATTTTTATAAATAAGTGGGGGTTTCTTCAGAGCACCCGAGAATTATATCTTTCCGTCATTGCTGTGGGGTGGAAGAATTTCAACAACAGCAGATTTTCAAGTGCTTTATTTTTCTGTTCCATTAGTAATAATGATGCCAGTTTCTCTTTTGCCTCACCTGTGAGGACTTTTTCATTTTGCGGCCACTTTTCATGTGTGATTTTTATCCTTTTACTGTTCGTTCTTTTGTTTTATGTTAAGCGTCAAGGTTTTTCTTTATTGCAAATCGCTTTTGGCTTTTTGAGAAAGCAATAAATACATGGTTAAGGGTTACTGTTTGTTAAGCGACCTGAGAGGATGTGTTCTCATTGACATGCAATGCTGCAGAAATCGCACCAACGTACCCTTGCATGTCAGGTGGGTTCATGCCATCAGCTTTTTGGTTGTTTGTTTTTTACTATTTCCCCTCACATTAATCCTAATGGGAAAGAAAAATAAGTACACTCCAGGTCTGATGTACTTCTTGCTCTCCACCTCCGTCACCTCCCCAAATCCCCTGGAATGGAAGCATCTCCTAATCCACCTTGGATTAACTCCTTTCTGCCCCATCTACCAACAGAGCACTAATGACCAAGAAGGAACAGCTGCAGAGGCTTTTGTAGCATGCAATAATAATAATAATAATAATAATAATAATAATAATAATAATAATAAATAATAATAATTTATCATTTATACACTGAGAGCCAGTGTGGTGTAGTGGTTAAGAGCGGTAGTCTCGTAATCTGGTGAACCAGGTTCGTGTCTCCGCTCCTCCACATGCAGCTGCTGGGTGACCTTGGGCCAGTCACACTTCCTTGAAGTCTCTCAGCCTCACTCACCTCACAGAGTGTTTGTTGTGGGGGAGGAAGGGAAAAGAGAATGTTAGCCGCTTTGCGACTCCTTCGGGTACTGATAAAGCAGGATATCAATCCAAACTCTTCTTCTACCCCACCCATCTGTCTGGGTTTCCCCAGTCACTCTGGGCATCTCCCAACAGAATATTAAAAACATGATAAAACATCAAACATTAAAAACCTCCCTAAACAGGGTTGCCTTCAGATGTCTTCTAAAAGTCAGATAGCTGTTTATTTCCTTGACATCTGATGGGAGGGCATTCCATAGGGTGGGTGCCACTACCGAGAAGGACCTCTGCCTGGTTCCCTGTAACCTCACATCTTGCGGTGAGGGAACCTCCAGGAGGCCCTCGGAGCTGGTCATGAGTGTCCGGGCTGAACGATGGGGGTGGAGACGCTCCTTCAGGTATACTGGGCTGAGGCCTTTTAGGGCTTTAAAGATCAGCACCAACACTGCATGGTGCTCAGAAATGTACTGGGAGTTAATGTAGGTCTTTCAAGACCAGTGTCATGTGGTCTTGGGGGCCACTCCCAGTCACCAGTCTAGCTGCCGCATTCTGGATTAGTTGTAGTTTCCAGGTTCCACCTTCAATGGTAGCCCCACGTGGAGGGCATTGCAGTAGTCCAAACAGGAGAATGCTTTCATGCATGGGCCTTTCTCCACCTATGGATCTTCTCCCCGTGAAGCAGGAGACCCACATTATCCTAGACCCCCAGGGTGCCCCACCAGAGACCATCATATTTCAGACAAAAGGCTTGCCCACACTTTGTAGGTGCTGTCCAAGAGGTTTTTCCTTTGTCCTGCCACTTTCCTTGCGGGGAAAACCCCCCACTGTTTACTGCTGAATTGGAAGAAGCATTAATATGCAGAAAACCCATTGGCATTTGTTCTGATTCATCAGTAAACAGCGTGGTTTCCTGGGGGAAATGGTGGGGGGAAAGAAGAAACCTAAAAGTTGAACGCCTAAAAATTACAGGGGAAGTGTGGGTGAACCCTTAGTTGCCGCAGAGCTGTACAGCAGAAGATAAAGTGGCCCCGTGTACTTGGCAAGTGGAGCAGACAGGTTCTCATTCCTGTTCCCTTTCCACAAAATTCCCCCTGCTACAAAAGAAGAGGAGTTCTGGATTGTTCATAGCATCACAAAATAAGGGGACACTGCTCTGCATTCCAGGGGTACCTTTGAGTAAACCCACTAAAATGAACGAACATAAGTTAGTCACGTTCACTAATTCCAGTGGGTCTACTCTGAGTTTGGCTAACCTTGAATACAACCCTTTTGACTTAGGGTAGGATTTTTTTTGTTATGTGAGGATGTTGAGAAGTGCTTTGCAAAACAGGCACCTAACTAAAAGCTTCAGTATGTAGGTTTATGCCTCCGTTTGTATTCCCTCTTCATTAGTCAACCCTGAATCCCCACTAACACAAATGCTTTGACAAATAGCTGAACGTAGAGTTGAATTTCATACTAACAGGTGATAAATTGGCACACCAAATAACCGTCTCCGTTCCGTTCTCTTCTGTTGTTTAGAACGATCGGGAATAGAAAATGTCAACTCGGTGGAAGCGTTGCAAGAAACACTAATCCGCGTGCTTAGGACCTTAATCACAAAAAACCATCCGAACGAAGCCTCTATATTTACAAAACTACTCTTGAAGTTGCCTGACTTGCGTTCCTTAAACAACATGCACTCTGAGGAACTCCTGGCCTTTAAAGTTCACCCATAGGCTTTTACCTCTTTTGTTTATAGAATGGACTTGCTTCCTGTCAATTAACTGTGGTTATTTCATGCTATAAAATGTTTATTTATGTTTGTTTGTTTGTATGTATGTACCTTTTGTGGAGAAGAACTTGCTGTCTGTGTGATAGATGTTCTGTTGCCATGCAATAACAACCTTTCAGGTTGACCATTTTTTTCCGTCAGTGACAACATGGCCACAGATTTCTTCATGATTATCCAAAAACAGCCCCATTTGCACTAAAAGTGAAGAGGTTACATTCAATCTTACGGATATTGACTGTTAATTACTGCACCCTTACAGTAAAGACCAATTAACTGGTTCTTCTATAAACCAGAATGCACAATGGCTATATGCAGAAAACAGAATTTTGGATAAATGACACTACAGTAACTGAAGATGGATTTAATTTGTTTATCCCCCCCTTTGAGCATCTCATCTTGGTTCAGTAGGAAGCTCAGAAAATTTGTTTTGCTTTTCAAAAGCTTAGGAGCTCCATGGGGAAGTCTCATTGTAAACTGATTAGATAGCTCCAAGCCCAAGCGCACATGTGCTGTATGTATGTATAGTATGAAAAGATGTTGGGCGTGTTACGACTTTTAAGAAATACATTGTTTGTGTATGTATATATTTAAGTGTATGTATGTAAATAGTTCTAATTGAAACAACATGCATATAATTTCTTCACAATATTTTTCAACTGTGAAGAAGTTAACCAAACAAAAGGTGGTTGACCCATGGGAACAATGGAATTGATGCTTTAGGTGATGTGCTGCCGAACCAAATGTCTCGAGAGTTCATCATGTTTATAGAGATTTTCAGGTTAACTGCGGTGTGCCGAGTTCGCTGCTTCGAGAAGTCTTACAGAATCAAAAGTGAAATGGCAGATCTGTCAAATCAGTTAAAGGTACTGGATTGGGCTGACTTTTTAAAAAAATCTATTGCTTCTAAGATTCTTATGTGCTAATAGACACTTAAAGTTGCTGGACACACTACTCTTATCTGGAAGGAAATTTTTCAGATGAAGCTTGTAATTGTGTAGTTTTAGAGAATCATGATAAATTTCAAGGAAACGATTGATCAGACACCTTCATTGCATATGTTTTGTGTGTCCTTTGAATCTGTACACTTTATATACCTGTATGCTGCTTGAATGGGAATGGGAAACAAAAAACAGACACTGTCAGTGGCTCATGAGGTATGTTTGTTGCCCAAGTGTGTTCTATTAAGGTTAGAGTTGTAAAGGTTTTCTTAAACCTTTTTTGGTGTACATAACAAAGGTCTGTTAGATAGTCCGTCTGATACCAGGTCTATTTTTCTATAAATTTGATGTTCTTTTTTAAAATGTCAATGATAAATCCCCAGGCGCAAGGATTTCCTTTGCATCTAGATACTATCTCAAAATAATATTTTCCTATAATATCAAGAAGTAAAAACACACAATGGCACTTAAAATAAGCCAGAACATTATGACTGGCCTTATTGTTACCACAGTATGGAAGGAAAAATTCTTTCTACTTCCTCCTTAAGAAAAGCATTGAATCCCCAGTTTACATCCTCAATATTTCACATGTCTGTTTATTGCTTGAAGGTACAAACTTGCATCTCCCATTGTGCTTAGGTGAAGAATTGCAGCTTCATGGGTTCAATAGATGTTTAGTATTTTCTGCTGTTAAATGGTGGAGTTAGATTTGATGCCCTGTCACAGCATAAAACTTTGGAGCATTTTGTATTACTGCTTTTTTATTTCAAGAGGTTGTTTCAGAAAATTCAATCTAACTCAGAGGGAATATGTGCATCTAATTGTCTTCTGCAAACCGAACTCAGACCACTAGGAAACAACCCATTCTTCCAATTTCAGTTGCACAACCACTTGGTGATGTCTTGAGACAGCTTATGCTTTCAAAACATGAATTGTTGACTTGGTATAATACAGGTATTTCAGTAACTATATTTTTTATTAATCAAGGACAGGTAAGCCATTTAGCATCCACTGCTTAAAAATCAAAGAAAAAAGTTGCCCTGATTTTTAGGCTTCTTACAGAAGCTTCCTCCCTACATATACAATGTCTCTTCATTCTATTTTTAAGTCTTTAGAAAAGTATAACCAGCACAGTGTAAAGTATTGCTTATTGCTTTAAAAGAGAGTTTCCATATTTGTGCATATAATTAGATAATTATGTGGTGAAATAAATGCATGCAATTTCATTTTAAACAACATGTTCCTGTACATTACAGAACTTGATTTACGTTGTTCTGGGTTGTTGTTTATTTACAAATTCAAGATCCAAGTACAGTCGTACCTTGGCTCCCGAACGCCTTGGGAATCGAACATTTTGGCTCCCGAATGATCAAAAACCAGAAGTGAGTGTTCCGGTTTTCGAACTTCCTTTTGGAACTCGGAACGTCCGGCGTGGCTTGCGTGGCTTCCGATTGGCTGCTGAAGCTTCCTGCAGCCAATCAGAAGCTGTGCTTTGGAAGTCGAACGGACTTCCGGAACGGATTTTGTTCAACTGCTGAGGCACGACTGTACAACTTTATTTATAACATTCTTCTATGTTGCAGTCTCCAAGGCAGCTGTTGTCAACCTACTGCTAGATGTTTTGGACAACAACTCCCATAAGCTGCAGACAGCATATGCTGATGGGAGTTGTAGTCCAAAACAATTGGAGGGGCACCAGGTTGTGAAAACTACTCTAGGGCCTAGCACTTGTGTTATGCTGGCAGCACTAAGAGTCACTGGACTGCTGCTACTCACACTGGTGTGGTGTTAAGATGAGACACAGAGGAATTTTCTCATCAAACTTCAGATAACTGGGTAATGCCTGTGTAAAAAAGGATCTGGCCTTAGTGAGCAAGGAAGCCATTTGCTAAACAAGTTAGATTTTGTTACATCTAAAGAAGCTCTGCTTTACTGTGTTGCTGGTTATACACTTGTTAAATACTGAGAAATATTTCGCATCAGACTTTTGAGTACTGTAGATGGGATGTTGCTAAGAGACTATAAAAACGTACTGTATGAAACTAAATGAATTTTTTTACTCTGGTTTTTCATGTTTAAAAAGATTAAATATGGGCATTATGTTGGCAAAGCAGACTTTGCTGCTTGTGTGTGATCTTTTTCTCCATCAGAGATTAACACTGGAGTGGAAACGACAAAACATGTGAAACATTTGTTGCCTTGGACCAATGTCCCATGAACGTTTGTTTACAACATCCTAATATGTGCATGGTGGCGTGGCCTTCGGCCCTCCCCGCTGCCTGGTCAACCTAAGGAGATAGTTGCAAATATGGAGTTGTCCTCTCAGTTAATTGAATGAGGAAGCCTGTTAAGCACAAAGGTTGTGTTATGTGTCCTGCAAGCACCACGCCTGCAAGACATGGATGGCATTTATTTACACTGCAGCATGCATTTATGTGACGCGTGTGGCGCTGTGGGTTAAACCACAGAGCCTAGGGCTTGCCGATCGGAAGGTCAGCGGTTTGAATCCCCGCAACGGGATGAGCACCCGTTGCTCGGTCCCTGCTCTTCCCAACCCAGCAGTTCAAAAGCACAAAGTGCAAGTAGATAAATAGGTACCACTCTGGCGGGAAGGTAAACAGTGTTTCCGTGCACTGCTCTGGTTCGCCAGAAGCGGCTTAGCCATGCTGGCCACATGACCCAGAAGCTGTACGCCAGCTCCCTTGGCCAATAAAGCGAGATGAGCGCCGCAACCCCAGAGTCGTCCGCGACTGGACCTAATAGTCAAGGGTCCCTTTACCTTTACCTTTATGCATTTATGCATATTTAAGTCAAAACGCTTCGGGCTGATTCCAAAATAAGTCCCATTGACTTGTGTGTTAATGGTGGGGGAATCTCACCTTGTGAAGGCAATGTGTGACACCATACCAGATTGGAATTCTTGCAAGACATGTCAGTGCATACCAGTGCCAGATTTACGTATAAGCTAAGCAAGCTATAGCTTAGGGCCCCACTCTCTTGGGGGGGTCCCCCAAAAATTAAAGGAAGAAACCCTGGATGTACATTTCCAAAATGTAAAAGAAAAAATAAATAAAATAAAAGCTACATTCAGCAACTGTTTCGTGTTGTGTAGGCTCCTATGATGTAAGCAATGGGCCCCACCTGCTATATAAAGAGCCCCATTACCTTCAGTAGCTTGGGGCCTCATCAAACCTAAATCCAGCCCTGGTGCATATCATAGTATTGCATTTGTTACAGGCCATCATAAAGTACTAATGAACTGTGTTATTCCATTGAACACGTACATGGAAGCGTGCCATTCAAACCACACTTCAGTACAGTGGTACCTCGGGTTAAGTCGTCCTGGAGGTCCGTTCTTAACCTGAAACTGTTCTTAACCTGAAGCACCGCTTTAGCTAATGGGGCCTCCTGCACCGCCAGAGCACAATTTCTGTTCTAAACCTGTAGCAAAGTTCTTAACCTGAGGTACTATTTCTTGGTTAGTGGCGTCTGTAGGCTGAAATCTAAATCCATATGATGATGTACTGATCATCCTAAATCTACATGTGCTCTACATAGCATGTGTAAGCAATTTCTTAATAAAATTCGGGATGCCACTTAATAATATAAAAAAAAACCTGTGCTATTTACAAAGAAATGGATAGGTAGTTTAGGGAGTTTCCCTGTTTTAATTCAGACAGTGCTGATTTATTTAAAACAATAATCTCTCTCCTAATCTTGAGTTGGCTTCAAACAAAATAATACAACACTATAAATGTCAGCAAAGCACAATGTTAAACAAGATTCTTCTAGCAGTCACTAAAAACATGCTGTGTAGAAGCAGATCTTTCAGAATGTCTGCAGTTTGCAGTCCGGGCAGAACATGAAACTTTTCTCTTGAACAGCAGAGGTCTCTAGAACCCAGAAGTCTCATCCCTGCATTTTGCTTTGATCATGCCATCATTTCCTTCTTAGTCACTTCACACGCCTCACTTGCTTTTCTCATGTATTCGGCACACTTTCGCACTCATGTCTTCAATATGTACCCAGCCACAATACACCCAAGAAGCAGTATCAGATTACTAGATATGTGTGTAATTACTAAGGACCCATCTGCACCACACTGTACATTGAAAGCAGTTTGACCGTTTTAAAATCCTACACAACATCCTGGGAACTGTAGTTTTAAGGGTAGTGAGAGTTATTAGAACTGTCCTATGCCCCTCACAGGGATGTGGGTGGCAGTGGGATAAACCACAGAGCCTAGGGCTTGCTGATCAGAAGGTCGGCGGTTTGAATCCCCGCGACAGGGTGAGCTCCTGTTGCTCAGTCCCTGCTCCTGCCAACCTAGCAGTTCGAAAGCACATCAAAGTGCTAGTAGATAAATAGGTATCGCTCCGGCGGAAAGGTAAACAGCGTTTCCATGCGCTGCTCTGGTTCACCAGAAGCAGCTTAGTCATGCTGGCCACATGACCCAGAAGCTGAACGCCGGCTCCCTTGGCCAATAAAGCGAGATGAGCGCTGCAACCCCAGAGTCGGCCACGACTGGACCTAATGGTCAGTGGTCCCTTTACCTTTTTATGCCTCTCACAGAGCTAAAATTCCCAGTGTGGTTTAACAACTGATCCCACTTAACCAGGAGATGGGGAACTGGAGCTTTCTGAGGGGTCTTAACAACTCTCAGCACCCTTAAGAAACTACCTTTCCCAGAATTATTTTTTTGGGGGGGGGGGGGAGAGAAGCCATGACTTCAAGATGTTTTAAACACATTGTGCAGGTGGCACCCAAGAGTGGTTGTAAATATGGCCAATGGTTGGGGATAATGGGATTTGTAGCCCAGCAATGTGCAGAGGCCACAGTTCACCAACGCCTTGGTTACACCTAATGCGTAGTTTGGTTCTTCCCTTTACACAGAGGGCCTTTGGGCAGAGGGCCTTCTCGGTAGTGGCACCCGCCCTGTGGAACATCCTCCCATCAGATGTCAAGGAAATAAACAGCTATCTGATTAATACAAAACATTTTAGTGTCAACCCTGTTTAGGGAAGTTTTTAACATTTAATGTTTTATTGTGTTTTTAATATTCTGTTGGGAGTCGCCCAGAGTAGCTGGGGAAACCCAGCCAGAGGGGCAGGGTATAAATAAATTATTTTTTTTATTATTAATATTTTAACAAAACGTTACACAACACTGAAGCAGAATATGGTTACCCAGAAGTGTAGCAGATATTCAAAGTACCTGGGTGTTCACTTCAATGCAGAGACCCTGGTATTTGATGAAGAATATGATGTCCCCATTTTCAAATTTTTAAAAAATGTGTTTATCTCTTCTGAATTTCACAAGCCATGTCACTGGGTTGAATGAGAGAACAGCTCCTCATTCCAAGCAACTGAAACAAGCAGCAAGGGAGGTGGTGCATGGCCAGTAAGCTGAGCTATCCATGGGGATGGGGAAGGGGAAGAGGGAGAATCCCATAATGTTAAACAGGACGGGAAATGAAATGGAAACACTCATAGGCAAGAGATGAGAAACCCATCAGGCCTCCAAATGTTGGACCACAACTCTCCATCCCTGCCAGATACCAAACGCCTGCCCTCCAAGTTATGGGGAAATGCAGTGCCTCTGACAAAATAAAATAAAAATAAATCCACGTTTGCTAGGTGAGCAGAGGGTTAAGACACAAGTTCCCTTTAAATTCCTAGAGGGCACTTTGTGAGGTCACATCCTCTGCTTGCCCAGGTGGGAAAGGTAACAACAGGAAGATAATCCTTAGCATTTCGTCTCACCTGGGGAGCAGTCTGTTTGTCTTCCTACAGCCTTAGGGAAGGGATAAGAGGGTCAAAAGCACCACCTTTGACCCTAAACCATGTATTTTGTCATCTAGAAGTATATTTTGCCTGACTTATTTCATGGCTGTTTTCTGCTTGAATTGCATCTGCAGTTTTATGTAAGTAAACGATTCTATTTTTGTAAGTATTCTTCCATTACAGACTTCTGTGCTGTTGTTTTGTTTAGAGGGATAAATAAAATAAAGGAGAAGAGCCAGCCTTCCTAAAGCATCCTGAATAATAATAATAATAATAATAATAATTGTCAGAGCTGCCCCAAGGTCCCAGCTCACAGAGGACCAACGCCAGGTCGTCGTTATGTACAAAAGTCTTTATTGAAGTTCAGTTTCCATTTCAAAGCCGCAGCGCGCAGCTCTACGTCTTAAACCCTAGACCGTCAAAGTCCCGTCTGAATCTCCTCCCCCCTGACACCAGTTTAAGATCCTAGCCCTGCTCCACCTCTTCCGCTGCTCTCTCCTCCTCTGGGTCCTCCTGCCCGCTGGGGCATTCCGCTTTCTGGACTCTTCTGACGCTGAGTCGCCTGACTCCTCCCCCTGCTTCCGGCGGGCTTTAGGACCTGGTTCCCAATCCTCATTCTCTGCTGTCCCGCGCGCCTGTACATTTGAACTTGTCTCTCACGCCAACCCAGTGACCTTCCTCCTGACCGTTACACTGCTTCTGTCACTGCTTCCCTCTTCCGGGAGGCTTGCTGGACTTGACCTCCCCTCCTTTGCCTGACTCTCCGATGGAGGCGTGGTCAGCCCTGACTCATCTTCTCTCCCTGGTGGGGGATACGCTGGCCCCAATACCTGGGACTCTTCCCCCCCACTATGCTCTGGTGGGGAAGCTGGTCCTGATTTCCAACTGTTGCTCTGGGAGTCCCCGCTGGCCCCTTGCTCCTGGAGTGTCCCCCTTGGGAACCCCCTTGCCCTGGCCACCGGCGCCCCCTTCTGTGAATCTTCCGATTCGCTGGAGAGGCTCATGGAATCTCTCGGGCCACTGTCATCTTCTCCTACGCTCCCCTCGGATTCTTCCCCTTCACTCTCCATCTCCTCCCTTCCCTGTGCTTCTGCTCTTGAGCCCCTGACAATAATAATATATTTATACCCCGACCATCTGGCTCAGTTTCCCCAGGTTTCTGGGCAGCTCCCAACAGAATATTAAACGCACTATAAAACACAACAGAAAGCTTTGTCCCAAGTTTCTGTGTTCATGCTGCAAAGGGTGATATATATTTAATATATATTTAACTCTGCTAAACTAGACACTCGTCTTACTCAAGTGAGCAAGAGGAAGGTTAATTAATACACAATGCGTCCTATCTTACTTTCCAAATCCATCACAAGACAGGTAAGATCAGAACTGGCACAAAACCATCATTGGTATTTCAATTTATATCTCCCTTTCCTTCAGGGAACTCTAGCTGGCACACATGGTTCTCCCTCTGTCCATTTTGTCCTCACAACAGCCCTAGAATAGTAGAGTTGGAAGAGACCCCGATGGTCACCTAGTCCAACCCCCTGCAATGCAGAAATCTCAGCATGAAGGCTCCCATCCAATTTGAAACCCAACTGGACCCTGCTTAGCTTTGCAAATGTGCCAGCAGTTTTATCGCTGCACGAGTTGGCCCAAGGTCACCCAGAGAGCTTGATGGCGGAGTGAGGATTCGATGTCTGGTTTCCCAGGCTCAAGTCCAACGTACTAACCACAACACCACATTGGCTTTCAGCTCCAGGCCCCAAAGCTAACCAGAAGGTGCTTATATTTCCCCCTGTCATTCATCTCCTTTTCAGCCCATGGATGTTTGTATTTTCCTCCTCCTCCTGTTTAGCGTGCAGGAGTTCCTGTACAAATTAGAAGATTTTGGGAGTTGTCACTTCTAGGCAGGGGTGAGATGCTGTCGCTGCTAAATTCAATTCTCCTTCAGAACTATTAACTGTACAGGAGCAACATCCTTTTTTGCATTTAGTCTCTTTAAGGTTTTTGTTTGTTTAAATTCTCTCTGCATCTCTATCTACTCTTAAAAAAACCTTTAAAAATTTCTTAATGTTGTGGCCAGTCTTAGGACAGGACTTGACTCCCTCCTGGCTTCCGGGTAACTTGACAATCAATACTCGGGAACAAATTGCACAGTGTTTTATCCTCAGGAACCAAGGCTGCTGTTTTTGGCTGGCTCAGAAGGGGGAGATGTAGAACAAGGAATGTCGCTGTCGGAACAAATTTTCCACTGCCAAGTGAATTCTCTAAGGATTTGGTTCAAACTCTGCTTTTTTTTGGTCCACATGACCAGTTCTGGGTAGGCGCTCACATGGACAAACATAACAGATTAACATAGCAATCAGAAAACCAGCAAGTCCTGTGGCTGCAATAGTTTAGCAGCCATAATCATAGAAGTGGCTTATTTGTAACTTTGGGGTGGGGTGGAGTGCAGAGTATAATCTGGTGGTATAATCTACACCGTACAGCTGAGCTCTCCACAGGAACACCCACAGGCTTGGTTCACATGATCCTTCTCTTCCAAGGATCACACAGATGTGGGGGCTCTGTGTGTGTGATCAGGTGACCACATGGAATACCTGCTTCACAAATGGAGTCTATGGGGCTGGCTGGCGAAGGAGAGATGCTTATGGGAACGTAATAAGGTGGTTTGTATTGTTTGTTTGTTTATTGGACTGGTTGGCTGCGTGTTACACTGAGGTTCCCAAGTGACTTGTGACACATTTAAAAGTGTCAACATAGATATGTTACAGTCAAACCTCTGTTCCCGAACGGCTCCGTTTTGGAATGTTTTGGCTTCCAGATGCCGAAAACCCGGACGTAAATGCTCCGGTTTTTGAACATTTTTCAGAAGCCAAACGTCCGACATGGCTTCCATTTGAGTGCAAGAAGCTCTTGCAGCCAATTGGAAGCTGTGCCTTGGCTGTTAAACATTTCGGAAGCCGAACGGATTACGTTTGACAACCAAGGTTTGACTGTACAGTGGTACCTCGGGTTAAGAACTTAATTCATTCTGGAGGTCCGTTCTTAACCTAAAACTGTTCTTAACCTGAGGTACCACTTTAGCTAATGGGGCCTCCCGATGCCGCCGCCGCGCGATTTCTGTTCTCATCCTGAAGCAAAGTTCTTAACCCGAGGTACTATTTCTGGGTTAGTGGAGTCTGTAACCTGAAGCGTCTGTAACCCAAGGTACCACTGTATAATAATGACACAGTCATACGAAACACTTGCAATTCCATAAAAAATATACAAAATGTATCACCGCCACAAGGAACTTAGGTAGTGCTATAACAGCAAAGATACTAGCACCAAGTCACTCCATTGGGTCATAGAATCAGAGAATTGTACAGCTGGAAGGGAACCCCAAGGGTCATCTAGTCCAACGCCCTGCAATGCAGGAATCTCAACTAAAGCAACCATGGCAGATGGCCATCCAACCTCTGTGTAAAAACATCCAAGGAAAGAGTGTCCACCACCTCTCATGGGAGTCTGTTCCACTGCCAAAGAGCACTGTCAGAAAGTGTTTTTTTTTTTTTTGAAAGTTTAGTTGGAATCTCCTTTCTTCAGACTTGAAGCCACTGGTTCGAGTCCTACCCTCCAGAGCAGGAGAAAACACAAGTGTTCCCTCTTCCATGTGACAGCCCTTGAGGAATTTGAAGATGATTATCATTTCTCTTCTCAATCTCCTCTTTTCCAGGCTAAACATACCCAGCTCCTTCAACCATTCCTCATAAGGCTTTGTTTCCAGAGCCTTGATCACTGAGTTCTGTATTGTCAACACTGGCTGGCAACAACTCTCCAGGATTTCAGACAGGAGACATTCCCAGCCCTGCATGAAGATGCTAATGATTGCACCCAGGAGCTTCTGCATACAAGACAGATGCTCTATCCCTGAGCTATGGCCCTTTCACTTTCCCTTCCACTTTCAACATATAATTGTGTTGCCACCCCCAACCAAATATACAAATGAGTGTTATGTCACATTATGTCAGGCTTCAGGGAATCAGCTTCCTCCCCCTTTGGCAGTAGATAAGCAGAACCAGTTAGAAACTTTAATGATCACAGTGAGAGAACAAAGAACCTAATTCCTAGGAATGGCGATGCTCCCAATTAATGGTTTCACCCACTTCCTCCCTAGTCACTCCCGTCAACACCATGTCTTGTACCTTGAGCTTGTAACCACTGTGCTGTCTGTGCTGCCACCTTATCAGCTCTTCTTGACCTTGGGCTGAGTGGATTAATGCTTTCCAAACAGTGAATCTGTTAACTCTCTCCCTCCCAGTTCTTCTCCTCCTAGCTGTTCCCCATTCAGTATCTCCCAGCTTCTGCCTTCTGAACTATGTCCTTCTGCAAACCACTGTTCCAAATCTACACTGTTCTCCTGTTCCTGGGAAGATTCAGGATCCTGATCAGGAGCAGGGGGAGGGGGAGGCTCCCACCATTCTTCCTCAGTGCAGCTCTCCTCAGCTCAGTCACTGACACAGTAACATATGACCAAGACAGACTATGTTCCCACCTAGCACAATATTGACAACTTTGACTGCCTCAGTGTAGGTATTTCACAATATCTGCTACCTGATCCTTTTTATGAAAGTTGGAGATGTTTAATCAATAACCATATGCAAATGTTATGCAAATTATTTCAGAATTTGCATCTACACATGTAGATCATCATAAGCAGATTTTAATGCAAACTTATTTTGCCCTCTTTTCCCTTTTGGGAGTCTCGTTTGCATACATGCAGATTGATATTGTGTGAATGGGCACTCAGTCAAACGGTAAGAAACATAAAAGCAGTTAGGGCTTTGAGCTGGAGCTCCTATGTGAATGACCCTCAGCTTCAGAGCAGAGGATGACGATCCAATGAATTTACAGAAATGTCAGGAAGAAGGAGAATGACATAACCAAAACTTATGCAGGGTGTGTTTTTTGGGGGGGAATGGGACTCCTGAACATTACAGTGATAAAATAAGAAAATCATATTTACAGAGATGAATAATGATCAAAGACTGAAGTGAAATCAAACCGCAGAGCAGAGGGAGCGAGAGAAAACAGCAGGGGTGACACAGAGGACAGAGGGGAGGCTATATCTTTCCAGACGAACACCCTGAATCAAAGTGAAATGTACAACTAATTCAATCCACCCAAGATGTTTCGGGGGCAACTCAGATGTGACGTCTCCTGCAAAATTACTCCAGCTGCTCCACACACCACCTTGCAATTCTTGCCAGGAAGTGAAGAATGGGCTGGCTGGAAACAAAGGGAAAATAACCCACAAAGAACCCTCCCATGTCCATATATATATCTGTATCTGTATCTGTATCTGTATCTGTATCTATATCTTTATGTAAACAGACCCCTGACATTAGGTCTAGTCGTGGCCGACTCTGGGGTTGCGACGCTCATCTCGCTTTATTGGCCGAGGGAGCCGGCGTACAGCTTCTGGGTCATGTGGCCAGCATGACTAAGCTGCTTCTGGCGAACCAGAGCAGCGCACGGAAACACTGTTTACCTTCCTGCCGGAGCGGTACCTATTTATCTACTTGCACTTTGACGTGCTTTCGAACTGCTAGGTTGGCAGGAGCAGGGACCGAGCAACGGGAGCTCACCCTGTCGCGGGGATTCGAACCGCCAACCTTCTGATCAGCAAGTCCTAGGCTCTGTGGTTTAACTCACAGCGCCACCCATGTCCCATATATATCTATATATATATTGCAATAAATAAATAAAACCAAATGACTCAACCAAATGATATTTTAAGGAAGCCATTCTTATTGGGAAGTAAGCCCCATCAAGCACAGCAGACAGGGCTGGGGCACCTAACCATCATTCCTAACCATAGTCTATGCTGCTAGTGTATGCTTGTAAAACGTGGACCACTTATAAACACCATCTCCAACTTCTTGAAAGATTCCATCAATGGTGTCTCCGAAAAAATTTACACATCACCTGGGAAACGGGCAAACTTATGCCAGTATTCTGGAAGAAGGAAAGATCACCAGTGTCAAAGCGATGATTCTTCAACATCAACTTCGTTGAACTGGTCATGTTGTGCAGATGCCTGGATATTGTCTTCCAAAGCAGCTACTCTATTCCGAACTTGAAAATGGAAAGTGTAATGCTTTCAACAAAAGAGAATTAAAGACTCTCTCAAGCCAAATCTTTAAAAATATAGTATAAACACCAACAACTGGGAAACACTGGCTTGCGAGCGCTCCAATTGGAGGACAGCCTTTACCAAAGGTGTCGTGGGCTTTGAAGACGCTCAAACTCAGGATGAGAGGGAGAAACAAGCTAAAAGGAAGGCACGTTTGGCAAACCCTCACTGTGATCAATTCCTATCTGGAAACCTATGTCCCCACTGTGGAAGGACATGTGGATCCAGAATTGGCCTCCACAGTCACTTATGGACTCACTTTTAAAACTGTGTTTATGGAAGACAATCTTACTTGGCTACTAAAGGTAAAGGTAAAGGTACCCCTGCCCGTACGGGCCAGTCTTGCCAGACTCTGGGGTTGAGTGCCCATCTCACTTAAGAGGCCAGGGGCCAGCGCTGTCCGGAGACACTTCCGGGTCACGTGGCCAGCGTGACATCGCTGCTCTGGCGAGCCAGAGCCGCACACGGAAACGCCGTTTACCTTCCCGCTGGTAAGCGGTCCCTATTTATCTACTTGCACCCGGAGGTGCTTTCGAACTGCTAGGTTGGCAGGCGCTGGGACCGAGCAGTGAGAGCGCACCCCGCCGCAGGGATTCGAACCGCCAACCTTTCGATCGGCAAGTCCTAGGCGCTGAGGCTTTAACCCACAGCGCCACCTGCGTCCCTTTGGCTACTAGTGATTGCCAAAGAAGGAAGATTTGCTAGCAATGGCACCATTCCTCTGGGCCAGAAGTATCCTTGCAGTTGTTGTTGCATACATAGACTTTTCTGCTCCTTTTGTATTTCTGAACCTAAAATTCCTAATAAAAAAGCTTCTGTTTTTTCCACAAAAGTTATTTTAAACATTCCCTCCCAACTCATTATAAATCATTTTCCAATGTGCTTTTGTTATCTTGCATGTCCACTACATATGGTAGAATGTGCCCTCTTCAGAGAATCATTGTTTAAGTTTGCTGTGCAGATATTTGTCATATCTTGACACAGAAGGATATTTTTTTTAATCGTGGCAGCTAGTGTTACCATTTGATGTGCTAGCTTGACGGCTTGTGCACATAGTGGCTTGCACATGTTGTTGTTGTTTAGTTGTTTAGACGTGTCCAACTCTTTGTGACCCCATGGACCAGAGCACGCCATGCACTCCTGTCTTCCACTGTGTCCTGCAGTTTGGTCAGACTCATGCTGGTAGCTTCGAGAACACTGTCCAACCATCTCGTCCTCTGTTGTCCCCTTCTCCTTGTGCTCTCCATCTTTCCCAACACCAGAGTCTTTTCCAGGGAGTCTTCTCATGAGGTGGCCACAGTATTGGAGCCTCAGCCTCAGGATCTGTCCTTCCAGTGAGCACTCAGGGCTGATTTCCTTCAGAATGGATAGGTTTGATCTTCTTGCAGTCCATGGGACTCTCAAGAGTCTCCTCCCTCTATTTTGCAGTGTGCTTGGAGGTCACTATGCCACCCAACACATGAGTGCTCGGAAGGGTTGGGACTAGCTGGTAGAATCATGCCACACAGACCCCTGGCATAGCTAGGAATATCTGCACAGAGCCGAAGCAGTTACTTCTCAATGTGCACATTCAGGACATGTATGTAAGCAGTCATCTGCAGCATCTGGTGAGGATTTTACCAGATTGCCACAGCTGAAAAATAGCTGATGGCTCAGGGGAGGGTAGAATGAAGACAACTTCCCACAACACCGGACTCACACCTCTGTAAGTTGCCACTTGCTAAATGGCGTCCATGTGACATAAACTTGTTTGAGAACAACCGTTTCTCACAGCGAGATTCAGAGCCATTAAATCTGTAATCCTAGACACATTTGCCTGGGAGTAAGTCGCATTGCACTCAGTAGGGCTTACTTTTGAGTCGACACATCAAAGAATGTGCTGCAAGACTGGTGTTCTAAACAAATTTATTCTACACCCCACTGAAGACGATGGGACTTACAGTGCACTCGAGTCAATGTGCCACAGCTTGCACTGTGAGTCTTACAACATTCCTCTCCCCTGTTACATGCAGCTTTTGACAATTTAGTTTTCCTCTTCACACAAAAAAATTATTGCTCGCATGATGACAATATAGTCCAATAGTTATTACCTCTGAGGAAAAAATCACTGCTGTTGTTATTTTTTAATAACGGTTATTACCTGACAAAATAATAGCAATGCCATTTCCCCAACGGTGGTGTAATTGTGGCAAATGGTTTTTAAGGAAGCTCACGATGAATGACTGAGAGCCCATCTAAGAGAGTGGAACAAAAGACTCTTTAAAGTACAAAGTAGGTGGGTTTGAAGATTGCCATAGGTAAATATAATATTAATAAGCATTAGGGAAGGCATAAGAATGCAGAAATACCCCAATGCCAATCTGCAAATCAATAACTCACCCACACTTTGATTCCGATGCCCAATTCTAGCTGCCCCAAATGACAAGGTTTGGAAAAGGCACAATCATTTCCAATACAAAATGGACCCAATCCAGAAACCCAGCATGCATGTTATTGTGTAGGACAGAGGTTTTCAACCTTTATGGGTCCATGGCTCCCTTGACCAACTATATTCTTTCTGCAGCACCCCTGTGGGGCTCAAGAGCCAGCAGCCCCTCGCCCCCTTTTGAATACCCTCCCTTATGGAGTATTCCCTCAGCCTCCTCTCCTTGAGAGTCCTCTGGGCAGCCTCAGCTGTCGCCCGTGGTCTGAGCTTCCCCTCTTCCCCAAAGAGAGGTGCCTCCCCACCCTGCCCTACAGGGGCCCGAGAAGCACCCCCTGGCCAGTCGATGAGAGGGAAAGCACAGGAGAACTTGGGACCAAGTTTACTGGCATTAATTGTACTACCAGTGTGGTGTTGTGGTTAAGAGCAGTAGACTCGTAATCTGGGGAACCGGGTTTGCGTCTCTGCTCCTCCACATGCAGCTGCTGGGTGACCTTGGGCTAGTCACACTTCTCTGAAGTCTCTCAGCCCCACTCACCTCACAGAGCGTTTGTTGTGGGGGAGGGAGGGAAAAGGAGAATGTCAGCCGCTTTGAGACTCCTTCAGGTAGTGATAAAGCGGGATATCAAATCCAAACTCTTCTTCTACCATCTTCAAATTGTTTACTGGTTGCGTGTCCCATGCATTGGTCTTTCCATGATTTTGCCCTGAAGCAATGTCAGACGAAATGGCCTAGAATTGAGCTCAGTGGTGGAGAGACGAAGAGCACACAGCATGAGATAAAAATGTTTCCCACATTGTTCTCTCTCCAGATACATCTATAATGGACACAACACACTCCAACTGTTCCTGTTTATCGCCTTGGCTGGAAAATATCACCTTCTCTTGTTGATGGATCCTTCAGGTAATTGAATAACGCTGAATCGATATTTCTTTCATGCACACTCACATGTTTGTGTGGTTATAAATGGAGAAAAATTCTTCCCATACTTTTTTTCTTGCTCAAGAAACAACAACAGCAACAACAGTAACAACAACTATACCACCACCACCACCACCACAACAACAACAACTATACAACAACAACTGTAGGACCTATACCCACAGGTCTCAGGGCAGTTCACAGGATGAAATTACAATATAAAAACACATTGAGAAGATTAATTTGGCATTTGATTTTAATCAGCTTTGTCATATTGCCCGGAGAAGCATTATTTCCCAAATCCATGTACAGTGGTACCTCGGTTGTCAAACATAATCTGTTCCGGAAGACCATTTGACTTCCGAAACATTCGACAACTGGGGCGCAGTGTGCAGTCGCCAAATTCAACTCAAAAAATTGAGAAATGCGCCTCGGAAGCCATTCGACTTCTAAGGCATGTTCGAAAACAAAAGCATTTACTTCTGGGTTTTCGGCATTCGGAAACCAAAACGTTCGGCTTCTGAGATGTTCAACAACTGAGGTACCACTGTAATTTAATATGCACATTAGGGAACAGAAGCCTCATATCTGCTTCAGATGTCACAGAAAGAGCACTAGGTCATGTGCAGGATAGGGTCCATGGTCCGACCACTGTGCACTTCTGCCCCCTATTGCTTTCTTGGAGGTTCCATCCACCCATAGAAATCACTATAATCCGATTGCCTTTGATCAGAACGTAATGATGTTGTTAAAATATTGCTTTGGAAATGTGGCAGCTGAAGCCCCTTCAGTTTGGTGCTGCTGGCCCTACTGTTAGGGAAAATATGGTGGATGCTTCAGGCAGCAGACACTGGAGTGTGTGGAAGGGCAGCGGCAGCCGTCCCTTCTGAGTTAACTTCAGGCATTCTCCTCTGTCGGATGACAGGACAACCCCCAGCAGTTGTAGAGTCCCATGGATTGTGTGAGCAGATTCAAGGAATGAAACCTGTAGCCCCTCTGTTGAAATTAAGAGTGTGTCCAGTGCTGTTTTTTTTGGGGGGGGATGGGATGCAGGGGTACACATACTCCTAAACCAGGCATGGCCAAACTTGGCCCTCCAGCTGTTTTGGGACTACAACTCCCATCATCCCTAGCTAACAGGACCTGTGGTCAGAGATGATGGGAATTGTAGTCCCAAAACAGCTGGAGGGCCAAGTTTGGCCATGCCTGCCCTAAACATTTTATGAATCTAACGGTAGAAGAAACAACAATTTTAAATTTTTTAGTTTCTTCTCTAGCACGATGAATCGTCAGTTCCCTTGCTACCCCTGATAGTGGCCTCATTTCTTGTCATGGTGTTTCCCGAGTCTCAGGTGGAAATGAGCGTTTAATGTGTGAAGTAGGAGTTGGAATCTAGCACGGTGATTGGTCAGGTTTTTTGTGTTTACTGTATTTATTTTTCCCAATTTGAACTATAAAATGGTGATTTTCTTGAGTCAAAATGAGAGTACCCCTAAACATTTTTTTTAGAAAGAAAGAAAAAAGAGCACTGAGTGTGGCTATTTGCCAGGAATTTCCCAAAGCAGGTTCTAGAATTGTATTGAAGCAAGGCAAAAACAGTTAATCGAGACCTTTGGCACCCCAGTCAACATGGCCAATGGTTAGAAAAGACAGAATTTGTACAGCAGCAACTTCTAGAAGGCCAATGATTCTCCTGCCTTGATCTAGAGCAAACTGCTCATAAACTCTCAGAACTATTCCAAAATAAACATTGCTTTATTTAAATTAAAAGGTAAAGGACCCCTGAATGGTTACGTCCAGTCAAAGGCAACTATGGGGTTGCAGCACTCATCTTGCTTTCAGGCTGAGGGAGCCGACATTTGTCCACAGACAGCTTTCTGGGTCATGTGGCCAGCAGGACTAAACAGCTTCTGGCACAAAGGGACACCGTGACAGAAACCAGAGTGTACGGAAACGCCGTTTACTTGAATTAAGACACTTGGTGGTTTCCATTAGCCATAAGAACACCTATATGTTTTATTTGTTCAACTGAGGCTGAGTACAGTACTTTTCGGAGGACCAGACCTTGAACACTTTTGTCTTGCATTACTGAAAAATTATTGGTGATGTGAGTAAAGCACCATTTTTGAGTGCTTTCGGAAACATTTGGAAACCACTTTGCCTGAAAGTGTGTTGATGGATGTGCTTTGGAGGGTTTATCTTGTTTTAGTCAAGTGGCATTTTTGCTAGATGACGGCTTCCAGTCTGTTTCATAGCAGCCTTTAGACTTGACCCAGCTTCTGTTACGCGTCAGTCAAGGCCCAGGCCTCAACCAGACAAATATTCAGTCACCAGTTGCTCCTCAGCTCAGTGGATACGCTCTGTAATTTTCATTCAATTACTATAATTTGTGTGGAGAAAACCTACATATCTCCAAACTATTTCTATAATGAACTTGAACATTTTATGGTGATGGTCAAGAATAATAAACCAATATTTTTGAAAGCCTGTTTGGAGAGCTTTCTTGCAGTAATCAGTAAGAATCTCTCATTCCTAAATACTCGTTGCTCTTTTTATAGGACAGCAAAGTTGTCGTTGTGTTGTTGTTTTTTAAGTACTGTAGTTTATTAAACCTTCAGCAGTTGAAGAAATGTGGTGAACTATAAGGAAAACAACCAAGTTAGAAAAGGGGGAAGGAACTTGCATCAGAAAGTTGCGCAACTAAAAATTTATGTGCTGTTACAAATATACATTATTTGGATTCTTCTTTTCCATTCTAAAAAAAACGCACCATTCTGCCATCTTGGAAAGGCCAGAATTAGTTTTTTTAACATCCAAATAGCACTACATAGTGACAGCACTACAAAACAATATATTGTATTAATGAAAAGCTGCAAACATTAATACTGTACCTGTTCTCTTCTTTATTCTCTTTTAGATAGACAAGGGTATTTGCCATAATTTTCTACGTAAATTGAGGAGGGGTTTTGTTATTTATTTATTTATTATTAATTTCTGTTTGTTATTTGTTTTTTATTAGTTTTATGTTATGACAATATGCAGCAAAAACATTATATATTAAATATCTTATGTAAAAAAAAAAGCAAAACAAGTGAAATATAAAATGGGGGGGGGGGAGAAAATATATATGAAAAGGAGTGAGGGACAGCATAACAAAACCTCCAGATTGCCATGAATAAATTAACAGGAAAAATATCACCATTTATTTTGTCATTGCAGAAATGCAAAAACAAGACCCACCTCTCAACAAGTTTGTTTTCAGGATTATTAAATATTGTGTTTCTCTCATATGAAAGTTTTATCATTAAGATAGTTTTCCTTAACCAATCAATTATGGTAGGGGATCTTCATTTGTGTGCAATATATATGGTGACCATTTTGCATGGGGGTTCTGTTCCTGTCTGCCTCCCCCCAAAAAAGTTGATGGAGCGTGCGTAAGCCTGCTGCAAGTGAACTGGTTATGTTCCCTTAAATCCACTTCTGATGTGCAATTTATGTTTTCGAACAGTTAATACTATTATTGCATAGGCAAGGAAGGAGATGCATTTTGGATCTGGCTGAGGTTTCTCGAAGGCGCTCACGTCAAGGCCGCAAAATGCTTAATTCAGCTTTGCAGACCTCCCTGCATCCCAGACTGTATTACTTTTCAACTTCCAGCTGACTTGGTTAACCGTGTCCTTGCGCACGGAAGGAACCTCGCTGTCGTGCTCTGATATAGTGTGAGCTCAGAAAATGCTTGTAACAACTGGCGGGCCTCCAGAACTGTTAATGCATTTGGCTGTGCTACCTGCTGTGTTTTTGGAAAGTGGGGGAACAGTAAAATGAGGTTACGAAGCACATCCTTTTGCAAACAGCCGGGAAATCGTACTGGTCGAGTGGTTAGGTCACATAGTAGAATCTTTGAAGGCTGTGAGTTCCAACTGTTAATTGGTTCCAAACAGCCCTAATCTATACAGTGAAAATGAGACTTATGGATTGGTCTGGCTGCTGAATAGGATCCTAACCGCATGCACCGTTTTTTTATTTAAAAAGTGTGGGTGTCAACATAAATAATAGAAGTCAGAATGCCTTACAGGCAGGTGGTTCTGCACAGGAATTAGTTTGGACCTGCATTTATGCACTTTGATGAAGATGGTGCTGCCGCTGAGAGATGTGTTTTGTTGTTCCAGAGCATTGCTTCACCCCTTCCCTGCAGCAGCTGGGTTTTATTGTATTTATTATGAATGCAGTGGCCAATACTGGTCTTCTGGCAGCTTATAGTGTAGCCTTATGAGGCTTTGCCCCCGGGTGGGAAAAATATTGCGCCCGGGAAAGGGAAGTGGGAGCCAACAGACACTCAAGGAATAGTTTCGGAGAAAAGGCTTTATTTCTACCATCCATGAACTGGTAGAAGGAGCAAGTGTGATAGTTCACAAAAAGCATGCGCGGGTTCACAGTCATGTGCACAGAGCATATATTCCCCTTCCAGTTCCCTCCCCCTTTCTCCTCCTTCTTCCAGAGTCCTGCCCATGAGTTCCTCTGATCATGAACAGAAAGCTGTCTTGGGACTATTGTGAACTCTTGGCACCCTTCCCAGGAAAGGGGAGTGAGAGCAGTTTAGCATGTCCAAGAAGTTGCAACTTGAATGAGATAAGATTCAGTTCTCAGGCCTGCTTTGAACAGAGCCTATTCATTAGCTTTTTGAAGCCTTCTCGTGCTGATAAAAGAATAACATTTTGCCTATGTACCAGCATCTTGTGAGAATCCACAGAAAAGCTATAGCTGTGGAGTTTTAGAAGACAAAAAGAATTTTGGACAGTTTTGAGGCCTGGTGTGATTATTGAGTGGGGGGAGGGTGACTTCGGGCCTAGGTGGGGTCACCTGTCCTCACCTTCCTTCAATAGTAGTTTAGTAGTAGTAGTAGTAGTAGTAGTAGTAGTAGTAGTAGTAGTAATAATAATAATAATAATAATAATAATAATACCCCACCCATCAGACTGGGTTGCCCCAGCTACTCTGGGTGGCTTCCAACAAACAACAACAACAAATTACTTGTACCGCGCCCATCTGGCCGGGCCTCCCCAGCCACTCTCGGTGGCTTCCAACAGAATATTAAAAACACAATAAAAAATCAAACATTAAAAACTTCCCTAAACAGGGCTGCCTTCAGATGTCTTCTAAAAGTCAGATAGTTGTTTATTTCCTTGACATCTGATGGGAGGGTGTTCCACAGGGCGGGTGCCACCACCAAGAAGGCCCTCTGCCTGGTTCTCTGTAACCTCACTTCTCGCAGTGAGGGAACCGCCAGAAGGGCCTTGGCGCTGGACCTCAGCATACTAAAACATGAAACATTAAAAACGTCCCTAAAAGTTGTATAGTATCAGGACTGCATAGCCTTTCTTCTGATTCCTCAGAGCCTGATACTGTTTTTTCCCCACATATACACACTATGTATGCTATGCTTACTTTATACTGGGCTGTACCTTAGTTGTAATGAGTAGTGGGCGTGGGTGGGGGAGCTTGCAGAAGACAATAGGGCTGGCCACTTCCCCCCACAATAATTCTAGCACTGATTGGCAGGCCTATTTGTATTAGCTGAAATACTTTGTAGAGAATGTGGGAGTTCAGGCTAATGGCAAGAATGCCCAAGGCCTCTTAGTGTGACTTCAGTAACATTAGTCCTCCTTGAGTGCTAATTTCTGTTTCAAAGTGCACAAAAGAAATGTTAAAACATTGCCCACGAGAGATCAAACTGATTGTGTCAATACGTAATCTGCTAAACAGCCCCTATGTATATTTTTAGCTTAGAAGATTGGGAGAACATTATCAGATGGAAGCCATTAAATTTGTCCTGAAATACAGAAAGTGTCAATAAAATTTCTGGAAAATATTTGCTGCTTTGTACACGTGAAAAGGATCTAGGGGGCTTAGTAGACCACAAGCTTAACATGAGTCAATAGTGTGATGCAGCAGCAAAAACCCCCCAACCTAATGCTATTCTAGGAGGCATAGACAGAAGTACAGTGGTGCTTTGGGTTACATACGCTGCAGGTTACAGACTCCGCTAACCCAGAAATAGTACCTCGGGTTAAGAACTTTGCTTCAGGATGAGAACAGAAATCGTCCTCTGGCGGCGCGGCGGCAGCAGGAGGCCCCATTAGCTAAAGTGGTGCTTCAGGTTAAGAACAGTTTCGGGTTAAGAATGGACCTCCGGAACGAATTAAGTACCATATGTTCTGGCGTACAAGATGACTTTTTATCCCTGGAAAATCACACCAAATGTTGGGGGTCGTCTTATACGCCGGGTATACGCATTGCGAAGGAGGAGAGGGAGCTGGTGAGCAGAGGCGCCCCTTCTGAAATCGCTCCTCCTCCCTCCCCACAGAAGGGGACACGGAAAGTCCTTCCGAGCGTAGCGCTCGCCTGCCCACCCACCAAACGCCTCGCCTCGGGATGCTGCTGCTGTGATGGAAGAGGCAGCGGAGGGGTGCACGCTCTGGCCCTGGCGGCGCTCAAACTCTATAACTCTAAAACTGAACAGCAAAAGTTGGAGGGTCGTCTTATACACCCAGTCGCCTAATATGCCAGAATCTAGGGTACTTAACCCAAGGTACCACTGTATAATGTCTATTCTGCTTTGGTCAGATTACACTAGAAGTGCTGTGTGCAATTCTGGGCACCACAATTTTGACATGAATGTGTGCAGAAGAGGGCAACCAAGATGTTCAAGGGTCTGGAAACCAAGCCTTATGAGGAACAGTTGAGGGAACTGGGTATGTTTAACCTGGATAGGACACTGAGAGGAAATATGATAGCCACCTTCAGATATCTAAAAGGTTGCCCCATGGAAGCAAGCTTGTTTTCTCCTGCTCTGGATTGTAGGACCTGAACCAACTTTTTCTGCCCACGGTGCTCCTGAAATTATATTATGTATAGCCACATAGTCCAGTCACTTGTAAACAGAAGCAAAAATGTAGTTGCCCCTTTTCTTGGGAACCTCCCTCTTCCTCAAAAGAATTGTGCACTTTTGTGAGTCTCCCTGAGAATGTTTCCAAAAATGCCCTCTCACTTTGGTAGCCTGAGGAAGTGAGAGAAGACCTCCTTTGCCCAGCCCTTGTAATAATAACAGTGTGGGATTCACACACACACACACACACATGCATTTTTTTAAAAAAAATATTGTGTCTCAATAATAATAATAATAATAATAATAATAATTTATTATTTATACCCCGCCCATCTGGCTGAGTTTTCCCCAGCCACTCTGGGCGGCTCCCAATCAGTGTTAAAAACCGTACAGCATTACATATTAAAAACTTCCCTGAACAGGGCTGCCTTAAGATGTCTTCTGAACGTTAGGTAATTCTTTATCTCTTTGACATCTGATGGGAGGGCGTTCCACAGGGCGGGCGCCGCTACCGAGAAGGCCCTCTGTCTGGTTCCCTGTAGCCTCACTTCTCGCAATGAGGGAACCGCCAGAAGGCCCTCGGCGCTGGATCTCAGAGTCCGGGCTGAACGATGGGGGTGGAGACGCTCCTTCAGGTATACAGGACCGAGGCCGTTTAGGGCTTTAAAGGTCAGCACCAACACTTTGAATCGTGCTCGGAAACGTACTGGGAGCCAATGCAGATCTCTCAGAACCGGTGTTATGTGGTCCCGGCGGCCACTCCCAGTCACCAGTCTCGCTGCCGCATTCTGGATTAATTGCAGTTTCCGGGTCACCCTCAAAGGTAGCCCCACGTAGAGCGCGTTGCAGTAGTCCAAGCGTGAGATAACTAGAGCATGCACCACTCTGGCGAGACAGTCCGCGGGGAGGTAGGGTCTTAGCCTGCGTACCAGGTGGAGCTGGTAGACAGCTGCCCTGGACACAGAGTTAATCTGCGCCTCCATGGACAGCTGTGAGTCCAAAATGACTCCCAGGCTGCGCACCTGGTCCTTCAGGGGCACAGTTACCCCATTCAGGACCAGGGAATCCTCCACACCTGCCCGCCTCCTGTCCCCCAAAAACAGTACTTCTGTCTTGTCAGGATTCAACCTCAATCTGTTAGCCGCCATCCAACCTCCAACCGCCTCCAGGCACTCACACAGGACCTTCACCGCCTTCACTGGTTCTGATTTAAAGGAGAGGTAGAGCTGGGTGTCATCTGCATACTGATGAACACCCAGTCCAAACCCCCTGATGATCTCTCCCAGCGGCTTCATATAGATATTAAAAAGCATGGGGGAGAGGACAGAACCCTGAGGCACCCCACAAGTGAGAGCCCAGGGGTCTGAACACTCACCCCCCACCACCACTTTCTGGACACGGCCCAGGAGGAAGGAGCGGAACCACTGCATGACAGTGCCCCCAGCTCCCAGCCCCTCTAGACGGTCCAGAAGGATGTTATGGTCGATGGTGTCAAAGGCCGCTGAGAGATCCAGCAGAACTAGGAAACAGCTCTCACCTTTGTCCCTAGCCCGCCGGAGATCATCAACCAGCGCGACCAAGGCAGTTTCAGTCCCATGGTGAGGGCTGAATCCCGATTGGAAGGGATTCAAATGGTCCGTTTCCTCCAGGCGTGCTTGGAGTTGTTCAGCAACCATCCGCTCAATCACCTTGCCCAAGAATGGCAGATTTGAGACTGGGCGATAGTTGGCCAAATTGGCCGGGTCTAAAGATGTTTTTTTAAGAAGCGGTTTAATGACCGCCTCTTTCAGCGGGTCTGGGAAGGCTCCCTCACAGAGGGAAGCATTCACCACCCCGCAGAGCCCATCGCCCAGCCCTTCCCGGCTCGCTTTTATCAGCCAGGATGGGCAAGGATCAAGGAGACAGGTGGTCGGTTTCACTCGTCCAAGCAGCCTGTCCACATCCTCGGAGGTAACAGATTGGAATTGATCCCATGTAACAGGACCAGACAGAACTCTAGCACTCTCCCGCCCTGGCCCTGCTCCCACAGTGGAGTCTACCTCCTTCTGAATCTGAGCGATTTTATCTGCAAAAAACTTTGCAAAAGCATTGCAGGAGATCTTGGGGTCCCTACCAGGCCCCGGTGGTACAGGTGGTTCTGATAGATTGCGAACCACCTGAAAAAGTCTCCTGCTGCTGTTTTCTGCAGATGCAATGGAGGCGGCGAAGAAGGCCCTCTTCGCCGTCGCCATTGCCACTTGGTAGGCTCGACGTTGAGCTCTAACCCGTGTCCGGTCTGATTCAGAATGAGTTTTCCGCCACCGGCGCTCTAGCCGTCTCAACGCTTGTTTCATCACCCTCAGCTCCGGGGAAAACCACGGGGCTGTCCGGGCTCCATGCAATCGGAGAGGGCGCTTCGGAGCCAGACAGTCAATAGCCCTCTCTCAAGGCTCGAGAGAGTTCCCAACCTTGGGACAAGCCTTTTTCCAAGGTGTGAGAAACTGGCACAGGCTGAAGCAACCTTCTTTAGCTTGCTCACCAATTACCCTGAGCACAGGTGCATGTGCCTGTGTGAAAGAAGGTACACTTGTTGATGTGTACAGCTCAGCTGGTGTGTACACAGACTGTCCACTAACTAAAGGCTGCATGTGAAGGCTGCAAGTGCAAGAGTACAGCTCCACTATTTTTGCAGCTCAGCATAGCGGGAGCTGACGTTTGTCCACAGACAACTTTCCGGGTCATGTGGCCAGCATAACTAAGCCGCCACGGAACACCGTGGCAGAAACCAGAGCAGCGAACAGAAATGCTGTTTACCTTCCCGCCGCAACTGTACCTATTTATCTACTTGCACTGGTGTGCTTTCGAACTGCTAGGTTGTCAGGAGCTGGGACAGAGCAACGGGAGCTCACTCCGTCGCGGTGATTCGAACCGCCGACCTTCCAATCGGCAAGCCCAAGAGGCTCAGTGGTTTGGTCCCCGGCCCCACCTGAATGGGCCAGCGAGACATTTAAAAGGATGATGCAGCAGGGAGCGTTGCACCATTTGGGTTTCAATCCGGGCAGCATCACATCCTTGCTGGTAGGAGATGCTTAAAAGTCCTCAAGCACTCTAACAAGCTGATTTTAAATTCCTTAAAGAAGAAACGGAGACGCCAACCACTGATCAGTTATAAGATTTTTTCTTTTTAGAATTCAAGCTTACACAGTAATCTATGCCCACTATAGTCATAATTACATATTAATATCTGCATACAAAAGCTATGTAAAAATTATATTCTTCCCCCAAATATACAAATTTTCTCTTCAGATAGTTTAAAACATTTGTGATCACATATTTTAATATAGCTTAGGCTGAAAAAATATTACCCATCTAGCATATCACTTAACACTGTTTGGAAAACAGAACAGAACAAAACAAAACATTTTTTTTTAATAATAAAAAAAAGATCCTATTCCAGAATTCTCTGTCTTTCAAATAAATTCATGTAACTTCAAACAGCCTCAGGGCATGACTCCAAAACACAGAAAGGGCAACTCTAAAACCCACCAGAATCTTTCCTATTTTTATTTTGTAAAGAATATAGTATTATATTGGGGGGGGGAATGAAGCCATTTTGAGGAATTTTAAAATTAAGAACATAAAGAAACAAGAGGGGAAATTACTCATTCATGCCCTGATATGATCTTATCCAACACTAGTGTAATTAAATAAAGTGTCTTTTTAATGTTTAACATTGTGCTCAGTAATTTACATCAATTCAATCCACACCGCGATGTAGATTTACATTTGATTGTCTTGTGCATAAATAAGGGTTCGCTTTTAAAAGTTAGGTAAACTGTGCAAATAGACAGTCACAAACAGCTTATTACTTGCACAATATTGCTTTTGAAGGCGACATCGTTGAATGTGGATCAATGCACACAAGCACTGCAGACTCTCTTTGCATTTGCTAACATTTATACAACACAGTAAAAACTTTGTGAGAAAAGGCCATACCTTTTTTGTCATTGTGATTTTTTAAACTTTATTTTTTTAAAAAGCAACATTATTTTTCTTTTTAAAATAAATGTGCTCGCTTTGTTTTAAATATTTTACGTGGAAAATAAACCTCTACCGCTCTAGGATATCGTGTCTCTATAAAAAATTATATAAGGGTCATATCGTAGTAGTATCAAAAGGGAGTATCTGATAAATCTAGTTATTTGAATAAAGTTACAATAATAACAGGACAAACCCAAACTTCTCGCATAGGTCTTTGCTGTCTCCAGAGTTGCAAAAAGGCAGGCGAAGAAAACTTGCTTGTTAACGTAGCACATCTCAGGGCACAGTGTCTTTGCAATATTTGTCTCCCAAACCTCTCAACGACCGTGCGAGGCAAGGGGCAATTCTGGAATATAAGGCTGAGAGACAAGTGACTTGCCCAAGGTCACCCAGTAGGCCCTTAGCAGAGCGGGAAAATGTTGGTGAACCAAACAGTCTAAAATTCTGATCACCTAGATGAGGGACCGAGAAACTTCAGCCTTTCGCTTGTGGATGGACTCCAGCTCCCATTGTTCTTGACCACTGGCTGTGCTATCTGAGGCTACTGGGAGCTGGAGTCCGTGAACATCAGGAAAGCCAGAAATTCCCCAGCCCTGACCTAGACCAAACTGACTTTTTCAAACAAAGCAAAAAATGGATGCGTCTTCCCTGGTTTTGATTCTCATTGCTGACAGTGGGGGAAAGGGTTAGCCTTGCAAGCTATTTCTGAAAACCATAAGACTGGTTGGTTTTGCTTATGATTTATGCAGCGAGAAGAAGTCCGTATGACACCTACAAGTTAAGAGTTCCATAGCATAAAGATAACATCACTAGCAATGACACGCTCCTCTTGCAGTCAGTAGCTTTGTCCAGGCAGATTCCGGAAGAGTCATCTTCCTTCCAATCCCGTTTTGATTTTGCTTCTCCTTTTCTGTGCTCCGCTCTGCGATGGAGTGATTATTTAGCACAAAGATAAAATCACAAATGTCCAATGTCTAAATTCTGACATCTGTATTTTGGCACAGTGTTGTTACTTTTAAGAAACTGCTATCTCACCATATAAATACATTGTCAAGAAATTACAGAACTCAGTTGCAACACAAACCCAGTGCAGCTTAAACATCTGTTTGTTTAGAGCAAGAAATAGTAAAGATGACACATTTTTTTAAATAAGGAGTTTTTTTTCATATAGAGAACACTCCACTTGCTACTATACCTAGAGCAGAAAGCAAAATTGAGAGCCATGTGGCACTGTCAACAAGCAGAAATAAACGCTGTGCAGTGTAAAAAATCATCTTTGTTGTGTTCTGCCAAAAGGCTCAATCCACACAGGAAAAAAATACTGGGTGTAGGATTTGCCACTATGAGTAGTCAGTTCTGAAATCTACCCAAGACGCTGGCCATGATCTGACAAAACCTTATAGTTTACCAACCTCGGCAGGACTGAGGACTATGTTCATTTTTTAAAAAAATACCCCACATATATTTAAACAAACTAAGGACTCAAACATAGGTCCCAATTCTGCTCTCTCTCCCTGGTGTAAATGAACAGTGAAATCGCTGAAAAGCCTGTGGAGCTACAAATGTAAAAAACCGGAGTGACTGAAATAAGGATTTAACACCTTACGTTTTGCTAGACCGTCTCCGGAGTACAAAATGGCTATCGAGTTGTGATTGATGACTTGATGGTAACTTAAGTGAATTGGGCTGCACTTACCTAGTGAGTCCCATTGAATTACGTAGGACTTACTTCTGAGTAGACATGCTTAGAGTTGCAGCCTTAAGTGTCTCTGAAGCATAGTGTGCATTGCTAACCAACTACCACTTAACGTTTTTGTCTCAAAGGTGCTTTAGAATACTGAGTAACAAAGAACTAGTGACCTATGATGTTGGACAGTAGTCCTAAAGTGCCACCTGCAGCTCTGTGCCTCCCGTTCTCATCCATGATGGGAAATGCTCCATATGAACAGAGGGATTCCTTGTTGCAAATGGCGGAAAGGGTGTTCCTCTGCCCTTAGAAAACAATGGGAAAGTTGTGGAGCTGGATGTGCAATGGGGCCAGTTGGCTGGGCTGGAAGGCTTCTTCTCTCTGGCAGAATATGCTTTTCCTCCACTGCAAAGGAAGCTTTGGGTACATCCCTTCAGAGTGTGATGACTATTTTGTTTGGAGAAAGTATTAAAAGTCAGATTGGGACTTTGGGCCAGAGTAGGTGAGCCCCAGTGCTTTTTTCCCTAAAAGAATGTTCAGCGGTACTCTCATTTTGACTCAAGAAAATCACCATTTTATAGTTCAAATCGGGAAAAAATAAATACAGTAAATGGACAAAAGTACAAAGGTTCACAAAATGTTTAGGGGTATGCATACCCCTGCGTACCGCCGGGAAAAAAGCACTGGTGAGCCCCATAAATTGATCTTTCAGGCTGTAAGCCTATACCTACTTGACATGAGAGCAGGGGCCATCAAACTGAATGGGACTTGCTGGCGAGTAAACATGCATATGATTTCAGCATTAATTTATTAGTGGGCTGGGAGAGGCTGGGAGGCAGAAAATGTGAGCAGGGTCACGTTTTACCCTGCACCCTGACCTAAACCGGCTACCCACAAGCCGCTGCTTGCACCGTTATGCACCGTTGTCAAACGTATTCCATTCCAGAATCCAGTTTGGCTTCCGAAATGTTCAACCACCCAGGCGTGGCTTCCGATTGGCTGCAAGAGCTTTTTGCACTCAAGCGGGAGCCGCGACGGATGTTCAGCTTCCGAAAAATGTTCAAAAACCAGAACACTTACTTCTGAGTTTTTGGCGTTCGGGAACCAAACGTCTGATAATGGAGGTGTTCGGGAACCAAGGTTTGACTGTATTAATATATTTTCCCTTATTGCCCACTAGGACCAAGAGGGTGAAAGTCAGGAAGGCAGCAGTAGGCAGAGCAAGAGCCAGTGACAGGTGGAGCCAACTAATTTTGGTTTTGTCCCCATCCTCCTCCTTGCTGACTCCCTCTACAAGGTAGAGGCGGACTTGTAGGAGCCTAAGGTGGAGGAAGCAAGTAGCCGAGACCAGACCCTGGACCAGTTGTAAGATAGAAGACATGCAGGTCTTCTTGGAGGAACTGAGATTGATGGGGCAGACGTCCCATTTGGTAATCGAGCAGCCTCCATGGCTAATGGCTCAAGCAAGAACCAGGAAGTGGGATTTTGATCAAGAACCAAATGGTTCTCATCTTATTACCCTGGGGCTACTTTTAAAAGATGAGAAAGGAGACAGTTGTCTTTGTGTGTCTGGGGCGCTGAAGCCTCTCAAGAAAAATAGCTCTTGACTAAATGGCTTTAAGGATGCACCCAGACCCAAAATGCTTGCCGTATTTCATTTCACATTACTCTTTTGTTCCCTATTAATCCAGTTTTAAACTTTACATGTTTCCTCCGCATGCAGGGTTCTCTGAATTGGGGACCCGAGTCTTTGAAATTTATATTAAGCAATGCTGAATTCAGATGATTATGCCACACATTTCCCACATGCGCTTGATGATATGTGCTGAGAAATGGGAAGAAACAGGGAAACTTCCAAGACAGGACTGTGAAGTGCCTGCATTTCTGATATCATCAACTGCCCAGTTTAGCATCTGCTAAAAGAATTCGGCAAGGCCAAGGAGGAGTTGGGGCATCATGATGGAAATTCAGCATAAATGCTTGATTCTGTAGGGTTAGGGAAGGTACAAGTCCTCCATCTATACTGTGCATGGCCAAACTTGGCCCTCCAGAGGTTTTAGGACTACAATTCCCATCATCCCTGACCACCGGTCCTGTTACCTAGGGATCCCAAAACATCTGGAGGGCCAAGTTTGGCCATGCCTGATGTAGAAGAAGAAGAAGAAGAGTTTGGATTTGATATCCCGCCTTTCACTCCCTTTAAGGAGTCTCAAAGCGGCTAACATTCTCCTTTCCCTTCCTCCCCCACAACAAACACTCTGTGAGGTGAGTGGGGCTGAGAGACTTCAGAGAAGTGTGACTGGCCCAGGGTCACCCAGCAGCTGCATGTGGAGGAGCGGAGACGCGAACCCGGTTCCCCAGATTACGAGCCTACCGCTCTTAACCACTACACCACACTGGCTCTCTGTACTAATCATGGGTGGTTTTCTGCTTTACTAACAGTGCAATGCTATACATGTCTACTCAAAAGTAAGTCCTATTGCATTCAGTGGGACTTACTCCAGGTAACTGGGCACAGGATTGCAGCCTGAGGTTATGTTTTGTATAAAATATGCCAGGAAAGGTTTACAGACCATGGGAGGCAATAACCATGAGGAAGGTATCAGCAGCCCATGGTCTGGAGGACACCTTAAGTACTGCTCACACACATCTATTTCCATAGGCCTTGCAAGCAAGATGGATGTTTGTGTAGATTGAACTGCAGTACTTTCAACTCCACTAATCTCCTTATTAAGTAAGCTGACGAGGGCCAGTTCCAACTTGCGATGTATTTGCCTGTAATATTTGTAAAGCAGGTATTTGACAAGACACATTTATCTGGGCAGATGGTTGACCTATTTTGAATTTGTTCATCTTTTGGAGAAAAAAATTCCCTGAGTTGATCCAATTGAATTTTTGGATAAGCATTTTCAAACGATTTAAGCTGGTGAAAGAGACCAGGTGAAGCTTACTTTGAAACTTTGCATATTCTTATGCTATCAGAAGCTTATGAAACAAAAGGCATCACAAAAGCTCGCAATTGTCTCTTTTATGGCAACAACCGTCTCTCTGGAGACAGTTGATATTAGGTTCTGTAGACGTATCTGGCACCCGAGAGAATATTATGCAACCTCTTGGATGCCTCATTCATGAATTGATCTATGTTAACACTTTTCACTATGGATGTGGGTTATTACTCTTGCAGTAATAACTTTTGTAATGACTTCTGTTTTGCAGCAGTTAAAAAACAAAGGGAGTCAACGTGATGCCTTTGTTTCTTCTGTGACAGTTTAGGAGCCTCTCATTCTCCACCCCCACCCCCAAATTCATATAGACTGTGAAAAATATATACGGCATGTTTAGGCATTTGCTAACATGGATCACAACCTAACCTAATTACAGATAGGTAGCCGTGTTGGTCTGCCATAGTCAAAACAAAAAAATTTCCTTCCAGTAGCACCTTAAAGACCAACTAAGTCAGTTCTTGGTATGAGCTTTCGTGTGCATGTGTATCTGAAGAAGTGTGCATGCACACGAAAGCTCATACCAAGAACTGACTTAGTTGGTCTTTAAGGTGCTACTGGAAGGAATTTTTTTTGTTTTAACCTAACCTAAGTCATTGAAATCAGTGAGTTTAAGCACACCTAACTCTGTATTGGATTGCGGGGCCATGGACTTGATTAATGTCCACCATGTCATGACACAGTTTGGTGCATGAGCACTCAAAAGACTTCCTTTGCTAATGGAATGAAGCATGGCTGATAAGAACTCTACCGTTCTCATTTTGTCCACAGTGAAAGTCTTCCTGAGTACAGAATTTTTCCAGAGTATACAATGGTGCTCTGGGTCTAGACTTCTAGCGATTGTTCTGGGCCGAAATGGCTCCCAAGGGTTTGTGGAATTGTCTCCTTCTTGCAACAGAAGACGTAACACATGCCGCTTCTGGAACTAATGTTGATTGCCAAAGCAGTTTGCTATGTGGCATGGGAACTTGTTGTTTCAGAAGTGCAGGCACTAAGCCCCTACTGGCTGCGGCACGGACTAGATTCACGTTTCCTGGGGACCTTGCCCCAGGTTACAGTCACTATGAGAGTGATTGTAGAGAGGCAGTGAAAGGGTCTATCGCCTTTGTTACTTACTGATATGTGAATGCACAGGGTAGTATGGAAGGATTCAAAAAGCGTACTTTGAGAATAAGCTGAACTGGGAAATGAAAAGAAAAGGGGGAGAAAGGGAAGGGCCTGCCTGATGCATCATATAAAAAATGAGAGCAGTTCACAGCAAATAAGTTAGGTGTTCCATGAACTGCATATCTAGCCTGTTTAAATATCACCATCAGAACAGCCCTATGTGCACTGATTCTGGATTAACAGAATACAGCAGCAGGAGAGCTTGTCCTCCACAGTTTGGTACTAATATATCAGAGGGAAAGAATTGTTTTCAGGGAAGGGGGAGAAAAAAGGAAAATCAAGTCCAAAATGCAACCCATTATCTTAACTAGAGAAAAGGATGAAGTGTAAAGGGCTTGGTTGGCGTAACTTTTAAAGCTGTTTTCCCTTTATGGTCAGTTTTATACAGATTTCTATAAAAGGAGAGACAGTAGTCATTTCAAATGCTCTATGGTCGCATCTATACCACACATTAAAAGCACACGGCTTTCCCCAAAGTATCCTGGAAGTGTAATTTACCTCTCACAGAGCTGCAATTCCTAGCACGCTTAACAAACTACAGTTCCCAGGATTCTTCAGAGGAAGCCATGTGGATTAAATACATGGTGTGGATGTGACCTGTGAATTTAGCCCACCCCTGCAAATGATTTTTGAATCTGGGTCTCGGAAAAGCATTCAGACAACCCATTTTCACCTGAAGATTCCACCCACAATGTCAAAAAGACCACTAGGAATGGATAGCAAGTCCCTACTGTGGTTGTGGGAATGGTCATTAAATTGCTGGAATGAAGTTGTAGAGTCTTAAGTACAAATACCACGGCCAAGGGTCTTCTGGAGGACCACCACAAGTTCCCCATCCTCAATTTACAGGGGGATATTTTTGGTGTGCCTATCAGAGTTCCTGCACTCATAAGAAATGAATGGATTGAGCCCAAAACTATCAGGTTTCTCCCACTCCTCCCCAAAAGCCTGGATGATTAATACAGTCGTACCTTGGTTGTCGAACAGAATTTGTTCTGGAATTTCATTCGACTTCCGAAAACGTTTGAAAACCAAGGCACAGCTTCCGATTATAATATAATAATAATAATTTATTATTTATACCCCGCCCATCTGGGGTATAAATTGGCTGCAGGAGCTTCCTGAACTCAATCGGAAGCCGCAGAAACCCTGTCGGACGTTCAGGTTCCAAAGAACGTTTGCAAACCGGAATACTCACTTCCAGGTTTGCCGTGTTCAGAAGCCAAAACATTTGAGAACTAAGCTGTTTGAAAACCAAGGTACGACTATATAGCAATTTCCCCTATTTAGCAACATGAAGTCAAATTTGTTTTAGAAGACCTGGGGCAATGTAGGTTCCAAATGTCAGTTCTTATTCTAGTAGGTGTGACTTTCGTTCACACATCCCAATAAAATATGGAAAATAGAAACAAACAAAGGACTTTCCGCACTTTTTGGAGCACTGACCTATTAGGGTGTTTTTTTTAAGGATTTAAAAATACAAAAGGTTTTATTTATTTACTTGTAAGATACCCATTCTGATCTCAAAGCAATGATGGCAATTATGGAAGTCTTTGGCTAAATTAAGATGCACTCTCTTAAGAACTACTAAAAACCATGGTTGCAATCAGGTGAAAGTTAGGCATGGTTAAGTCCTATCGATTTCAGCTGGTACTTAGGCGAGCCGAACACTTGCTAGATTGTAGCAAATACCTCGTGTCCTGAAAGTGAGATAATACTGTACAAAATATGGCAGAATTAAAAAATATAAAGATCTGAGCATCTATTTGTTTCTGTACTAGTTCAGCTTATTTTCCCACCTCTCTCCAAGCAGTGATGAGTGTGAGGTTATGAGCACCTGAATGCTGGTGAATGAAACGGATTCATTTGTATTCCCAATGTCAAACTTTCAAAGGATTCACATCAAAAGGACACACACACACACACACACAAATGCAATTGTCACAAGTACCCGCATTGAAGGGAGATCATCAATCGTGCCTATCAAAAATAATCCTCCAAACAAAAAACAAGGTGGAACAAAATAGAAATGGACACAAAAAAAAGAGAGAGAGAAAATACTAGGCAATGGAATGAAATGACAGACACCCAGTAGTGCTATAGGATTTTCGAGAACCTCTCCAGTCTTTTTAATCCTCAAAAACTTCCAGGAACAAAGGGGGAAAGAGTTCTGTTGGGCATTCCACCTTCATGTGCAGGAAGCGGCTAGCATGACAGGCGCCAATCATTCGTAGGTCCGTCACTTTCATCAGCAGTTTTGGCCAAAAGTGTGCAATGTGATGCTTTCTGTAATTAATGTAGTGTTCAAATGCCAGGAGGAAGCCCTCTTGGCACTTTTCTATTCTCTCGACGCTGACAAGACCCGGACGATCTGCGTAATTTAGACGAAAGGCATAAGTTATTTCCTTACATCCACCCAGGACTTCTTAAACAGTACCTTCTGCAGAGCTCAGTCAGATTTTAATAAATTGATACTGCTCAGTGGCAGGTTCCCACAGTATTTCCCAATGCAAGTTGATCCTGACACAGCTTCCCTGAAGCTTCAGAGAACCAGAGTAAGGTAGTGGGTTGTCTCTTGGGCAAAACATCCCTATGAACATGGGATCCCTAGATCTATCCCTAGAACATGGGAGCAATTGCCAAGTGATAATTTTACCTTATATGTTTTGGTAAAACAATACAGTGGTACTTTGGTTTCCGAACGTAATCCGTTCTGGAAGACCGTTCGAGTTCCAAAACGTTCTAAAACAGCCGACAGCTAGGCCTCCAGAGCTTGCACTCAGCAGAAACTGCGTGGCATGTTTGACTTCCAAGACACGTTCGAAAACGGAAGTACGGTATTTACTTCTGGGTTTATGGCGTCCGAAAACCAAAATGTTCAACTTCTGAGACGTTCTAAAACTAAGGTACCGCTGTATATGTGCACACTAGGCTTAATTTTGCTCTCCCCATATTTATTTCCCTAGAGAAGTACTCTAGGAAGCCAGTGTGGTGTAGTGGCCAGAGTGTAAATTACTAAACTATTTTCATACTCACCTGAAGACATCAGCAGTACCGCCTGTAGGAGAGCGACTTCCGTGTCATCTAGGTTGAATGATGACAATGACATGCCCAGGTCAAAAATGGCATCTGATACAACTCCAAGACCCCCATTTTTCAGCTGGCCCCTGGTCACCGCCATCTCCCCATTCAGGGTCAAAGTCTCGCTCTCGGGGTCATAGCGAACTGCTGCTCTGAGGGACATAATCTCCATGCAACAACCTTTCAGAAGGATGATCTGGTCTTCACATGGCAGCTGCGGAGAATGGCAAGTGAGAATCAGTTTCCCTGCACTTAAGTGAAAGGCTAAACGCTAAAAAGTAAAATAAATATTGGCACCACCCCTGTATGCAGTTTCCTTTCATTCCTTCCCTTTATCACTTCCTTTGAAGTGATCACTAAAACCTGCCGAGAGAGTATTCTTAATAATGTCATCCACATGCCAGCTTCAAAGAAGTAATTGTCATTTTTCACCCTTCACTGAGACTTGGGGAATTACTGGAGAGTCAAGATGGGATAGATATACATTCGAAGCAGTTTAATTTATTATTACTATTTTGATGACGATGATGATTGTATAATTAATAAATCACTATCTATTACAGTAATATTATTGCAATGTGTCATACTTGGGGCTGCTTTTGAAAACGGCAGCTCATTCAGAAATCAGCAGAATTTATATTATACCAAATCTGGCACAACTGCACTAGCTACCGTTTTAGTCTCTCAAGCCCAATTCAAAATGTTGGTTTTGACCCATAAAGTCTTAGGTGGCTCAGGACCTCAACAACTGCCTCTCCCCACATAAACCAGCCTGGAACCTGCGATCATCATCAGAGGTCCTTCTCTGTGTGCCTCACCTGAGGGACATGAGAAATGGCCTTCTCAGTGGTAGTTCCTCACTTCTGGAACGTTCTCCCCCAGGGAAGCACAACTGGTGCCATCTTTGTCTGGTTTTAGGTGCCAGGCAAAAACATTTGCATTTAGGAAGGTCTTCGGTCCTTAATTGAGAGGGTAACTAGTTATGTTTTTTGCCTCTTTATTGGGCTCATCTTTGATGTGAGGTGGGTAGGATATGTATCTTTTATATATATTTCTGGATTTGCACTTTAAATCTTATTTTACTGCTGCTTTTATAATTGGTTTTAATGTTGCTTGCTGCTTTTATTATTATTATGTAGGTTGCTTTGTGACACTTTGGTGTAAAAGGCTAATAATAATAATAGTAATTAATAATAATAATGTGAATGACCCAGCAATGGTACATACTTGTGTAATACAACCGCTATAACCATCTTTGTCCCCCACAAAACCTTCAGCCCATAGGCCAACGTAAATTCGAACCCTTCAGGGTAGGAGGCTATCTTGTTATCAGTTCTGTAGCACTATTAAATCACCCGTAGTCCATAACAGTAGTTATGGAAACAAAAATCAGTTCCATTTTGGCTTCAGTTATTAAGTTATTTTATTTTTAAGTCAAGTTGAGAGGTGTGTGTGTGTGTGTGTGTGTGTCTGTGGGGTTGGGAGTAGTTATTTATAGTACTGACACAGTGATTACATTTAATCTCAACAAAAAAAAACCTTCTGAGTGGGCGAAGGGATCATGGCTTAGCAGAAGTGAAAGCAATGTTCCAGGGGCCGAATGGTTTTTGAAAAATGTAGTCTGCCTGCAAAGGAAAATTGACACTTGATTGTAATGTCATCTTTTCCCCGCCTCAGCTGCCAGCCTTAAGTGTAGAGTATCTGACTCATAGGGAGAGTGACTGATGCTACTGCTAAGAGGAAGGCATGCTTGGCAAATCCACACTGTGATCAACCTGGAAACCAATGTCCCCACTATGGAAGGACGTGTGGATCCAGAATTGGCCTCCACAGTCACTTAGGGACTCATTGTTAAAACCGTATTTATAGAAGACTATCTTATTCGGCTACGAGTGATCGCCAAAGGAGAACTCAGTCAGGCTTCCCTACATCAGCTTTAATAGTTTACACAGGTTGGGGCAAATGGGAAGTGATGTTTCACAACCAAAAAGAAGGGTGGGGGGCAAGAAAAGCAGAGAGAGAAAAAGAGGGCAAAAAAATCTTCTAATTATCCAAAATAAACATGATTAGTTTAATAAGTTTGAAACAAGCACATTCCCTTTGAGACTCATTTGGCACTTGCATGGTGTTGCAGAGTTTTGCTATCAGCTGTGAAGTATTCTGAAGTTTGGACAAAAGAGGGTGAATTGGGGCAGAGCGAATGGCTTAAGGGCAGCGGGAAAGCCGTGCCAGCCAAATCTTTTGTTCGGGGAAACTACATGAAAGTGGCCCAGAATGGCCAGACTCACTTGGAATAGGGAAGCCATTTGCACGAAGTGTTATCCTCCCTCTCTTTCACTACAGCTAAGGATGATCTGAGATCTGTGTATGAAAGGAACAACTGGAACAGATAAAGGGACACACAAGAGAGAGTGAGAGAGACAAGAGGGTGTTTTCACACACGGGTGATTCAGCATCACCCGATAATTTTGTTCTGCTCTAAACTGGAAGCTGAAAAATGGACTAGCCCATTCCCTGGGCAAGTCTCCCTTTCTCCAGTCCCAACAGTCCCAAATGTTGAGAGATGAGGGTGAGGATTTTTCAGTGGAACAACTGTGTTTTTGAGGAAAAGGTTAATCCACTCTTCTTCCTCCTTGCTGCACTTCCAATCCTAGCACTTTGGATTAATCCATGTTGTGAAGTTATCCCTCTGGTTAAAGATCTGTTTTCATCTATTTGTAATTTCCTCAAATGCCATTATTGGAAGACAGTCCATCATATTTATATGCATGGAAAAGTGACTTAGGGAGTCTATGGAAGACAATGGAGATTTTCCTGGAGATAAGCTGGAGATCTTTTTCTTTTTATTAATCAGCGCTACTAAGGAGACTATAAAGGACACACAATTCAAAGTTCTCAGTATGTTGTACATGACCCCTGTGTGTATCTGAAGAAGTGTGCATGCACACGAAAGCTCATACCAAGAACTGACTTAGTTGGTCTTTAAGGTGCTACTGGAAGGAATTTTTTTGTTTTGACTATGGCAGACCAACACGGCTACCTATCTGTAACATGACCCCTGCAGTACTTCAACGGATATGTCCAACTATAATTAGTACTCTGGTCAGATTGGTTTATGATTTCACCTTTGATGGGAGCAGTGTTAGTGCCTTAAACTGTGTAAGAGTTTAGGAATACATTCCAGATGACATCCAGGAATTTTGCCACATTAGGCCACAGCTAGCTACCCCAGCTATGCTATGTGATCACTTTGAATCTATAGACTCTGTATTTCTGCATAAAGGCTTCTTAAGTAATCGTATTCAGGGGCAAAGTTGTGTATAGCATATAACGGGAAGTCTCCAAAGAAACTATATAAAAAGCAGTGCAATAATAAAATTCGCGCCCTGGGCTCCTTGGAGACTAAAGGCAGGGACTTTATTAATTAATTAAATTTGGGAGATGATGGTTACATACAATCTTACTCAGAATGTGCAGCAAGCAGCAAGGGATATATCTATCTATCTATCTATCTATCTATCTATCTATCTATCTATCATCTATCTCAAAACCATGGTTTCTCTTTACTTCCTAGGTGGAAGCCCATCAGATCTTTTGATCAAATCTGAATCAACTGACAGGTACCTATATTTTTGTTTCTCACTATGACATACAGTATATAACTTAGATGTGATATAGTTAGTGAACTGGATATCTCACAGGCATGATTTAATGAGATAGCTATATGTAAGTTTATTAATTCCTAGTTCTTGTTGTAGTGTTGTGTGTATACTTTGTTGTCTGTGTTGTAACTCTATCTCAAAATAAAATAAAATTCCATCTCAAGCTGTTTCTAGGGGGGGTAAACAAAGTTCACATTTACATGCAAAATAAATAAACAAATGAAGGAGAAGGAAAGAAAAAAGAGAGAGGTTAAACTGGAAAGAAATCCGTACCTCACAGAACATAGGCAACTTTTTGGCAAAATCCACCACTCTTGTGATTGCTGGTGTGATAATTTTTGTAAACTGGCTGAAGGCTTCTAAATCTACTTTCCCGCCTTCTGGGGCATTTACTATTGGTGCTTGTCCAATATCCTCTGGCTAACAACAGAAAAGAAAAACATTGTAAGGAGACAATTTATTTGCAGTGGACATGGAATCTTCTTAAACTTTTGTGGAGCGCTGGCAGTTCAAACCCATCACTTCTTCTGTTTTGTTTGTAAGAAAGCCCCATAGCTATTACTTAGCAAAATTAACTTTTGTATTCAAAAGAAGCCGCTGTCTAAGACAAACTCTTGTATGCATAAGTTTCTGACATGCCACTACGCATTTGTGTAGGCAGCTCAGTGCTCTGCAAATGTAGCTACCTATTCTTGTCTATTTATGTTATCTTGTGGAAGCCATTTAGCTGTTCACCCCGAAACCCTAAAGCAAGTGTTGTTTCTCAGTCCCACCGAGGAAAACTTATCCTCCCCTGAAATCCAAAAGGAACAGAAGTCCTTCGGCATTAAATTTGTCAGGGGAGGGGAATTTCTGACCTTTCCTATAATTTGTTGTCGTTTGCTAGAGGGACAGTGAGGCTTCACCAAAGTTCATAATAGCCAAAGGCTATTCCTATAGCTGCGCTAACCTGACAGGTAAAAAAAACAGACAGGATAGGAACCAACACAGGTTATATTCTCTCAACAGTTGATCACTTGGTTTGAGGGGTGAAGCTAAGTTCAGGAATTCAACTCAAAGAGGCTAATGTTAAATATGCGTACTGTTTCCTATCACCGAGTTGATGTTTGTATGCTTTGCCCAATACATGTTGTTGTTGCTTAGTCATTTAGTCGTGTCCGACTCTCCATGACCCCATGGACCACAGCACGCCAGGCGTTCCTGTCTCCCACACGGATATTTCAACGGCAAATATTTTCCATTACAGTGGTACCTCGGAAGTTGAACGGAATTCGTTCCGGAGGTCCATTCGACTTCCAAAACGTTCGGAAACCAAGGCACGGCTTCCGATTGGCTGCAGGAAGCTCTTGCAGCCAATCTGAAGCTGCGGAAGTCACGTCAGACGTTTGTGTTCCAAAGAACCTTCACAAACCGGAACACTCATGTCCAAGTTTGCGGCATTCGGGAGCCAAAACGTTCGACTCGCAAGGCGTTCGGGAGCCGAGGTACAACTGTATTAGGAAACAAAACGGTACTGCTATTCTAAAGCTGTAACTAAGTAAAAATGACAAACAGGCACTGTGGGTTAAACCACAGAGCCTAGGACTTGCCGATCAGAAAGTCGACGGTTTGAATCCCCGCGACGGGGTGAGCTCCTGTTGCCCGGTCCCTGCTCCTGCCAACCTAGCAGTTTGAAAGCATGTCAAAGTGCAAGTAGATAAATAGGTACTGCTCTGGCAGGAAGGTAAACGGCATTTCCGTGAGCTGCTCTGATTCGCCAGAAGCGGCTTAGTCATGCTGGCCACATGACCTGGAAGCTGTACGCCGGCTCCCTCGGCCAATAAAGCGAGATGAGCGCCGCAACCCCAGAGTCGGTCACGACTGGACCTAATGGTCAGGGGTCCTTTACCTTTACTAGGATCTGCAACAGAATGTTGCAGTGTGTTCACGTTCCCTGCCACTCCATTCTAATATCACCACCCCAGTTTTCTATTTCCTGCTCCCACAGGGACTCAGCATGCTCACTGCTCAGTGAAGTGTTTTGGCTTTTGCCACTACATCCTCCTAACCTGTAATGGTTCTAGGGGTGCGTAAGTTGTCGCCACTCCTGGCTAGGTTACCTGGGTGAACCCTTTCTGTCTGGACAGCCTCTCACCCGTGGCTGTCTCAATCGCTGGCAGAATCCGTCAGTGGGCGTTTCTTGAACTTCTTCCAGCAAAGAAGTTCTTTGACGCCTAGTCTCCTCCTACTCTCCCTGCGCAGAAGTCTTCTGCGCATTGAGGGTGTGGGCCGCGGAGCACCCGTGCTCTCCCCACTGGTCTCCGGCGAGGAGTCCTGGAGCCCCCTTGCCGATTCCCCCTTCTGCCCCCCTTCTCCTCTGGGGCTACGCTGATTTCCTTCCCCAGCAGATGGGCTGCCTCTCTCCCTACTGGGACCCTCTCCGGCATCCCTCTGGAGCCTTCCCTCTGCCTCTGGCTCCGATGGCAGTTCCCTGACATAACCCTACAATCTCCAGGAGCTAGGAGCATGTCTGCAGGTGGGAGAGGACTTCCAAAAAAACTGTGTGACCAGGGTTCCTTCTCACCGGAAAGCCTATGCATGACAGGTAGGCTTCTCCTCTGCAGGCATGCCCTGTGTGGACATGGTGGGGGGCTTGGGCTGGCTGGGATATGATGTGATGCTGAGAGCATGGCCAGCACCCAGCAACTGGTTTTCACTTCACATGATGATGGGAGGGATGAATCTGGCAATTCTGGTTTCTCTTATTTTAGTTCTCTACATTATTTTCCATTTTATAAACAAAAACCCTCAGTATTTTATTGAGAATTCCTCCCATTAAACCACACTTTTTTCCTATAAGATTTTGTCAAATATACACATCTTTGCAAAGAACAACAACCCCAGAACCCTAATGGAATGCATTTTTGTATGTTATTTTCACTAGTATATGCTTTATATGCACATTTTACCCCAATGCAGTTTTTAACACGTTTGCTGGACTGGAGAACTACAAAATTTGGGGGGGGGGGGAATTGAATTACAAAGGATTGCTATGTTTCAGTTCACACACTGTTTCGATAAAAGTGCAAGTTTGGTAAGTTCTGCTTTCCCACTCGCTTCAAAAGTCAGGGAAAACTGTGCACAAAACACACCAGCACCTCATTAGAATCACATAAATGCAGGAAAATAGTTATTACTTTTCATGTTAGGTATTTACAGTATAACCAACTTTTCGATTTTAACAAACTCCCAAAGCAGTAACAAAGACCACCCATACTTACCATATATACTCGAGTATAAGCCGACTTTTTCAGCACATTTTTTATGCTGAAATAGCCCCCCTCGGCTTATACTCGAGGCGGGTGCCGGCGGCGACAGAGGGACGAGCGCCCGAAAGGAGCCCTTTCAGGCTGTTTGTTCTTCCTCCGCTGCTGCCGCCGCCGCCACCAGGTTAGTGGTGTGGTGAACCGGCTTACACTCGAGTCAGTACGTTTTCCCAGTTTTCTGTGCTAAAATTAGGTGCCTCGGCTTATATGCGGGTCGGCTTATACTCGAGTATATACGGTAGATTCAACTTTGCCTTATTAGATTATATCCTCTTCCTGGTATGTGTGTGTTGGGGGGTGGGGGAAAACCCCAGAAGACAAACATGGGCCTCTAGTGGATAATAATAATAATAATAATAATAATAATAATAATTGGCCTCAAAACAGGAGGCCAATGCTGCGCAACACCACAGCACCAAAAGGAGTGAGCAGACTTATTAGATTATATCCTCTTCCTGGTATATGTGTGAATAGTGGATGATGATGATGATGATGATGATGATATTTATTATTTATATGCAGCCCATCTGACTGGGTTGCCTCGGCCATTCCGGGCAGCTCCCAACAAAAAATAGTAAAACCACCAAACATCATCAAACACTAAAAACTTGCCTGAACAGCTCTCTTGAAGACGCCTGCAGTTAAATCTTAGTTTCATTATTTTTAAAGCAACGTGCTCTGCAGGTTCTTATACTGATTTGCCGTTATACAAAAGCAAGCATTTCTCATCCAGAAAGGACCCTTGTAATGTGAAAATGTCTCTAGTTAAGGAACAGGCATGTAAAACCTGTTGAAATGATATTTTTCCTGTTCTCTTCTATTTCTGGCTTCCATTGATCTAAATTGGTTGAATATCAAAACTCGCAGTGACACTATGGTAAACAACAGGCCACACGCTAGGATAGTTCTAGTGACACCAGCCGTTTCCATGGATCACTATATTGAGAATTTTTGTTTGCGTATTGCAGAAAACATGTGAAACTCAACTTTGTCTTCATATGTTATTGCGCTCATTTGTTCTTTACTTCCTGTTGCAGAAAGACGGTGAGCCTAAAGTAAAGAACTTTAGAGATCAAAGCTTCCCACCCGATTCGTCTGTCAACCAAAAAATAAATGATGCTAAAAAATCAGGTCAAGCGAGGAGTGGTTCAGGCGCTCCTCACACCATTGTGTCACCTACCAGAAATTTCCTTTTCTGTTTCCAATGGCTTCCTTGTGCATTGGTGGCGACATGGGCTTCCGTAACAATTTTGATAAGCTCCCACTCTTCATCTGTTGGCTCAGGTTTCATCCCAATAGTTTTCTGTAACTCTTCCCGACGTCTCTTCTCTCGATTCTCCTCTATCAGTTTTCTTTTCGCTAGTCGCTTGCTGTCATCCAACACCACTATAACAAGGAAAGGACATATTAGAGAAAAACGGATTGTGAACACTTCTTGGAACTGCATAATCTGGTTTTGGGGGGATTAGGGCTATCTATCTTGGGAGGTGAAAAGGGGTTTGATCTACCTGTGCAAAATCTATTTGTCACTTTCACCCATGCAACTGTGCACACCCTCCGGCAATCGAGCCAATTCCAAATAACTGAAATCGACAACAAAATGCCTCTTACAAAGCACTACAAAACTATGACCCCTTTTCTCGGTCCTGTTCTCAGCACAAGAAGTTAAGCATGTTTAAAAGTCCATGTTGATGCAAAGAAGCCTGGTTTGCCCAGAAGTCTGTGCCCTAAAACTACGTGTTTCCTGTGTGAGCAGGGAGCATAGTGCTAATTGCAAGAGATCGGGCAAAACTACAGTGGTTCCAGCAACTAAATATTCTCCCATCAAGGGAAAACATCATAGTATCCTCTCAACGGTAGTCTCTAGTCTTGCGCCTAGAGCCTTCACAATGGAGTGGCTGGTTACAGAGAATGCATACGATTTGCCTGGCTTATCTAGGTACAATGGTACCTCAGGTTAAGTACTTAATTCGTTCCAGAGGTCTGTTCTTAACCTGAAACTGTTCTTAACCTGAAGCACCACTTTAGCTAATGGGGCCTCCTCCTGCTGCTGCTGCGCTGCTGGAGCCCGATTTCTGTTCTTATCCTGAAGCAAAGTTCTTAACCTGAAGCACTATTTCTGGGTTAGTGGAGTGTGTAACCTGAAGTGTATGTAACCTGAAGCGTATGTAACCCGAGGTACCACTGTAGTTTCATTTTTGCACGTTATATTATCCAAGAGAGCAGAGTGAGAGCAGAGTTTATCCATAATTGACATGCTATTGGTAGCAGGAGTTCAACTGTCACTTCTGTTTTATGTAATGTTGTCCAACTTTACAGAGGCTATATTTAGATGGAGAAGATACTCGGGCTGTCATGTTCGTTTGGCTGCCGCACAGAATGACAGCAAGTAAGGTAAAGGTAAAGGACTCCTGGACAGTTAAGTCCAGTCAAAGGCGACTATGGGGTTGTGGTGCTCATCTCGCTTTCAGGCCAAGGGAGCCACCGTTCGTCCACAGACAGCTTTCCAGGTCATGTGGCCAGCATGACTAAACCACTTCTGGAGCAATGGGACGTGGTGACGAAAACCAGAGCACACAGAAACGCCGTTTACCTTCCCACCACAGTGGTACCTATTTATCTACTTGCACCCGCTAGGTAGGCAGGATCTCCAGGGATGTGGGTGGCGCTATGGTCTAAACCACTGAGCCTCTTGGGCTTGCCAATCAGAAGGTTGGCAGTTCGAATCCGCACAATGGGGTGAGTTCCTGTTGCTCTGCCCCAGACAGCTAGTGCTAACTGGCAATTTAGTTTATCAGGAAGATAATGGTCAACAGACCGATGGCAATAAATAAATCAGGGAAATGTGCATCCGTGAACCATAACTAATTGCTATCACTAGTCCCATGGGTGGGATTAGAAAGGAATGGGGTGGAAAGAACCCTCCCAAAAAATGAAGTTTAGGCTTGGTTTTTATCAAAAAACAGTCTCCATGCCCCACTGCTTTGGAAACCAAGGAGACTTGCCATATCACAAATGGATCGAGGGAAGGAGGAAACTCATTGGCATCAAAAGCAATGTGACATGCAGGATGTTTTTTGACAAGCACAAGCCCGACGTTCGCTTGGGTACAAAGAGCTATAAGGAGGGAGTGGCAGAGGTTGCAGGTTCAATCTCAAGCATTAAAAGGGCCAGGTTAGAAGTGACGGGGAAGCCCTTTGTATGGGACCCCAGACAGCCATTGCCAGTCAGAGTGGGCAATGCGGATGAGCCTGGTGGGATGCAACTTTCTTTCCCCCCCGAAATAATTTTTATTTGATTTTACATGTGTAGAATTGTAACAATACAAAACACATATATTCAGAGGTTTCTCAGAATCCCTAGACTTCCCACCTTCCTCTCCATGGGTCCTATTATCAACCTTTTCAACTGCATATTATTTCATCATCCAAATTTTAGGTCTCTCCATTTTGTCTATAGTATTTTCTACATTGCAAGCGTTATTGCAATCCTGTGAATGTTTTAATCTGTTTACAGTGGTCTCTCAAGTACCGTATTTTTCGCCCTATAGGACACACTTTTTCCCCTCCAAAAATGAAGGGGAAATCTGGGTGCGTCCTATGGGGCGAATGCAGGCTTTTGCTGAAGCTTGGAGAGCGAGAGGGGTCGGTGCGCACCGACCCCTCTCACTCTCCAGGCTTCAGGAAGACATCCGCAGACTAGGCAGCCCTGCGGGAACTCCCGCAGGGCTGTCTAAGCTGCGGATAGCAGCCTGCCGCCCGGTGCGAGGGGCGCCCTGAAGCAGAGTGCCCCTTGCGCCGGGCAGACATCGGCCAGCCCCACAAGCTCGGGGGACAGCAGGGAGACGCAGCGCCGCCATCCCGCTGTTCCTCGACCTGGTTCGGTTTCCCCGACCTGGTTTTGGGGGGGAAATAAAGGAAAAAAAATTTCGTCCTATGGGACGAAAAATACAGTAAATTATAAACCCCCTCCCCCCAATTCTTTATGAAAGTTTTGGTCCTCTTGGATCCTGAGCTTTCTGGTCAGTTTTGCCATTTCGACATAATCCAAGGGTTTCAACTTTCTATACTCCTTTACTTTCCTGTTTTATAAAACGGGCTGCTTCTACTCGGTTATGTACTAAGCTTGGATCCTGGAACAACAGGCAAGTAGGATCTTCTAATGCAACCACTGATTGCCTTGCAGGAGAAGACCAATCAGGCTCCAGGAGGAAGTTAATCAGACTGTTAGGCTGGTAGGATCGTAGAATGCAACAACCGATTGGCCTGCAGGAAAAGACCAATCAGGCTCCAGGAGGGAAGCAGAATCAGCCAATCAGACGGGACTCAATGTGTAAATAATGTATATGAAAGCCTGAGGTTTGGGGTGCAATTCAATCACTGTTTTACAAGCTGCAATAAAGAGCATGAAATCACTACAGGACTCCGAGTATATTTCATACCCCCACCGCCTTTTGAGGATAACTTTAGAAACAACTATCAACACTAGCACTTTGGGTTTCCATTTTGAGTTACTCCACTTATGCTACTTCAAGTCTTCACTAAGGGTTAATCTTGCAGCCATATGCTGTAGTTCTTTAGAAGTAGTGTAGCGCTCCTTTTCTTTCTGGCTAAAAATAAAACAAACAACTGCAGGATGACTCACGCAACAACAGCATCCAACTTCCTATTCTTCCAAATCTTTAAGCATGATAATTGCCTGCCCCCTGCATGATACAGCTCCATAGCACACACACACAAAAACACACACACTCCTGAGTTAGAAATTGTTCATATCCTTACTAACATACAGCCTCACCAGTGCTAGGGGAAAGCCTAGTCTTTTCAACAGTAGACAGAAAATTAAAGCTTTATGAAAAAATTAGCTGGGCATAACAACCAATATTCTCAGCCAGCATATCATTATATAATTAAAAAATGGGGGGGGGGAGACCAAGCACCCAACAAATAGTGATGATTATGTTGTACTGAAATAAACACACCTAATGCAAACAAACAGCACAATAAAATAAAGAAGCTTACAATCTGTTGCCATGCCAACATAGATGCATTTCTTGAAGCGACATTCCTGGCACTGGTTTCTTGTGACTTTGTCTATCACACATTTTCCTTCATATTTACAGGAGTAAGTTGGATGAAGGTTTTTCTGAATAGTTCTTCGGAAAAAACCCTATGTGGGGGGGGAAAAGAATGCAAAGTAGCACCTAGATTGCCCACTTTTTATCATTTAGGTTACTTATAACGAAATCTTTATTTAGATATGCTGGAGCGTTTATCGCTGGACAAAGAACAAGATACATTATGAAATAAATTAAGGACACAGGAAGAACCCTTCTGGATCGGATCAGTTAGTTACCCACCTAGTCTAACATTTTGTTATCCCAGGAGCCAATCAGGTGCCTATGGTAAACCCAAAGCAATAGCACTCTCCCACAGATACGGGACACAATGTATAGCCATCGTTTCCTTACTCAAATTTCTCATTTGGAAATTTAACAAAGAAAAGGAAGGGGGAAATTACTAAAGGGAAGGAAGGGAGGAAAATAAATAACACATGAATACTACTAGTAGTAACAAAAAACCACCACCCCTTCATAATACAGATACAGTAGCCATCATTACATGCATTTTAAGTTAAACATATATGTTAATACAAGCCCTCTCAAAGTCCAAAATAGGTATCCACACGAAAATTGATGCCTATATGAAATATGTTTAAACGCAGTCAAATGAATGGCCTGAGATCCACAGACCACTGTGTAATCAAAAGTGGATATTTATCCTTCCAGGCTCCAAGTATAAATCTCATAGCAACCACTAATCCCCACACTAGAGGAATATAATATAGAAGCACCCGAACATGCAAATAGCAAAGACTTTGCCAATATAAAATTGATGTGAATAACAACTTCAGCCCCAAAAGAATATATCACTGGACAAGCCCACATAATGAGGCATTCTTAGCATTATACAGTATTTTTTGCGCTATAAGACTCACTTTTTCCCTCCTAAAAAGTAAGGGGAAATGTGTGTGCGTCTTATGGAGCGAATCCCGGCTGTGCAGCTATCCCAGAAGCCAGAACAGCAAGAGGGATTGCTGCTTTCACTGCGCAGCAATCCCTCTTGCTGTTCTAGCTTCTGAGATTCAGATTTTTTTTTTCTTGTTTTCCTCCTCCAAAAACTAGGTGCGTCTTATGGTCTGGTGCGTCTTATGGAGCAGTGTTTCCCAACCTTTGGTCTCTAGCTGTTTTTGGACTACACTTCCCATCATCCCTGACCACTGCTCTTGCTCGCTAAGCATGATGGGAGTTGTAGTCCAAAAACAGCTGGAGACCCAAGGTTGGGAAACACTGTTATGGAGCGAAAAATACGGTACCTCCAACAGATGAGCGTATTGGACAGTGCCTTTTTGTACAAACACTGTGGAGTCCAATATACTCAAAACACTATTTTTTACTGTATAAGTCTGAATTTCAAGTCTAAGGAAACATTCCATATAGATTCTTAAGCAATTTTCTATTTTTTGGGCTCTTTGGTGCAATCGCAATTCCCTATTCCACAACTCTCTGAGTTCCTGAACTTTTACGTTACAAAGATCCGCTAAACATGTATAAGCAACAGCTTTGGTTTAGCATTTTGCAAGGATCCAACAATTTAGGAGATGCCAAAGCACTCAAAGCAGATGGGCCATGAATAGGTGCCAGCCATTCATCAGAAATGGATATTTAAGATGTAAAATAGGAAATGACCAAAAAAAAAAAAAAAAATCCACCTGAGGCTAATAGCTAATCTAATGTATATATCCAACATCCAACACATTTATTCCGCAAAAAAGACCGCCCCTCTGTCGTCAAATCTGGATTAATCCATAAAGTCATTTTAGTGCAAGCATTTGGATCAAATTGTAATTGATAAGCTATCATATTCCCCTAGTTACTCAAAGTGAATCATGACTGATAGCCATAGCCTTATCCTCTACAGATTATAATTTAAATCATTAAATTGTCTTATTTTAGCTCTTTATGTGGCCACGATCATGTAGTAATTCTTGCTATAGACTTACCTTGCAACCTTCACAAGTAATGCAGCGATAGTGATACCCCGTGGCTTTGTCACCACAAACGACACATAGTTCGTCCTTGTCTAAGTAACTGGGTATGTACCCTGTAGGGAAAGAGAAAGTGTCAGTGAAGAGGTTGAACTACAGGGGTCAGCAAACTTTTTCAGCAGGTGGCCAGTTCACTGTCTCTCAGACCTTGTGGGGGGCCAGAATATATTTTTTTTGGGGGGGAAATAAATGAATTCCTATGCCCCTCAAATAACCCATAGATGCATTTTAAATAAAAGGACACATTCTACTCGTGTAAAAACACGCTGATTCCGGGACCATCCGCGTGCCGGATTTAGAAGGTGATTGGGCCAGATGCGGCCCCCAGGCCTTAGTTTGCCTACCCATGAACTAGAAAAATCATACATATACTTAATGCTGATCCAACACAGTTGTTCTGAGAGGAAAGTTTCTTAACTAAAAGGTAGGAGGCGCATAAAGTGACAAAAATAGCACAATCAAAAGGAGTTTGGTGACGACTATGACCAAAAAGAAAGGTTACGGGAAATAAAAATGTACAGAGGAACATTCACTGCCAGAATCAGTATTATGCATAAAAGGCACAATCCATCCAGTCTTAAGCAATTTTAAGCCCTGCTGATCTCAAGGCAAAATTTTCTATCACGTGCCTTCTTTCTTTTCTGAAATCAATGGGACTTGAAAGCGCCTCCCTTTGCCCAAATCATGCCCACATTTTGGAAGACAAAACGCAATTTGTGTTACATTAAAATGAAACATTGATTGAAGAACAAACCACTATAATTCCTGGGTTGCATGGACAACTTGTAACAAATAACGCAGAGAAAATAAGCGCACAAAATACCTAATTTGTCTCAGTCTTTGCCAAGAAGAGAAACAATTATCATGTTGCCAACATAGCACAGAAAACCCACCAATTCATCAAGGTTAAAAGTGGAGAGGGCCCTTTCAGAGATCATCTAGATAAACTGGACATACTCAAATCAGCAAGTCACTGGAACTGCACAGTAAACTTTTCAACTTGCAGATCACATCAGTGTCCCTTGTCTTTGACTTGGTGGGTCACAATGGTTAATGTAAAGTTGGGGGTGTGTGTGAAATATGATTGGGCCAGAAAATAACATTTACAGTGGTACCTCGGGTTACAAACACCTTGGGTTACAAACACTTTGGGTTACAGACTCCCCTAATCCAGAAGTAGTGCCTCGGGTTAAGAACTTTACCTCAGGATAAGAAGAGAAATCGTGCAGCAGCGGCACAGCGGCAGCGGGAGGCCCCATTAGCTAAAGTGATACCTCAGGTTAAGAACAGTTTCAGGTTAAGAACGGACCTCCGGAACAAATTAAGTTTGTAACCAGAGGTATTCCAAACTGGAGTTTAAAGAAGAAAAGGGAAAGTATTCACGACAAAACCCCACCTATTTATGCTTCAGCATCTTATTGCACCAGTGTCTTATTACACAGCACTCTACTGGACTTTTGGATCATCACCATAAAAATACAGAATACACTGCACCCATATTAAAGTAGTTTTGGTATCTTTCAGGGCAGAGACTTCTAAGTAGCCTATTTGCATCTGGTAATCAAGAAATGCCTCCAGGCACCCTGGCAAGAAAGTTTTTGTACACTGGAAGAAAGGAGTTGTTTTTATGCCTGTTTTCAGGCTGTGTATGTGCCAGGAATGACTTACACCACTTTGTATGCACCAATGGGCTAGTAACAGTGTGTATAGTTATCTGCCAAAAGGAAGAGGAAAGGCTGTGGAAGGGTTATATTAAAGTTTGGATAGCGGTCTAGTGTATTCCCGGCTCAGAGTAAGTTGAAAGCTTTGGAAAGGGGTCAAATCCACAGGTAATTGTCATGTCCTGTGTAAGGTTCATCTAGTACGAAAACACCCGTGCAGAATGTGATAATGGAATGCCAAACTCATAAAGCTTTCGTAAGAAAGATCAGTAAGCAGAAGAAGGGAAGCTATTCTTCTGCTCAGGGATATTCCTGGCAAAATGTATGTGCATTTTTCATTCTAACCATGTCTTTCCACATACAGTGGTACCTCTGGTTACGAACGCTTCTGGTTACGAACTCCGCTAACCTGGAAGTAGCTGCTTCTGGTTGCGAACTTTGCCCCAGGATCATAGCTGTCAACTTTTCCCTTTTCTTGCGAGGAATCCTATTTGGAATAAGGGAAAATCCCTTTTAAAAAGGGAAACATTGACAGCTATGCACAGGATGTGAATGGAAATTGTGTGCCGGAGGAGCGTATGCAGCGGGAGGCCCCATTACCAAAAGCACACCTCAGGATAAGAACAGTTTCAGCTTAAGAATGGACCTCTGGAACGAATTAAGTTCGTAACCAGAGGTACCACTGTAGAATAAAAAGTTTAGCTCATGATCAGCTCTAACACTTTGGGGAAGGCTTAAAGTGAAAGAAAGGCATTAATACTATGTGAAATTCTAACTTAAGACAATGGTAAGTGGTACCCCTCAAGAGTAATTATTGTTTTTGATTCTGTCCTGTAATGGGGGGGGGGATTCTTCCTAATACACATTCGCCAAAGCTCCTAAAATAATGAATGGAAGAGAAACAAATTTCCCCTCAACTCAACGCACTCTGAAATATAGTCTATTTGTTTACTGCATCAACATGTTACACATTTAAGATGCAAGATGTTTGTGTAAGTTCACAAAGCGTTCAACTCAACATAACTCGATTCTGGACTGAGAACACTATGCGTTATAAAAGTAATAATTACAGGGCAATCGACAAGCATTGTGGAGCTTTGGCTATACTAATAACTCACATTCAGTAGTAATTCTGATAATAAAAATAATTGGAACCATTCCGCAAAATGGGACTCTGCCATTTTCTATGGATGAAAGACTAGCAGCATGGCCCCAAGTGCCTTTTTAACTATATTGGTATAAACAGAGGGTTGTGCTACTACAGCAGCAGCAGCTGAAGCAAGATGCTAAGCATAATACCTAGGCCAAAGCGCCTGAACTTCTTCTCTAATGCTCCAAAATGTAGGTCCAGTGTTGCATCAACCAGGGAAATCCAGGGCTCTATTGATAGATCTCAGGTTCCTAGTTTTGTTGTTTAGTCATTTAGTCATGTCCGACTCTTCGTGACCCCATGGACCAGAGCACGCCAGGCACTCCTGTCTTCCACTGCCTCCCGCAGTTTGGTCAAACTCATGCTGGTAGCTTCGAGAACACTGTCCAACCATCTCGTCCTCTGCTGTCCCCTTCTCCTTGTGCCCTCCATCTTTCTCTAATGCTCCAAAATGTAGGTCCAGTGTTGCATCAACCAGGGAAATCCAGGGCTCTATTGATAGATCTCAGGTTCCTAGTTTTGTTGTTTAGTCATTTAGTCATGTCCGACTCTTCGTGACCCCATGGACCAGAGCACGCCAGGCACTCCTGTCTTCCACTGCCTCCCGCAGTTTGGTCAAACTCATGCTGGTAGCTTCGAGAACACTGTCCAACCATCTCGTCCTCTGCTGTCCCCTTCTCCTTGTGCCCTCCATCTTTCCCAACATTAGGGTTTTTTCCAGGGAGTCTTCTCTTCTCATGAGGTGGCCAAAGTACTGGAGCCTCAGCTTCACGATCTGTCCTTCCAGTGAGCACTCAGGGCTGATCTCCTTAAAAATGGATAGATTTTATCTTATTGCAGTCCATGGGTCTCTTAAGAGTCTCCTCCAGCACCATAATTCAAAAGCATCACTTCTTTGGCGATCAGCCTTCTTTATGGTCCAGCTCTCACTTCCATACATCACTACTGGGAAAACCATAGCTTTAACTATACGGACTTTTGTTGGCAAGGTGATGTCTCTGATTCTTAAGATGCTGTCTAGGTTTGTCATTGCTTTTCTCCCAAGAAGCAGGTGTCTTAAATTCAATTAAATTTCGTGGCTGCTGTCACCATCTGCAGTGATCATGGAGCCCAAGAAAGTAAAATCTCTCACTGCCTCCATTTCTTCCCCTTCTATTTGCCAGGAGGTGATGGGATCAGTGGCCATGATCTTCCTTTTTTTGATGTTGAGCTTCATACCATATTTTGTGCTCTCTTTCACCCTCATTAAAAGGTTATTTAATTCCTCCTCACTTTCTGCCATTAAAGTTGTGTCATCTGCATATCTGAGGTTGTTGATATTTCTTCCGGCAATCTTAATTCCGGCTAGGGATTAATCCAGCCCAGCCTTTCGCATGATGAATTCCAGGTTCCTAGTAAGGGCACATTGATGCTTCCTCGGCATCTGTGTCCAAACAGACAAGCCCTTCATATACAGTGACTGGAGGGAATAAAAGACTGCGAAATGTCAATGGAAACCAAAGTGATATCCCTGTTTTGGGTCTTGTCCCTAGTACCAGAGGGAGGAGGATAGATGCACTGGTACCCTGCTGCAGAATATTACACTATTCTGTGTCATATTATATTTTTTTTACCTAAAACCACAATTTTCACTCGGTAAAGTGAACTTTTTAATTGGCCGTTATCAACTAACATGGTGACAAATCCTTGCCAGTTACAATTTGTTGCTCAATAATGAGTAGTCACAGGGGACTGACTACATTTTGGTCTGTTTTTTGTGTGTTTTTATTATGCATTTTGTGTTTTCAATTTGCATTTTTATGTTGTGACCCTCCCTGTGATCTTTGGATGAAGGGCAATATAAAAAAATTAATAATCCTCACCCTCACCATCTTCATCTTAGGTAGGTCATTCCTTAATGGGTCTCTCTTGAACTTTTTATGCGGATGATTCATGTATAGGACTTGCACTCTAGTGTCATAATGGCAGTGACTTCAGGTGGCAGCTGAACTGGGAGCCCAAAACTGTGCTTGACAACAACAGGAGAAGCCATTTTGAAAAGGATGAGGTTACAATAGCTAGAGAGTCTCTGGGGTGTCAAAGAGAAGTGACAGATTATGTCATGTTTACTAATTTGCTAAATGGAATATGAAAGGTATAATGAGAGGTCTAACACACTATGTACTAGTGCTTCAGTAACCTCAGGAAATCCAAGCCAAGCAGTTCATGTACCATTCTCATGTCCATGAGAGCAATAAGAAAACTTGGGAGGGGAATTGAAAAAAAATATGAAAAGCTTTGTTAGACATCATGTTCACTTCCCAAATGAATCCCAGATGAACCAGGAGAATATTATCCCTGCAGAAAAACAAGCATACAGCCTTTGCTATTGGATGAGCTAACAGGCCTTTTCAACTGCTTAATTTTTATCTTGATTAGCCGTAATGATGATCTGTTTTTGTTTTGTTTTTTTTTGAATGGTGCTTTCTGCTGTGATATTGTCAATAGCCCTGATGTGTTATGATACGGCAGCACAGAAATATTTTTTTAATAAATAAATGAATTAAAACAAATAAAATACTACCACACTTTGAAAAACTGTGAGCACTAGGGAAATGAACCACTGCTGCCACTGCCTTTTCGGTAGTGGCGCCTGCCCAGTGGAATGCCCTCTCATCAGATGTCAAGGAAATAAACAACTATCTTATTTTTAGAAGACATCTGAAGGCAACCCTGTTTAGGGAAGCTTTAAATGTCTGATGTTTTATCATTTTTATTATTATTATCATTAATTCTGTTGGGAGCCGCCCAGAGTTGCTGAGTATAAATAATAATAATAATATGCATGCACAGAGATTAATTTGCAGTATTTCTATGCCATTAAGGTCAAGCCTTAACAGTGGCTCATGTCTGCGACGAAAACTATAAACTACAACTATATTGGTACCTCGGGTTACATACGCTTCAGGTTACATACGCTTCAGGTTAGACTCCACTAACCCAGATATAGTACCTCAGGTTAAGAACTTTGCTTCAGGATGAGAACAGAAATCGTGCTCTGGCGGCACAGCAGCAACAGGAGACCCCATTAGCTAAAGTGGTGCTTCAGGTTAAGAACAGTTTCAGATTAAGAACGGACCTCCGGAACGAATCACCGTATTTTTCGCTCCATAAGACGCGCCTAGTTTTAGAGGAGGAGAACAAGAAAAAAAAAATTCTCTCCCTCCCCTCTCTGTGCAGCGCCTCTCCAGCGAAGCGAAGTCAGAACAGCAAGAAGGATTGCTGTGCAGCCTGCATTCGCTCCATAAGATGCACACACTCCCCCCCTTACTTTTTAGGAGGGAAAAAGCGCGTCTTACAGAGCGAAAAATATGGTAAGCACTTAACCCGAGGTACCACTGTACTCAAACCATATCATTACAATTCGAAAATAAAAAAGCAGTCTAAAACGTTCTACGGGCAAGCACAGCAAATCAGATAAAGCAATTCAAAACACGAGACCGCAACAGTTTAAACCACTAAAATAACTTAAACCGGAACTTAAACCCTACAGCTGCCCCTCTTCTGGTCATGGGAGTGGAGCTGTCTAGGGCTGGAACTGGGTTTCCCTTTTCCTGCCCCTGCAGTCTGGGGGACCTCGCTTTATTAGACTACAGTACAGTGTAAATATAACTTTTATATGCACAGGAAAACAAAAAAACAAAAAACAAAAAAAGAGTGTGACTTGCTTTATTAAGGTGGATAAAAAAATCATTATTTTTTTAAAAATATTTTTTTTAAAATTTAAATTGGATTTTTAAAATAAAATGCTTTTGGAGGAAAAATCTTTCTAAAGATAGTTTTCTATTTAAGTTACATTACATTATAGTCCAAAGGCTATTCATCAGGAAATAAGCATTTGTTTAAAAGTTTTTCATGTGTGCTAAAACTCAGTCTAAGGTTGTTGTTTTTTAAAAAATTGTTTAACCACATCAGTTAACAAACATGGATACATATGCTATAATGTTATTGTTTTAGTTAAATAAAATGTTTAAATTGTTATTAAGGAAATGATTATTTTTCTCCTTTCAATAAAGTACAGCAGAAACGCCGTCCAAATATAAACAGTTAACTTATTAAACCTCACAATAATTTCATAATTATCAGTCTATGTATTTCTAATAGTATATCCAAATCAGTAATTTTTGATATAACTGTAAAAACTACTCTGAAAATTTTATTATTCCAAAAATGAAACCTTCATCTGGTTGTAAATATTTAGTTGATACTAGCAAGAATGAGTCTTTCTGTAAAAAAAGAAGATTTAAAACAAGTCTCACCAACTAAAGATTTAAATCGTGATTTGAATCGATTTGATTTAAATCAAATCCACCCTGCTTTATTGCGATATTCGTTTTATTACAGCGGTCCAAAACTAAATACACAATATTTCCAGGGCACGCCTGTATCTTGACTTTAAAGAGATGGACTGGACCCCAAAGTATACAGAATGAGAGAGTGTGGTCCGCAACAGAGAGGGGAGTCGGGAGGGGAGAACAAGCTGGTAAATTAACAAAGATGGTGTACTCTTGTCCTAAAGAACAATTAGGTGCTTATTGTTAGCATACAACGATTTCAACATTGCTTCATAATACGAAGGATATCACACAAATGCAGGTCAAGACTTGGGTAGAAGAGCCCAAATGACTCTTAATGACCTTGACATTCATCTGTCCAGTATATTTATGGCAGTTGAAGGTAAAGCTGCAGTCTCGTCAAAGTCCGGACTTGCAAATCTGTCTAATCTGAACTCTTGGCAAGACAAAATACTCAGCGGGAGCAGATGCCCACACTTTAGAAGAATGTGTCCCATAATCCAATCTGAACAATCCCTCTTGAAATCTATTACACTTGATCAAGATCTGCAGGGCCTGCAGAACCAATTGCTCCTGGATAACATACCAAGTCTATATCCAATAATTATTTAGCGTTGTAAATGTTCAACCAAATTTGTTGGGGGCCTTTGTGCTGCAAAATACATTTGAGGAGCCCTCACAATTTAATCTGAATTATACACCAGTATCCAATTGTATACCTTCTGATCAGAGATTAAACCTTATGAGAAGAAATTAAGTAAAGTATTAACACCCATCTTCAGAATACATATAAATTGTAGGTGCATCTTTATTAATTTACATAATGTTACATTAGAATGTGATTTTTAACACCAGTCATTGTAAACCTTTTTGAAGAAATTTCACAACTTTTCAACTCAAATGCGAAGGAAAAATGTTTCTTGCAAACTCATCAATGCAGAAATAAAAAAACCAACTAAACTTATTGTATTACTGCTAAAAGTATTGTATCTGATCTTTTAACAAGATGTGTGGGTTTTAGGGCCTCGTGGAGCATATACAGTGACTATTGTTTTTTACTTAGAAGTAGCTGGTCCATGGATAAGTATCTACCAGACCTCACAAGAAAGGATTCTATACAGATCTCAGCCAATGCTCTTTAGACCCAATGAATCACCACAGAGCTTTCTGTTATGTGAATGCTATAGAGGAAGCAGAGTAGAGTTCTGTGTTTGTGCCTTTTTCAAGTTTGACTAATAAGATTTCTTTGAAACACCCTTAGTCAGCAAAATATTCAAGACTGTATTGATAGTCACCTTTGTTTGTTTTTCCTAACCTAATTCAGAAAGAGCATTTCCCCCCAGCCAAATCAGGGATTAAGACATGGAATCTGAAGGCAGCAAGACATGGATGTCCAAGTGAACATCATTGCAGTGTGCTTATGTCCGTTCCCAACTTGGCTAACTGGTGCTCACAAAATGGACAATGAGTCATCAGTTTAAGAGCATTTATCTTAATGCAACTCAGGTTTCAAAAGATGCACTTTTACTGCGCATTCATGATGATTTCTGTTATTGGGGTAGTCAACCACGATTCCACTTCCAATAATGTTTGTGCCTGCAGACATTTTGGGTTGGTTATATTTCCAAGCAGTGCATATCCTGTTACTTCCTGCTAACATCCTCTACCTTTTCATACCATGTTACGGGTCGTCGTCCATCCTCCCCCACTGCTTATTTTTTGTGCCCTAGCCCCTCTGGACAGCAATAATTTGGTAGCATTGGGGAAGCGTCACAACGCAACTATTAAAGCAGAATAAATCCACCCTTAAGGTACTACTATTACTATGTCCCCTTCTCCTTGTGCCCTCCATCTTTCCCAACATCAGGGTCTTTTCCAGGGAGTCTTCTCTTCTCATGAGGTGGCCAAAGTATTGGAGCTTCAGCTTCACGATCTGACCTTCCAGTGAGCACTCAGGGCTGATTTCCTTAAGAATGGATAATGGAAAAGACCCTGATGCTGGGAAAGATGGAGGGCACAAGGAGAAGGGGACGACAGAAGACAAGATGGTTGGACAGTGTTCTCGATGCTACCAGCATGAGTTTGACCAAACTTTGGGAGGCAGTGGAAGACAGGAGTGCCTGGCGTGCTCTGGTCCAAGGGGTCACAAAGAGTCGGACATGACTAAATGACTAAACAACAACAAATTACTATGTCAAAAACATGTTGCAGAATACATCTGCAATAAAACACTGGTCCAGAGGAGATCTTTTTGGAAGGCTAATAGTCATCTTGAAGCCTTACTCTCTTTGTGTTGCTGATGATACTGAGGTTCAGTGCTTCCCCCCAGGGGTATTCAAGGGTACGAAGTACCAGTACCCCTTGGTGAGTACTGGTACATTTCCCGCCCCCCCCCAAAAAAAACACTGCTGAGGTTCAAAGGTCTCTTGAGCAGTTTTCAACAGTTCCACAAAACAAACGTTGCTAACAGCAGAGACTGTACGCTACCAGAAATCCGGAGCAAAAATTATTTACTCCAATGGCAACACTGCTGCGCCTTGAGTACTAAGATTATGAAATCATCAAATAGCAATAGCTTTGTTATTTATTTATTTTTAAAATATTAACATGGTTAATTTTAAATATATACTTAGTGGCATATCTGTATAGCCTTTCACATTTTTGCTGTTCTGTTATTCTTCTATCCTCCTTGACATTGTTTATGGGTCTACGAGACTCATATAAGTTTCTTCAATTATTTAACTTCCACTTGGATTGGTGGTTTTTTTGAATTCCTTTGAAAATGCACAGCATGGCAATCGATACACTTACCCCTGTTTAATGAACTGTTTAATGATGCTTTGAAGTGCTCAAAAGGCTATTATACAGAGAAGAGACAACACTCTGGGTAATATCATGCTCTGGCAAAATAAATACCCTCTATGACGAAGATATGATCTGCATCTCAGCTAATGGTACTGTACATAAGCAAAGAAACTTTAGCTGTGATTACAAACAAGATGAGCTTCTGATATTGGGAAGACATCAAGTTCAGTAATTACGCTGAACTTTTAATGTTTTATTTTAGTAAATATAAGATTATACAACTAGTGAATTAACAAACTACAATATGTACATGTTTGTTTACACACACACACCAGCAGTGGGTATCACAATAGCAATCATGAAATAATATCTGTACTTTTATAAATATGGGTAAGTCATGAAATCGTAACCATTCCCCTCCAATAGGATGCTTAATCTAGTCTAGGAGTCGGCAAGGTTTACCTTGCCTGGGCCAGTTCACTCCCACGGAGATCGCTCCATGGGCCGGATTGCGTCTGCGCAGAGGTGATTTCTGGCACTGCGGAAGCGAGTCCCCGCTCAATTTAAATGACCGCCGGGGGCTGCAGGTTGCTGACCCCTAACTAGTTATATCACATCCAAAGCCACCTTTCAAATATTTGCATGTTTGGTTTTGTGATGCTAATATGAAGCAAACACACCATATCGATAAGCCTCTGAGGTATGAGCTGTTAGCAAGCTGTATGCCAGACATAGGACGCACCCGACCAAAAGACGCACCTAGTTTTAGAGGACAAAAAAAAAAATATCTCCCTCTCTGCGCAGCGCTCCTTCAGAGAAGCGGAAGGAAAAGCGGAGCCCATTCCATTTCTCCTCCTTCTTCGCTGAAGGGGCGCTGCTCAGAGAGGGAAAGCTGCACAGCGCCTCTTCAGTGAAGCAAAGCTGGAGTGCAGCCATCCCTGAAGCCAGGAGAGCATCGGGTGGCCATCCCTGAAGCCTGGAGAGCCAGAGGGGTGGGTGCGCACCAACCCCTCTTGCTCTCCAGGCTTCAGCGAAAGCAATGCGTTGCTTTCACTGAAGCCATGGAGCCTGCATTCACTCCATAAGACGCACACACATTTCCCCTTAATTTTTGGAGGGGGAAAAGTGTGTCTTATAGAGCAAAAAAGATACGGTATGTGAACAGAAAAACGGCAGCATTGCACAGGTTGGATAAAGAACTCCCACATGTCTAGTACAGTTGACTATTTGCTATTATTTTTCTTGTTGCAAACACTCCAGTGGAACCTTATTACATTACTTTCTTGGAAGAGAAAAATACCTGTGTGTCCCTTTGTGTGGGAAATGAGTACCACTTTTAAGAAAATTACAGGGTATTCGTACAGTTCTGTTCAAGCTGTGGGGTACTGCACGAGCAAATGGGTTAAAGGCCTCGTCCTAAGAGACCTATTCCCGGCCTCTGTGAAAAGTAGTGGGTGTTTGACTACTCACAAAGGTGCAGATTGCAGGTTTTGCTCTTAAATGCATGTTCCTTGTCTTCAAAATTATTGTAAGTACAATGAGCTGCACTTGGAAGAGATACAAGTCAATATCACTCTAACACACTGTACCTCGTTAGAAACAATGAAAAGTGAGAATTGCCAACCAAACTCAATTCTAGCTCAATATATATATATATATCTCTAGAATGTTCAGGTAGCATGAATCACTGGATAAACCAGAGGGAGAATCAGATTATATTCCCACCCCCATATCCAATTTGCTACATTTCCTTAGGCAAGCCATTTAAGATTGCCCTTCAGTCCTTGAAACAAGGGAAAGGATTCTATCTGAACGAAGTACCAGTATTATTGCTTATTATGATGTCGACACTTGATGATACTTAACCGGGGAAATCTAATGCTCGCAAATTTGCCATCTCCTTTTCCCCAATATTGGCCAAGCGATGGCCATTGAGTGAAAAATGGCTCCTTCTGTTAAAAAGCGCCGAATGAAAAAGGTCATCTGAAAAAGCTGCAGTCATTCTACATACTGATTATCCTGCAGACAGACTGCTACAATTTATTCCATGGACACACCATGCAGTTTAAATTATGTAAGAAATTCGTAGTTGCTTCAAATTTACAGAGAAACAAAATAATAATAATAATAACGGAGGTGCCCCTGTACCAGCTTTTCACGCTGTCTTTAGAGAAGACGTGAGTTATATAGGCCCATGCAGCTCAATACAGGAAGGATGCTGTTTCCCCCTTGGAAAACCATGCATCTAGCTCTTAATTCAGGTAGGTAGCTGTGTTGCTCTGACGCAGTCAAAAGAAATTAAAAAATTAAAATTAAAATTAAAAATTAAAAAATTGTCCAGTAGCACCTTAGAGAGCAACTAAGTTTATTCTGGATATAAGCTTTCATGTGCATGCACACGAGGGACGCGGGTGGCGATGTGAGTTAAACCACAGAGCCTAGGACTTGAGGGTCAGAAGGTCGGCGGTTCGAATCCGCGAAATGGGGTGAGCTCCCATTGCTCGGTCCCTGCTCCTGCCAACCTAGCAGTTCGAAAGCACGTCAAAGTGCAAGTAGATAAATAGGTACCGCTCCGGCGGAAAGGTAAACGGCGTTTCCGTGCGCTGCTCTGGTTCTCCAGAAGCGGCTTAGTCATGCTGGCCACATGACCCGGAAGCTGTATGCTGGCTCCCTCGGCCAATAAAGCGAGATGAGCGCTGCAACCCCAGAGTCAGCCACGACTGGACCTAATGGTCAGGGGTCCCTTTACCTTTAAGGTGCTACTGGACAATTTTTTTATTTTTATTTTTAATTCTAGCTCTTAAATTAGTGTTGTTTAGCATTCACAAATCCTCACTGCACGTTTCAGAAACCTGGCTACTAGCTCCATCTTATCCCCATTCCTGAGTGAACATAAGAAAGGCTACCTTACATTTGTCTGAATACAACTCCCTACTAACAACTGATTGATAAACTTAAGATCAAATTATCTGATACTAGGGGCAGTGCAAAATAACTTGCACGACTGATTCCACTTGCCTCTGTCCACAGGGGCATAGCCTCTCTATGAGTGGTATTTTCTGGAATCTCCTGTGTCGCATTGCCAAGGACAGCACATTCCGTCTCGCTAGCATATGTGTTGATTCGGGTTGGTCAAAAGGGAGAGGTAAGATGCCATTGGCTGTCCCCCTCGGACCAAACCCAGACTTGCACATACTTTAGTTCTGATTTGGCTACTAAGAACTTGGAGTTTGTTGTCTAACAATCTGTGTTTCATTATCTCAAATGCAGAAATTTTTGGTAAAGCCGTATGGGGTGTTCTACTGAGATCCCTAACAGCTGAATTTTATTAAAACATTTATCTATCTAGGTTAGAACTGTCTGCACTTATGGGCAGCCGGCGCTTCTCTAATACCTCAGATAGAAGTCTTTCCCAATCCTAACTGGAGATGCCAAGAATTGAACCCAGGAACATCTGCAGACAAAGCATATGATCTATTCATTGACCTGCACACAGTTAATGATTACAATACAAACAAATGCTTTGATGTTTGGAAGAGAGCTGCATTCTCCCCCTGGAACTTTTGAGCACCCCTCTCTTCACGACATAGCCCAATTTATGTTTCAAATGTCCATCAGCTTCGCTAGAATTTTGCCGTCCAGAACAGAAAGAGGTCATGCTGTTTGAGAAAAACATATTAGAAGGGGCCTTCTAAATTCCGTGTTTCTTTAGATCCCATCATTTTATGCTGCCTGAGTACAGAACTGCAGTCTAAGGATGTTCAAAGTACATTCCTTGCTTCAAGTCCGGAGAAAGGCAGGATATAAAACAAGATAAAGGATCACAGAGACAAGTGTATACTAGCAGAGGCCACATCTGAGAAATTATCTCATGCTTTTCGAAGCTTGTGCATCACACCCAAGAATCAAGCATTCTACCTCTTTTCTCACCCACGATACCACCTTTTGACTTCTCCACATTCATCTGAAAATCTAAACGCAGCCCACACACAGTCTCCTGTTACAAGATTCAGATAAAAATGTGGAAAAGTGGGTATGAACGGATTCCCAGTCCACTCCCTGTCTTCAGCAAAAGTCTGGAAAGGACTTCAGATGAGACAACTCACAAGTGAGAAGGAAGCAACATGATTGAACAGCACATCCTTTAAGTAAAAGCACACTTTTACCGCCTACTCCAAGAAGTTCCAAGTTATTGTTAGCTTTCACACATGGGTTACGATGACAAAATCTGTCACCTCTACCTGCTTTGCAAATTGTATACACTGTCATTGTAATGGTACATACAGATTATCTTGTCTGCATGATATGACACCTAAAGTTCCACAGCTGACATCAAAGGCAGATAAAAAAAAAAAAGACTTCCATGTAAGCCTCAGCGCCAAAATTTGCAAACCTTTGTTCACAAAATGTGTTTTCACTTAAATCCGTAGAATTGCTGAAAAGTACAGAACCCTGAAGGTTCAGGTTCTTTTTGGCTTGGTTAAGATTTATTGGGGAATTATTGCTTCTGATATTAGAAAGAGCAACCTTTCTGGAATGCGCAAGTACTAAACCCTAGGAACATTCCTAAATTTTTGGACATTGTAGATTTGCCTTGTTTTTTCGTTTTGCAATTGTGTGATTTGTATTCATACTGTATTGTAATTGCCATTGGCTATAAAAAATAAAATTGATTGAATTGAATTGATATTAGAACGAGCTGCTGTGAGCCTCATGCTCACATGAGCTCCCCTCCTCTGCTGAACCTAGCACAGTGCCCTGTTACATTTGAATTTAGGAACTGTGGCTTGCTTAAACTATGTTTAGTGAAAAGAATCCAGGATTAAACTGGTCCTGGATAGAAAACTGTGCTCAGTTCAAAATCAATAGCAGTTCCTCCTTGAGATAACAAAAATGAGGAAGGGAGAGAATGTGAACCGAAGCCTTACTGTGGTAGAAACTGATTTCTGACTTTGTCATGAATCATAGTTGTGCTCAGTGGTTTTTTTCTGGGGGTACGCATACCTGCCTAAACATTTTGTGAATCTAAGTTTGGCCTCATTGAGGGGCAGTATTTCAATGTGAGTAGGAAAATGAGAGTACCCTTAAACATTTTTTTTAAGAAGAAGAAAAAAACCCAGCGGCTGTGCTTATCTTACATTGAAACAAGTTCTGCAAATCACAGAAACATTGACCAAGAGGCTCAAATTCAGAATGTGTAATAATGTATTGATTACTGTTACAATTTGGGCTTGCACATTCGCTGTAAGAATAATCGATGCATAATAAATTACAAATTCTGATACCCAGCTTCTAGATTAATCTTCTGCCTTTTTTTTTAGCCACAAAAAGAAAAGCTAGCAAGGTGTTAAATACAATGAAAACACCATATAGCAAAAGCTGGGAACTTATGATTACAACGTAGAACACTTATTTTTTCAAAATCTTCTAGGTACTTATAATTCTCCCATAGATACTGTCCCACACATCATGTGGATCTTTTGTTCTCGACTTTTATTAGAAACACAATTTCTATTTGGGGCTGTATTGCAAGGGAAAACAAGATGCTGTACAACTTTTAAAAGGACGGGCTTTTCATTAGGATCAGAAAGGAAGAGATCTCTTCTGTGCTTGGGAATAAACTCAACAGCACAATTTTTAGAAGTTTGTTACGAATTGCTCTGAGGGAGTGGCATTGCACAAACATAGTAGCAAACATAATTAATAGAAATGAAGTTATTAAGAATTGCCTGGAACGAGGGCAAAGCTCATGAACACCTGCTTTGGATCTTAATTTTGTTTTAATGAGCCAGTACTAAGACTTTGCTAACAAAAAAGGTGGAAGAAGAATAAGGGGTGAATCAATTTTGGATCAATACTGTCACAAATGTTTCTTATTAAAAGCCGTCTGTCCTCGGAACAGGATTAAGTGATTGGTTACTTTTATAAGAGTTTGTCTTAAAGCTTCCAAGCAAAAACCACCAACAAACACGTATAAAGTTTCAAATACAATCGGTTTAGCAAATATAGTATTAGAATACTTTAGTGAAAGCCATGTGGATTCTTCACTTCTACAAACATATGAATCTGCAAGCCTTCTTTCCGTGTTCGTTTTTCAACGGGCAAGAAAATATTAATTGAGGGATAGATAGCTCACAATGAAAATGCCCTGAAACATTTATCGAGATAGCTATTCTAGGGAAAGGAAAGGCAGCTTTCAAAAACTGCTTGTAATGTTTCCCATTATTAAATCCACTTGCTGGGAAAATAGTAGATTAAACAGTTGCAAAATGTTCACATAGACCTATATTATTTTAAGCCAAACACAGTTATCTCAAGTATTACTTAAAAAATATTAAGATGGCCAGACATCAAAGAATTGTCAAATAAAAGGACAGATACACATTTTACACTATTGCAAATTCGGAACAGCCAACTTACGTTTTAGTGTGAGGTACTTAATTTCATTTGGGGGAAGGTGTTTTCCAACAGAAAGGTGACTAAGAATTTTTATGAATTGAACATGAACAGGAAGCTTGAAAAGTACTATTTTTGCACAAATGAGTGAAAAAACATATTGCTCCCCCAAATAATACAACTGTCTATTATATGGCAACAAATGAAAGCATTTGTTTACAGAACACTGATTTGCACATTTTCTAATCAAACACATATATTTTATGATAGGAAAGAGGAATGAAAAGAAAGGGGGGGTCCAAAGAGTATTTTTTTCAATTTTTAACATGAACATTTTTTTTAAATTTCAAAGTATTTTTAGAAATTTAAAAAATGTGTATCATCCTTAAGTCCCTACAACCCAAATTCTGGCAATATTTTTCATTTTACTTTTCCTCATATGGACACATATAGATAATTAGGTCTAATATAGCAGGAGCAACTAGTTATTTATCCTACCAGGAAAAAGGGCTGTAGGTTTAATAAACCTATTGTAAACATGCTACATTGAACTATAGAAACATTTGAAAATAAGAAAGTACTGTTCCTTGAGCAGTTATATAAGCAAAGCTAGGCTTTGTTTGCACACAGATAGTTCAGTCTTAATAACTGAAGGGTATCATATTGATGTTTTACAGAACAATCCCATACATGTCTACTCAAAAGTAAGCTCCACTTAGTTTAATTGGGCTTGCTCCCATGAAAACATGCACAGAGTTTCAGTCTCAAGCAAGGTATTTCATCAAATGAAACATCTATAATGTTTCTGTTACAAAAAAGGAAATTCTAACACTAGTTGGACACACCTTTCATAAACACTTTCTCAGCAATATTCTGTGTTTTCTTTACTGGGAAGTAATGTTATACTAAGATTCCGAGAAATAGACATATTTTAAGGCTTAGAAGAATGGGTATTCACTTTTCAATCCAGCCTACTTCACACTCAAACATTCAATTAATCAGACGTGGGGCAAAATGAAGTTTCATATCTACAGGTTTTTCCCCTAATAGTTTACATTGCCGACTATCATTCAGAGCCTAGTGCTTTAAGGAACTTTTAAGCATATGACCTTTTGTAACTTGTTTTTACACTTGGCTGTACATTTTAATATCCTTTTAAATAACATTTTAATCAATGCTAATTAGGCATAACCACCTTAAGATGCAAAAAATAAAGAAAATAATACATCTTGGCAATGTTATGAGTCGATAATGAAAACCTTGCTGAGGAGAAACTTTTCCAGTCAATCTGAAAACGTACCAGCCAACACACGCACAAACATATATCTAGACAACAGGCTTAACGGCACAAAAATATACGTATATACATAAGCTTTCTGAAATTAAAGTAAAAGTAATGGCAAGTCTTTGTCTTTTACCTCCCGTTGCCCCCTCAAAAAACACCCTTTCCCAATCACCTAGCAACATCTGTCGCTGCTGCTGCTGCTGCTTTTGATTCTCAATAGGCAGTCTTCACATTCAAAGATGTAACTGAGCCAACGGAGAAAAATTGCAGGTGTAAAGCAAGCAAACGGACAAAATTCAGGTGGATTTTATTTTTTTGTCACAAACAGAAAATCCACAAAAAAATGGCATTTCCTACCTTTCTTCTGAGAGTAGGATGGCGATTGCCCTTGAGAAAAAGTAGGCTTTTCTTCGGTGAAATATTCAGGTTGGTTGTATTGATGCAGGGCCACGTCCATGTCGGAGTACTCACTTTTAAAAACGTTTCCAGGGTAACTACAGGTATACGGCTGATTCACCGCCCAGGCCTGTTCCATATAGATGTTATTATTGTGCAGGACCTGAGCATCGCAACTGCTGTAACTCTGACTATCTTCGATATAAGTGCAATAATCAGAGGGCTGCATGTAGCAGTTGCTGCTGGCAGCCGGGCGAGCTTCATATATTTCTTGCATACAGTAGTTCATTTTGCTATCCTATCGTCAGCCTTATATTTTACATATGCACACATGTGCTCACATGCATATACACACGGAAGCCTGCATACGCATGGGGTGGGCAAGAGAGATGAATACGCAACACCCAGGAAAGTTGACCGCAAAATTGTATGTTTAACTTTAGAGCGGTGCCCGGTGTGCTAATACCCTATTTATATTAGGGATAGACTGAGAGCTCTCCTGCCAGTCAAACATATTGGAAAGCAGATTTATAACAGTCAAAGGTCTTAATCTGTGACTGTATGTTAATTCCTTGAGAAAGATGGCAGGTAACATTGGCCACCAGACAAAGAGGTAATGCCCAGACAACCCCACCGTTCCTCAAGTTTGGGGGGTGGAAAAATAATTTTATAAAGCTACTTCTGTCTCCTTTCAGTATGATTAGAAAACGATTACAAAGGCAAGGGCACAGAAATGCCCCTGGTGTTGTCAACTTAAGTGTGAAGCATCACAAAGTACACTCAGGAAATCCTTGAGACGATATGTTCAAAATCCAAAAATCAATAATCCTGGTTTTCAGCATTAACTCCTAGAAAATCCAATAGTGCTATGTTGATGACTCAAGCAGTATGTCCCGCTTTGCAAAAATTTAGCGTCTAAATCTGTCATCTGCTTTATTGATTTTGATTGACAGAATGATTTGCGTAAACCTTTCATGCCTTACGTACACATAGGCCAAACTCCCCGCTGCTCACTAATTTATCACATTTGCAAGAAAGCAGCTTTTTCAAACTTCAGTGATTTCAGTAAGCAATTTTTATTGAATTCAACAGGTGGGAAATTTCAAAACAAGCCATCTTAATCAGCAACAGAATAGTGCTTAAATGTTAAAGTTAAGCTTAATTGGTTTGCCAGTTACATTTCATTAAATTGCTTTTTTCCTATGATTCAATAATGAAGAGCTGGCTGTTTCTACATCTGTCTCATTCACACACTTATGCTACGAACATTTCAAAATCATTATGCAAGGGAGTCGCTAATTAGATAAAGCCTCCTCAACTTTAAAAATAAGAATGTCTCATATTCATTTCAGGTCACACACAAGCTCTTATAACCAGCATTTAAAATAAAGGTCTCAAGTAATTTTAATGAATGCCACTATTACAGTAACAGTGCAAAACTTCTTACAATTTTTCTTGTTTTTCTTGTTTCGCTGGCATCAAGCAGTTCTCCGAAAATTTGAAATTTACTCAATTAAAAGGGGTTAAAGGAGTGACTGTAAACACAAAAGACTGCATATTAATCAGCAACTATGTTTTCAAATGCTTTTAGAAAGAAGTTTATCATACTTCTTCCTTCTTTTCCCTGACAACTGTCATAATTTTGGGAGAAAACTGCTTTGCTAACTCTTCAGAAGGACAAAACCATAAGCTGTCCCATAAGAATCTTAAGGCATTTTTTTCGGTCTATTATTACAGTTGGGTTTTCATTTGCACGCTCCAAAATGAACAAGGACAATTCTTGAGGGGCACTTCACATGGAATAAAGTGAGTGTCAAAAATTGGGAGCTTGTCAACTTTACTTTTTATAGGCTTGGATCCAGAGATGTTCCTACTCACAGAAGTTTCAGACTCCTGATTTTGTGTGATCCCCTTTTTCCCCTTTAACACACACATTTGTGTGTCTGAATGTTCACCCCATTCAGAAAGGTCACCCGACTCTCAGAAGAGATACTGCTAAAGACTGGGGGGTACTGGACAAGGGGATTTCTGGATCCAAGCCATTTTTAAATTTTTATTTTGATGAAGGTTATCCAACAACGTCTAAGATGTAACTACTTTCCACTATGGATTTTTGTGCCTGATAGCTATTCTACATCGGTGGCACAGAGGTTTAAAACCATTTATTGTGTGTTGTTTTTCACATTTATATTTCATTTTGAAATATTTAAATTGAGAGTTTTTAACTTAAAAATGTATATCAAGGTCTGATTCTTCTTCTTCTTCTTTTTACAAAAGTAAATAAATAACCTGGTTTAAAAAGAAAGCTGAATTGAGTAAAAACTTGGTACAGCTTATATCTTAAAACTGAATTGACATCTTCCTATCATAGACAATGAAGCCTTTGATTCTGTTGCTTAGGCAAAAAGAATTTTCAGCGCTGAAAGTCATCCATCTCCAGTTTCTGACTCTTCCATTAATAAGTGTTTACTAAAAGCTCAAGAATGTTAAGGTTTCACTTTGACCCCAAACACTGTCCTCCAGAAACGTCTCCTGTTCCATTTCAGTTTATTTTATGCCAAGACACCTTTCCTGATCATGCCGTTGTTTTCTTCTGTTTTAATAAAAATAACAATATTGACACTAAATAAATCAGGATGATTGGCTCTTCCTAGTCTCTGGACATGTTTGATTTGTTCTAAGTTTTTTTGTTGGGTATAAGCAAGATATATTTATTTTAAAGCACTAATATTCACCTAATATATGATCCATGTAGGCAGGCAGGCAGGCAGTCAGTCCACTTGAGATATTTGGGGAGTGGTTACTTCAAAAGATTGCCGTTCTGTATAAAAAATAAAATAAAAAACCAAGCAAGTAATCCTTTGCCTCCTGCAGGGAAAGTAGATTGGCTGACATGACTGCACTCAACATCACTTGAGTTTTTCCATCCACTTCCAAGCAAAGTGGAGTGCTCCTTGTGTGCATTGCACATGTATAATGCAGCTGAGATTTAGAAAACATCTACCAACCAACATGTTTCTGTTTTCTATTACAGTGGTACCTCTGGTTGCGAACGGGATCCGTTCCGGAGGCCCGTTCGCAACATGAAAAGCTCGCAACCTGAAGCGTCTTATCTGCACAGGTGCACAGCGCAATTTGGCGCTTGTGTGCATGCACGAAGCGTGATTTGGTGATACTGCAAATGCGCGAGCGGCGAAACCCAGAAGTATTCCTTTCCGGTACTTCTGGGTCGCCGCAGGATGCAACCTGAAGAAACGTAACATGAAGCAAACGTAACATGAGGTATATGACTGTACAGCAACGGAACCACACACACACACACACACACACACACTTCAGTTTATTTATTTTTTTATAATATTTTTTATTGAGTTTGTGAAATACAGAAAAAAGAATAAAGAACATATTATAAGAGTAAAGTAGAAAGGTTACAAATTTTCTTGTTCTTTTTTCCAAGTCTACTGGACTTCCCCACATCCTCCCAACCCTGCATTCTCTGTGATACATAACATCAGCAATTTGTTAACTTGTTTCAATACTTGTTGTATCTTTCATTTTATCATGTTACCCAATTTCAAATGTGTTATAACCCAAATCATGTACATTTTCATTTAAACACAATAAAGTTGTTTCATTATTCTATCTCTGACTTCTTGTGCCTTAATTTCCATTTCTTTAGTTTAACATTACTGAAGCTAGAATTTCCTAAAAGGTGCATTTTTTTTTTTAACATTCATACAGCTTATAATGTTTTTTCAGATAGTCCTTAAATTTTTTCCAGTCCTCCTCGATTGTTTCTTCTCCCAAGTCTCGGATTCTGCCAGTCATTTCGGCCAGTTCCATGTAGTCCATCAACTGCGTGTGCCATTCCTCCACACACACTTCAGTTTAAATACAGATGGCATGATTAAGCCAAAGTTAAGTCTTTTTGAATTCAATGGGAGTTAACTCAGCGTCCAATTCTCACCTATTGAAACAGTAAGGTGGTACCCAAAGTAAAAGGTAAAGGGGCCCCTGACCATTAGGTCCAGTCGTGGCCAACTCTGGGGTTGCAGCGCTCATCTCACTTTACTGGCCGAGGGAGCTGGCGTACAGCTTCCGGGTCATGTGGCCAGCATGAGTAAGCCGCTTATGACGAACCAGAGCAGCACACGAAAATGCTGTTTACCTTCCCGCTGGAGCAGTACCTATTTATCTACTTGCACTTTGACGTGCTTTCAAACTGCTAGGTTGGCAAGAGCTGGGACTGAGCAACGGGAGCTCACCCCGTCGCAGGGATTCAAACCGCCGATCTTCTGATCGGCAAGTCCTAGGCTCTGTGGTTTAACCCACAGCGCCACCCGTGCACCCAAAGTAATGCTTAGTAATTCCTTGTGCAAATGGAATGGCTTCTGCTTACACACCAGGAATTTGCCCTGCTCTCCTCGCCTCCATGCATTCCTGAAATTGGTTCTGGAGATTCCCTGAACCTTCTGGAGCACAGGTTGGGGATGGAGGGCTGAGAGAAGAAAAAGTTCTGCTGCACAAGTGGAAGCTGTTCCACATGCACAATTATTTACTTGCATACTGCCCAGGAGGACCTTAATGTGCTTAAATTTAGCTGGATGGTGTCCTGAATTTTCTAACCATTAGTTGCTATAATATTTTTTTTAATGTGAAGTACTAACAGAAAATTAGGGGCAATGGTGTTATAGCAAGAAATCTTAATACTTCTAAACATTCCCATTGTGAAATGGTTGAAGTTGCAGTTTACTTTTCTTGGGAATATTTATACCAAACAAATAATTTTTAATATTCCAGTATCTAGATAAGACAGGGGTCAGCAAACTTTTTCAGCAGGGGGCTGGTCCACTGTCCCTCAGACCTTGTCGGGGACCGGACTATATTTTTTTTTGGGGGGGGGGAATGAACGAATTCCTATGCCCCACAAATAACCCAGAGATACATTTTAAATAAAAGCACATATTCTACTCATGTAAAAACACACTGATTCCGGGACCGTCTGTGGGCCGGATTTAGAAGGCGATTTTGCCGGATCCGTCCATCAAGCCTTAGTTTGTCTACCCATGAGATAAGACAAAAATGGTGCATCACACATTATTTGGTATATCGCATGAGCTAAAATGATACACATCAAGTGCCAAAGTACAGCCATAGCTGGGAATATCATTTAAGATTTTTTTATCGGCGTCTTTGTGGGGATGAGTATAGATAAAACAGGGAAAAGGAAAACTCTGCATTTGTTTTCCACAACAAAGAGCTATATGCCATTAATAACATACAAATACAAAGTAAAGAGGTAAATAAAGTAAAGCTTGTGCGGACAGCACATAAGAAGTGAGCTTATTTTAGATAGATATTTGTTAATTACGCAACTAATTGGTAGTACCTGAAAGCTGTATATCAAGCCTGTTTAAAATACAATATGTGGGACCAACTTGCTATAAAGCATATTTGCTGATATATAAGATGTGATATAGAAAAGGGAGCTGAAATTATTATACTCATTTTACTTAGTCATTCAACACACAGACCATTCAATAAGCTCTCAGGGCCATTTCATTTAGGTAATTCAATAAATTATAAAGGTAACTTCAACCATCAAAATAGAACAAACAGATAACTAAAGTATGAAACACAAACAACAATTTAAATAAACTACACAAGTTTCAACAGAACTGGCTCTCCTCAGCGCATTCAAGAAAGGAATCTGAAAACTAAAATGAAATGAAATATTTCTGAAATGTACTGTTCTTAGAAGAACAAGACTGCAAACTGAATTAATTTTACATCAGTTTGAAAAAGAACAATTGATTTAGTTCTTAGTTATGCTACAGCAATTGCTGTAAACGCACAGCCCGCTGAAGGGAAATCAATAGTCACAATATGGAGTAGAATCTGTTAATGTTTTGCTCTCTCAATTAATGTTCTCTGATGCTCTAATTTTTTATGGGGACACTTAAAATATTTTAAATAAATATATCCAGAGTACTTTTGCTAAGGGGACAAACTTTTATATTTTTACTGCGTAAGGGCTGAGCCACATGACAAAAGCTGGTAGTATAATAAGGATAAAACATTTGACAAGAAAATACTTCTTAAAAATGCTTGCTTAAACAAGAACTGAAGTGGATGACGTTTCCACTTTAAATATGTGAATATTTCAGATCTGAATGGAAAATTTGGTACTGTAGACAGTTACTGTAGAAACGTAGGCTGCACCATCACTTTTAAAATTAAAACGGCTTTCAAAGATGCTTGAGCAAATCTGCAGAATTTGACCCTTAAGATACAGGTGTGGAAGTATAGCTTTTTTATTTTAAAAGAAGTATTTAAAAGTTCTGCCATCCTTATTTGCATAATACAATGGTCTTTGTACACTGTGCGGCATTGTCTGTGTGGTATATGGAAATATGTGGTACAAGGAAAAAGAAGGGGTAATATGGCAGCAATGATAAGATACTTTTATAACTGTGTTGGTTGGAAGACTTGGCACAGGTGTGAGGCGATCATTATTGTCCGCTCTATTTTTGACAGAAGTTGTCACCTTTTTGTGCAAATGTAGCAAAAATGGCATTACCCGCACAGAAAGGTGAGGCATCAGCAGACTCAAGAGCAAGCTGAGGTTATCAGGAGTGAAAAATAAGCTTTAGGAGGAAAAGTCTACTCTCTGGCCCATCAAAAAAATTAGTTTCATGATCTGTGGAAACTCACACCCTACTTCAGGTGCTGGATTAGCCCTGGTTTTACTCATATAACAGATTTTTTCAAATAAATAAATAAATAAATAAATGGCTAGCTAACTATGCTGAGGTAATTTGCCTCAAAGCATCTGGAACACTAAATGGCACCAACAGCAATTTCACAAATATATCTGCTTTTATGTTCATTTCCCAGGATTATACAGAATGGGAATTAAAATGTAGAAGGTTCTTTAAAATACAAAGCATAATGGATGGTAGAAGGACATAGATTCCTGAATAACTATGACAATTCATGAACTAAAAGGCTGTAATTTCCATTTGGAGGGCAGAACATGTTGTCCAGAAGCCATCCACAGCCCAATGTGATTTTGCACGTGTTGGAAATGTACTTGTTCCTACACAGAAAAAGCTTGGTGTAATAAAAGATACCAGTGGCTCACAAATTGGCACGGTCGACTTTGCACTTCTGAGCTCCAGGATTGATGCGAAGAGTGGGGGGCTTGCTGTTTTGGTGCTCTGTTGTCACTCCCTGCTCTGGCTGGGAAGGTTACATTTAACCTTCATTTAACCAGTAGTCACATTTGACTACTGAGGTACTCAGAATATGGCTACTATTAGGCCCAGCCTTTCTTCCAGAGCTGGAGGGACAGGTGGGAGTTGAGATGGCCGTTTTGACTGATGGGCACTATGACCTTTTGCCAAAACATACCAAGTGTGGAACTGGAGGACAGGATAGTATTGGGCTTCTGAGGTCCTCCAAAAACCCTTTGTAACTGCCAGGAAGCAGTCTGTCCTTCACCTCCAGATACAGTGGTACCTCAGGTTACATACGCTTCGGGTTACAGACTCTGCTAACCCAGAAATAGTACCTTGGTTAAGAACTTTGCTTCAGGATGAGAACAGAAATCGTGCGGTGGAGGCGCGGCAGAAGCGGGAGGCCCCATTAGCTAAAGTGGTGCTTCAGGTTAAGAACAGTTTCAGGTTAAGAACGGACCTCCAGAACAAATTAAGTTCTTAACCCAAGGTACCACTGTAGTACCCTGAGACTGGCTAATGGAGCATGGCGGTGTGCGCTTTGTTAATTTCCCTGGGGAGCTTCTGGAGGTTGCCCAACCTAGGATGCAGACTACGGGAGGTATTCCACTAAGCTGTGCTCAGAGTAGACTGACAGAAATTAATCAACCTAATGAAGACATTTTCATTCATTTCAATGGGTTTACTCGTTGAATACAACCCACAGCCCCCACCCTAGGTTGGGAAAAATGCTCCTTTAGAGTTTGGGGAAATGTCTACTGTTTCTGCTGCCTTCTTTTATCATTCAAGGTAAGTTTCTGAGCCCTGTGGCAAGGAAAGAGAGGTGATAGCAGTCATTTCATGAGTACGCTAAAGTCTGCGCATCATCCCTACATTAAATTACATCTGACATGCAACACTGGGAGGGGATGCAGCTTGCAGCCTGCAAGATGCTCCTTTCTCTTATTATTTTCATATTCTCCTATTATTATAAGATCAGATTCCATTATTGATTTAAAAAGTAAGCCTCGGTGGCTGTTGAAAGACATATAGACACAATAGCAGGAAAGACCGGGAACAAAGATGAAGGCAATTCAGCTTTTCAGTTTATAGAGTACTGGGGGAAATTGCACTCCTAAAGGTTGTAATGTAAACATAAGAATTTTGTTGACTATCTAATGGTATCCATGGCCAGTAAAATATGATCCAAATTGAATCAGCTACAATTGGTTTAATTTGCAATGAAGAGGCAATATCAATAGCACGAGCCTCAGAAGGATGGGGAGATGAAACCATCAAGTTATTCAAGATAGTGGCCTGGCTCAGATATGATAACTATCATGGTTTGTTGGTACAGGCACAAACTTCAGATTCGCACACACATACAAACACACACACACACTGTCTCTTTTGCACAAGGCAGGAAGTTTCCACTTTTTGATAAGCTGCAGTTTCCTAAGGAAGTTGTGGTTCTTGCCAATGAACATGTGCAAGCTTTTTTGAACAAATAAAAAAACCTGATTTAATGAGGTGCTGTGATGAAGCAACAGCCTATAGTAGGAGTACCCAGTGTGGTACTACCAGGTGTTCTGGACGACTCCCAAAACTCCTGTCATCATGGTTCATGGACAGTGATGATGGGGTTGTAGTTTGCAACATGTGGAGGTCTCTACAATGGCTACCATGGGGCTATGGATTCTGATGAAATGTTCCTAGCACTGGTGTGCTAGAAACAAACCCCCGTGGCCAAACGTCCAACTGTGTTTTTGAAGGGTCCTTGTAGGGGCAGAGAAAAGATGGGGAAAAGTTATCTTCTGCTTACTTGCACAGAACCCAGTGCGCCTTTTTAGTGCATAGAAGCCATGAAATCCAGTTACTATTAGATGACAAGTTCCGCCTGCTTCTTGTGTGCAAAATTGTGCATCAGCTGCAATAGCAGTTAGTAAGTGGACCACCACCCTTTTAGAGTACTAGTGTGCTAGCCCATGGAACCTATTTTCAAGCAAACACATTTATCATCGCATACGATCCTCAAAGATGCACGCAAACCAAATACCCAAATCTACAATATGCACTGCTCTGGGTTTGCTGGTTTCCATGTCTTTATTTCTACTAAGCGCAAACAGCACTTTAGCTGCGCTCAGAAGGTATATTTCTTGCATATTTGTGAACTACACTTTGCGTCTCTTAGTTACAGAGTGCATAAGCCCAAGCCACCTGAAAGCCACTTCACAGACTCTTACTCTTTTGTCCAACACAGAAGTTAACAATAGTGTTATAAAAGCACATTCAGTAAAACTTAATGCACACAGGACAGATACCTTTGTCTTGTCCATGTGTAGGATGTGATAACTCAGGGCAGAAAGGAAGCTTTTGATGGCCACGTACACTTTGCATTAAACATGCTTTTCCTGACCTGAATATTTCGTTTACAGCACAATCCTATACATATCTACGCAGAAGTAGGCCCCACTGATTTTAATGATACTTTCTTCCCAGTGAGTAATATAGGATCGCAGTCTGAGTATCATAAAAGCAGCATTGAACGTTACACCTTTTAAAGCTACAGGTATTGTTGTTACGTGCATCTCTAAAGGGGAACAAACCCTAAAGAGCCGACTGAAAATAGTCCCATATAAGATGTAATATTATAGATGTATATTATAGCTTGCCGTAATATATTATTCAGTTTCTCCAGTTTCACACCGATAATTAACAGAGCACCACAGACATAATAAACCGGGAATAATAGACAAGTGACTTGAGAGTATTTGAACCATGTCAATTCCTATGTTATTTCTAAGCAACTAAATGGCAATATCTTACTATTAGATTATAATTTGTAGAAATAAAACCATGTATCTCCATGGAAATGAGGGCATATACCTAGGGATGGTTTTTCACTGTAAGATTCTATCAAGGCTCCTACTTTGGATGGTTAGATTCTGCAGATCCCGAGAATTAACAATCGTCTACAAGACATGATAGGACTAAATGCAAATTCTCCCACAACTATGATGTAGAAAACTGAATTTACCACAGTTCTCTCCTTAACACAACTTCTAGAGGTACAGGTGTCCTCAACAAAAGTTAGAAGGGTCCTGTTCCCCTTACAGAAAGCCCAATATGTTCCTAAGGAAAAACCACCAATTACGCTAAAGATGAAAGAAAATAGTTACTAACTAATATAAAACGCACCATATACATTGATGTTCCACTGAGATAAACCAGGTTTGTGACCACTGATATGCGGATTATTGGTTATAAGCAAGACCAACTGACTTATATTTTCAAGGCATTTGCTTTGCTAAACTGACCTGCTAGTTCATTTTTCACAAATCCTAAATTTCTCAAAGTGGCGCTCTCTAATTTTTATTTTCCGTTAACAGCTGCATGAAGCAAGCTAGCTGACTGTTTTGAAACAAATGCGAAGGCATGCATTTATAAAAAATACCCAGTTAGCGAAAATCTCACTTCAAAGCCTGTTTTCATACAATTTTCAAAGGCTAGCTTCAACCGTTTGTGTTAATAAATGGAATAGCCCCGTGTGCAAGGCCACCAAATTCATTAGGCTCACATGTGTCTAGCCACATGTTAATAGATATTAGCTAATTAGACTGCTTATCACTTCACAATTCTTATTTATCCTCTTTGGGGTAAAATGTTTTCTTACATTTAGCAATGAAACAGGATGGAAAATAACAGAAGCCTTGGTGGAACTGTCTGGGAGTCTTCTGACAGCTCTCAGTAAGATGTTAAAGCGATCAACACCTGACATCTGTTAGCAAGGAGGCATTCTGAGGTAAAGGGCTCCCAAATCTGAAGAAATCAGGTGCTTAAACCAGTTTAACTTTTTCATGAGGTGATAGCCTTTGTGACATTATAATCTTTCCTCCTGATGTGACGCAAGGATTTAAGTAGAAGAAAACAACTACTGGGCCCCTCCTTTCACAGCAGGAGACAAGAGAATTCTTTTTTTAGGCACGAACATTAACAGATTATATACTCCAGTGAAAATAAAATAGGCATATAAATGAAACACCACTTCTGTTGCCAAAAGGATAAAATAATTACATCTTTCAAGGCTGTCTGCAGGAGGAAAAAACAGAATAGAAAGGACACAATATACTCTTGCCAGCTCACTGCTTATTAACATTCAGCCAGTAAAACAAACTGACCATAAATCTGAGGAGAAAAACAACTAATTAAATTATATATCCATGATGCTAGAAAGTGATAGGGTGTATTTGACGCTTCTACTTAGCATTTGCTTTCTTAAAGAGGAAAAATAACACTAAAATATATGCAGCTGAACATGTAGCCAATCTAAACAGTAAAACAATAGGCAAGACAAATTAAAATAATGATTGCTTGAAAAAAATAATGTTGATGATTACCATAGATGCTATTAATATGATACAATTTACTGTTTACGGCCTGACTAGATCACATATAAACTGAATTATAAACATCTGCTACACTTTGCATAATCATTCCAATTACCTTTACATTTTGTCTCTTGCATTTGGTATTCCTTGACATTTGTTATGCCTTCAACATTCATATCTGTGTGGCCTGGCAGGATCACTGAGCTAGTCCATGCTCTCGAAGCATGCAGGAATTGTGTAGGCTGGTGTCCGATTCTCAGCATATTGTTACTTTCACAGTGCCTTTTCTTACATAAATGCCTGTCTGTTATGTCTAGGATATTCCATTTATATTTTCTGCCAGGAAAGTGCATCAGCCCATCCCAGGATGGAAGGCCATGTTCTGGAGGCTTGACAAACACTGGTTGACAAGCGGTTGGCATTGCCAAGATCTTGTTTAGCTGTGGAGTTCTGGAAAGCAAATGTTCCCCCACTTCTCTCGATCGGGTGGAATTCACATGCATCGCCCCCTGAATGCACCGGTAGAAGAACGCAGAGGTTTTCCAGCAATGCACTTTCAGCCACCATGGTCAGTTTCCATTCAGTGCGGTTAGACACATCGGTTTCCCTTCTACGAAATCCAGCAAAGGCAGTTAGGTTTAATTGTGCACAGGTAGAGCCAACGGATGCAACTTTCGCCAGTGCCACGTCTAGAACATGGGCCCTAGGCAAGTTACCATCAATTTATTGCCTTGCTCCTATGATCATTTGAGGTCTTGTGGGTCGAAGCTGGTCATGAACAATTTTCAGATGCTTAAAACACAAAACATCAAGGATTCAGCCTTGTTTGACTTTGTTCTTATTGTAGGCTGACCTGAGGGACACTCTGTTACCTAAGGCCAACATTCTTATGTGGGCACGCTTAGCAGTTCCGGTCCTGCTACTATTGCCTCTCTCTGCTCGGCTTTGTGGCCGCAAGATGGAATCAGGTGCCACTCCTACCTTGAGGGTTTTAACCCTGCTGGCCTTACGCACGTAGCAGGCAGCAGCAATGTAGAGCATCTCGCAGAGTTTTGACTTGCTAAAGTGTATTCAGCTACACGCTGCCAGAGGTAGTGGAATGTTGTAACCCAACAGCAATGTATGAATGAAAAAAAAATTACATGAAAGATACCCTGTGTAAAGGTCTAGCTTTCAATGGAGATAATATTAGTAATGGTTTCCTTCAGAGAAGTCTCAGGCACTTTCCAGTCATGAAAATTTGATGCAGATGGTTTTATTAGCCACGGCCGATGTTTCTGTAAAATGCCATTTTTAAAAAGCCATATGAGGATGGGCATATATTTGCAAGAAACTATCTTGAATCTATCATGCATTCTGTTTTGAACAACTGCAACAATTTCACTTGAGTGAAATTTCCCTTCACATACAGTATATGTAAAACGGTAATGGTGAGCAATACAGTTAACTATAAAGCAGAATGCACAAGTTGCAATTGTGGTATGGAAAACTATGAGCCATTCTCCCATATTTGTCTTCCTCTCATGTTTAGTAGCCACACATTTTAAATTTCTAATTTTCTAGCTGCAAGCCAAGGAAAAATATTAGCAACTGCAACCTTCTTCTAATTTGATGTTGTCAATAATATAAAAGCTGCGAAAGTGCCTAAGGAAAGTGTCTGACTAGACTAAGAATAATTTGCAGTGAACTTTAAGTAGAACTTCCTGTGACTGTAATGGAATTTGCTTTGTAAAAAAATGACACCTTAAAGGTGTTTGTCATAAATGTGTTTCTACGTTCATTAGCAATAAGGAAACTGTATTTTTGTTCAACAGCTATTTTAAGACCGCACTTTCCTGTGACATTCCTTTGCACATATTTTAATTGTGCACACCATAAAGTAAGATAAAAAAGTAAATTAAAAATACCAGATAAGCCCATATCATTTTGGTTGAGGTGAAGGAGTGGACTTGATCTTAATGCAGTGGCCTTCCATACACAAAAGCCAGTTTCAGTTGCTTTAGAGATCAGGCTAAACAATGAAGATCTATAGTAGATCCCCAGTTTGGGACTGGTCGGTGGCCCTCGAACCTGAAACTGAACATGTTGAACATGACTTAATTTCACAGTCTGTGGCATTATGCCACCACTATGCTAGCATAATATGGGGTGCGCCAGTACAATAGCAAGAATGTGCTAGTATACTAGCAAAAACTGCTACAGACTACCTCAGTGGGGCTGAGGCAGGATAGGGTGGTGGTGTCAGGAATGCATGGCTTCACAACTCAGCCTCGCCACTCTGGCTGCTATCGTACAAGTGGCTTCTGCAGCTAAACTGATGCAAGTCACTGAGTGCACCTTTAAAGCTGCATACCTCTTTAGGGACGCGGGTGGCGCAAGGGACGCGGGTGCCACTGTGGGTTAAACCACAGAGCCTAGGACTTGCCGATCAGAAGGTCGGTGGTTCGAATCCCCGCAATGGGATGAGCTCCTGTTGCTTGGTCCCTGCTCCTGTCCACCTAGCAGTTTGAAAGCACATCAAAGTGCAAGTGGATAAATAGGTACAGTTACAGTGGGAAGGTAAAGTGTTTCCGTGCGCTGCTCTGGTTCGCCAGAAGCGGCTTAGCCATGCTGGCCACATGACCCAGAAACTGTACGCCGGGATCCTCTTTAGGAGCCACGGACCTCTTTGTGCTTATATATGCTGCTTTCCCCCTCAAAAAAGCACATAACGTTGTGTTCTGGTCTGATGCTACAGAAAGTGGCAGATGAGGCAAGGCAGAACGAGGCTGGAAGCGAGGCAAGACTGGAGGCAAGGCAGGATGAGGCCTGAGGTAAGGCTAGGCCAGAAGCTGCAGGACCATGGATAGCTCCAAGCGAGCAACTTGTTCTGGCAAGGGTTGGGAGCAGATTGAGGCCTTTGAAGCATCTGCCTCCAGATTTCACCCCTAAGGAAAATTTCAGAGCCAGAAAGGGCCAACCCTTTGGCCTGAAGATGGGGTACCTTTGGTCTGTTCCAGAGCCTAGCATGCTCATGCTGGACTGGTGAAATGCAGTGGGAGGTATCTGGCTCCTCAGGAGAAGGGACCTGTGAGGACCTAGGTTCTGGCCTTGGTGGTCTGGGGCCTGCTCTGGGTGCGACTTTCTGCAAGCCTCAGTCGGAGTGGTCCCCTGATCTCCAGTGGCCAGCTCAAAGCCCTGAACTGGGTTTGGCTCCTCAGCTGGTGCCTCTGCAGCCTCTAACTCTTGTGTCTGGGTTGCTTCTGGTTTCAGGTGGCATAACACGTACTTTTCAAATGAATGGCAGTAACAAACCAAGCACAGCCAGGGTTGTCTCTGTTGGAAGCAGCATCTCAGTCCCACAAAAGGTGTGATATGGTATCAGAGAAATGGGAAGGCACAAAAAGTGCTACAACTAAAATCTGAAGTGATTCATTGGTGAGAAGACCTTGGCTGACCATGGATTCATTTATGTAAGCATAGATCAGTGCACCTGATGCATAGTTAACATGGGATTTTTGTGATGGCTATGTTTGACTGCAGGACAGACTCACAGAGGTTCAGGAGCAACCAGTACAAACCTGCAGTTGCTGAATTCCTGACACTCAAGTTGCTACACTTGGTGGTATACTGGTATACTGTTGGCACCCTCAAAAAAGACAAATACATTTGAAATTAACAGGGATAGTAAACCAAGTATAGGCATGCTATCAGGTTTGGGTACATTTGCAAATGGAAAAAGAGAAAAATGTGCTTATTCACAAGATTTGAACCTGAAAGGTTTATAGGTCCTGTTTCCAATCAACTTCAATACAACTTCAGATGAAAGCTGTTGAGAAGCTAGAAAGGTTTTATTTTCAAGAGGTTTATATCTAAATCTCCCGAGTTTTTAAAGGTTGCTAGTCATAACTTTTGCTGCTGTCAGATTAGTAATTTGTTTAAACATGGATGTTGTAAGAAATCATCAAGACATACACGCTTTGAATTTTGCAAAATTTCCTATTTCACTAAGACAATAATACACTGTTGTCATATAGAAAAAAAATTATTAGCATGAGGATTTTTTTGTGGGGGAAGGTTGTGCAGTCCAATGTGATGAACCGCTTGATTTCCAGAATAATCACTGTTCATACAGCAAATGCATATATTATGTTTGTTGGTGTCTCCCCTCCCACACAAGATTCATTAGTTAAAACAATTAACAATGAAGTTCCAAGGGAAACAAAATTGCACATACCGTAAATTATTCAAAGTGGGTCTAGATACCAAAAAATATGTAGTGAATGTTTGCACCGGTCTCATGGCTACAACAATGTACACATGAGCATATTCCTTTGTATGCTGACAATTAGCCCCCATCACCCTGTGCAGATGGAGAAATCCTTGTGGCCACTGGTTACAATCACTGCCCACACATGAATGGGTTCACTCCCCTCCTCAGTTTGGGCACATTGGTACACTTAGGCAGCTCAGTGTGCCTTTTATGGGAAATGAGAGGTCTATGCATGCCCTTCCCCCTTCACTCAGTTAATAGGGCATAGACTTTCCATTTCCCACAAGAGCCCGTTGTGGTATTTGTAGGCGTACTTGTGCTTGCACACTGAGTGGGAAAGGGAAGCCAATGGGGATTCCCAGTTCACAGGTGCAGTGACCATGTGGGGAAGGACCACATCTCATGTGGCATCTGAGCCTGTTTTCACATGTGAACACTGAGCATCTTTCTCTTTAGTCTCCACCTCTCTCTCTTTTTCTTTTTTGATTGTGAGTCTTTTCAATGAATACCGTTAAACATTTATTTGAATGCTATTGCTTGCACTGATTCTCTAAGAGAAGCTGAACTACAAATTCATATTACTATGGCACTACTGAGATTTTTGCCTCTTTTTTAAAAAAACTAATAAAAATGGGAACAGTGAAAACAGCTGTTTTCCTTAGTTTGGGTGGCATCATCTATTGCGTGTATCAGAGATAGGCTGTGCATCAACTGGGTACCTGTGTGGAACAAAGAAAGAGGGCTCTAAAATATCTTCCTTACCCCCCAATAAAAGATATATAGGAAAGCTATAACAACATGAAAGAAAATATGAAAAATGTGATTCTGAAATCCCAAAACTTAAGAGCTTTCCTGTTCCAGAAGTTAACAGGAGAGATGTGGATGTGGATGTGGATGTGGTTGTTTTTGTTTTTTGTTTGTAGCTTCAGGAGGGAGGGCACCCTGCGCACAGCTGTTAAATCTAACTTATATGCCTTCTACATCCCACCAAAGATGAGATGGGCAGTGACTGGGAGAGCAAGGCAGCAGATGCCTCAGATAGCAAAAATGCCTCGCGGGTGAGTTACTACTCCCATAGAATTTCAGCCCCATCTGTTTGTTTTGCCAGTTCTGGGAAAGGAAACACTTACTGATTGCTAGGCAACAAGCCATCTCTGTCCTCAGCATAAACTATTTGAGGAAAAAACAGTGCACAGAAAAGGGTTTGCATGGTCCTTTCCATTACCTTCTCAATTATTAGGGAGCAATATTTCACATTTTCAACAGGATCAAGTGGATCATTTTTCTTCCTAGGCTTCTTCCTCTATAGGAATAAGGCTCTAAGAATGGGTGCAATATCAGTCTTGAGAAATTGTTCAGTGATCATAATGAAACTTTTGGCTGAACCAAAGAAGCCTACAGTAAATGTAACCTGAAGCAATGAATACCACAGAAGATGTAAACAGAGGTCTAAAAATAATTTCTTATGAGCTCTGAATATCTATGCACTGAGTAATCTGGGAGGTCCAGCGGTAACCAATTTCACCCTCTTGCATCAAAATGAACCTCACACTTTTCTTTTGAGATCAGATCAATAGCTAAAATAAAAGTGGGCAGCAGATTGTTTCACAATGTTCCCAACACTACTAGTAAAAAGTGCAGGTAGAGAACTATCAAAAAGTTGCTTATTTCCCCAGACAATATAAAGTCATTAATTACACTCTGTGGTAATTTAAAATGCAAAGTACTCAGTCTCAGAGCCTCGCAGTATAATCTGTTATATTGCCTCCGATTGATAAATTACACATTTATGGTAATATTTCTGATTAGAAACATTGATACCAAAACACCTAAGTCATAAATGCTTGGTGCAGTTAACAGACAATACACAAGGTTTATATAAAAGCTGCCCTCAAAACATACTGTTCTTTCATGAGTAATTTGCCCTGAATATTAACAATGCAGATATATAATAGCCTTCAGTTCAACAGAAAAGCCACTACAGCTTTACAGTGAATGGAATCAAAAGGAGATCACTAACACAGAGACCAGCAACTACACACACACACACACACACACACACACACACACACACACACACAAAGTGTGAAGCATAAATAAGAGTCTAGGCATACAAATAAGGATGGAAAATACAAAAAGAATGCTGCAGTTTTATAGAAACTAGTCTCTTCTTTATAGAAACGGTCTTTTGTCCTAGACATTATTCAACTGGCAAAGTATAATCCTCTAAGATGTTATTGTTTTAACTTGCCCAGAAATAAAGGATGAAGGAACAAAGACAAAGTTCAGAACATGCAGAGTGTTCGCCCATTTCTGAATGGAAAGTTGGGCAATCACACATCCAAGCATTCTCGCTGCAGTTAAAAAAAAAAATCTTCTCTGACTGCTAAACAGGAGCACCCGATGAATTCAAAATTCTGCAGATGCACAAATTAGATCTCTCCTCCATATCAATGGCCTTCTAGGAACCGTGGGACTGAGGTGAGTGATTATTTTGCAGAGATCCTCGGACACACAGTCTTGCTTACGATCTACAGAAAGCGATAAGGGGTGTTTACTTCCCCCTTTTTTACGCTCTAAAATATGCATGCATCTGAGGGCAAGGAAGTGGGTTGGCATCAGTGAGAGAGATCAACCAAGGCAAATGCAATCAGGCTTACGGCAATAGGTGCACCCAGGTCAGTCCTGGAAGCTAAATGTCCATGGGCCAAACCAAGCAATGCTAAACTATTGTTAACTTGTAGCAAAAATGCACATTTATGTTTTAAAGGAAGGAAGACGCTCAAGCAAATTATCTTTCCTCAACATGGGTCCAATGCTACTGCCATACGAAGAATAAATTGCACAGTGGCAGGTAATTAAAACAGGAAGAACTCAGACCCTATATAGTTTTTAAAAATACATATCTATAGAAGTGCCATAAATATATAGTCCTGCTTTCTGACATGTCAGTGTTAGGAGAACTGATGGGTAGGCACAAGAGATAGGGTCTTTTGGTGGCGGTTCGAAAGCTTTGCAATGCTCTCCTTGTTTAGATAGACGCAGGGCACACTCAGCTCATACAGGGTCACAGTGAAGCCAATATATTTTTTGTGAAACTAGGCAAAACTTGCCTGCTTTCCCCTTATTTTGCCGAGTTCTGATGCTTTAAGCACTTTTTATCCAGTATACCTGAAAGAGCATCTCCACCCCCATCGTTTAGCCCGGACACTGAGGTCCAGCTCCGAGGGCCTTCTGGCAGTTCCCTCATTGTGAGAAGTGAGGTTACAGGGAACTAGGCAGAGGGCCTTCTCAACACTGGAACCCGCCCTGTGCAACGCCCTCCCATCAGATGTGAAGGAAATAATCAAGTATCTGACTTTTAGAAGACATCTGAAGGCAGCCCAGATTACGGAAGTTTTTAATATTTGATGTTTTATCGTGTTTTTAATATTCTGTTGGGAGCTGCCCAGAGTGGCTGTGGAAACCCAGCCTGATGGGTGGGGTATAAATAATAATTTATCATCATCACCATCATCCAAGTCTGGTTCACCTCCAATATCAGACCTTGGTGACATAAACTGCCTAAAGAAACGGATTGCAGCAAAGGAAAGCGAGATAAAGCAGACTTCTCTCCTTAGCCCTTTTTGTGTAAATACGACCACCAACCCCACTTTATATACGAACTGGCAATTGGCCAGTAAAGGGTAAAGGGACCCCTGACCATTAGGTCCAGTCGTGGCCGACTCTGGGGTTGCGGCGCTCATCTCGCTTTATTGGCCAAGGGAGCCATCGTACAACTTCCGGGTCATGTGGCCAGCATGACTAAGCCGCTTCTGGCGAACCAGAGCAGCACACAGAAACGTCATTTACCTTCCTGCCAGAGCGGTACCTATTTATCTACTTGCACTTTGACGTGCTTTCGAACTGCTAGGTTGGCAGGAGCAGGGACTGAGCAATGGGAGCTCACCCCATCAGGAGGATTCGAACCGCCGACCTTCTGATCGGCAAGTCCTAGGCTCTGTGGTTTAACCCACAGCGCCACCCGCGTCCTTCCAAATAACTAGAGCAGATGGAAACCCTTATCCACTCACTTCCTTCTCTACCTTTCCTAGGAGCAAGAAGAACCTTCCATAATTGAGCCTCACCCCATTCTTCCCAGGACATGCCCTGCTTCTTCCCTTCCGAAGTACATCACGAAAAGTCAGGATTACTTGCCTGCCTCTACCCTGATTCACCAGCAATGGTGATCTCTCTTCTCCTTCCTCCTATGTGTCTATAGGTGCTTTTACAGACATTCATATCAATCTGGTGATTTCTGGCATGGTTGCCAGAACTACGCTACACCCCATCAACAACCGTAGCAGATATGGCTCACAAGAGTATCATCGCCTCTCAAATGGATAGGGAAACTGCATCAGTGGCGATGTGCAGAATGCAATGCTCAGATGCCTTGCAATGCACACAAAACCTCAGAACAAGCATGGATTACTACATAATGTGTAATAGGAAGGAATACTCTGCGTATACCAGTGATTCCTAAGGTGGGTGGTATCATCCTCTTGGTACTAAGTGCTAAGTGGCATGGAGTATTCTAATTAGAAGGTCAGAGGAGCAATAAAGGCATACCTCCAGAAAGGTTCACTGTTCACTTTAAGCATGCCACTCCCATATATAAATTAATGTTATGGAACCTTCTAACTGTTTCTGTCAGAATTATTCCCTAACACGGAGGTTTTCAGACTTCCAAAAGATGACATCACTAGATGAAGTTCATCAATTTTGTTGAATTAGTTCAGCTAAATAGTTTTAATTGGATTTTGAATAATTGTGCAATTAATTCTTCCTGTGTTGAATTATAACTGTGTTATTAGACTCCTTAGTTGGTTGTGCAAACCACTATTCTGAATAATGCTTTTTATGGAGTAGAGGGGGATGAGTTTATGGAACCGAGGGGGTGGTCGGTGGTTCCCAAATGTTTGGGAAGCACTGGTGTGCATAGTGTCACTGAACAGGTGAATATCGTACTGGGGGAAATGAGGTCACATGGAGCTCTACATACTACAGCTTGTATTGCAGAACCTCAACTTGGGGGGGGGGGATACAGAAAAGCTCTTATGAAATAAATTCAAGTACCTGACATGCTGCTGGGAATCAGCAAAAGGTAGTCATCCTCATTTCTCTTTTTCACCAGTTATCACCTGTCAAGGGTTTAAAAAGACAACAGTTTCAACAAGTGTAGCAAACAGAACAACCAGCTGTTTTCATTATTGACATTTTAATGTTTTGATGTGATTGCTTTATTCATATTATAGTAAAGTGTGTTCTTTCTTTTTCTTTTTACACTTTGCAAACTGCTTAGAAGCTTATTTTGGCATGAAGTAGTATTAACAACAACAACCTGTTTGTTACACGTTTCTTATATATTAAATATTTATCTTAAGCCTGTCTTTCAGCCCCCAGCCCCTCAAAATGGCTAACAATTAATGGTTAGATTATTACAAAAGAAACACAACTCAATTCCAGACCACTAAGTACCAATGGAATCTGGTCCATTAGAATGAATGGGATGATATCCCACCAGCCTTAGTCTTCACACAGCCAGTCCCACTTGCCTGCCTTCTTACGTGCAACCAGTTTAGGACATAGCAGTGCCTGTCACCTTCCTCCTCCCTAGTCTCTGCATTGCATACCCTCCAACATTCCTCAGGTGAAACTAGGGACAACTGACCCTCTTCAACCCCTCTCCCCAATTTTCGGTGTCCCCCCGCCACTGCAGTACATTTCCTTCACCACTTGTGGAGATCACACAGGGTCCCCGGACGTTTCACCGTCTATTGATCCCTGTGCTACCACTTTATTTCTCGCTGTCACCACCCAGGCCCTACCTGGTACAATACCGAGTCCAGTCAGGGTTAAATTGGAACATAAACTTCTGTTTATTTATTGCAGTTTAACAAGCGTGTGGTTTCATAAACAGTATCAATCAATTATATTCATGGGGTGCCTATCCAGACCTATAACTTCTGCTACCTGCTCTCCCTCATTAAACCACCTCTCACATTTTCTTGTCTTCCTAGTTCCTAACTGTTCCTGACTCAGCTTATTTCGCTACACTAACTCAACCTACCCACAGACTCTATCCCAATTGACTCCCACTCCAATCAGCCACCCAACTCCCAACAAACTCCTCCCCTTCGCCCCTCCCAGAGCTGGTTTTATAGTCCCTCTGACTCCACCCCCTGGGTTCTGATTGGGTAACCTGTTTAACTATTTCACCTCCAGCACTCTCATATGTTAACATCACACCACTACACCAACGGGATACAAAACACATACTTTCTGCCGTCCTAAGCAGTGCTTTTTTTCTGAGGGTACGCATACGCCTAAACATTTTGTGAATCTAAATTTGGCCTCATTGAGGGGCAGTATTTCAATATGAGTGGGAAAATGAGAAAGAAAAAAAGGACTGGTCCTAAGAAAACCCCTTAATCCTGGTTTTTATCTAAATTTCTTCTGTGGTAGAATAAAACCCTGAGGAGGTTTGCATGCCTTGGGTGGAAAGAAAGAGAGTTCTTGTGCAGACATAGGAGACAGAGATTCTGAGTCAGCGAGCAGGAGAGAGAGAAATAGATTGCTTTGAAGTCATTTCTGCACCCGGTAAAGTAATTTTTAGTCCCCAATTCCCCTCCCCAACCTGTCCCATATTTTGCCTGACCTGTCCTTTATTTTGCCCGACCAAAGGTGGCACGCCTAACTCACATCCAGTCTAAAATGGTCAAGCTCAGGCCCCAGTCCAGAATTGCCACCTCCTCCCTGGGATAGATGGGGGAAGAAGCTTGGTATCGCAGGCATACAAATAACACTTCCGTCTGCATTCCCAGTTGACCTGGCACAGCCCTGTCATGTCCCAGCATTTCCTTTGCTAACATAGCTTTCCTCCTTCAAAAAGTAAGTGACAATCTCAGCTACCTGAAACGTGGCCCATAAATTTAAAATGAGACATGTTCGTTCCTTATTGGCACCTAGTCCTCTAAAAATACACTTTTTGCAGCTGCAAACCATAGAACAAACCTTGGTTACAACTCATGGTTTGTCTGGAGAGAACTAAACCACAAGCCCTGGTCTGAATGACACTTGAAGCCAAAACATGGCTTAGCACAGCACAGCAGCAGAACAACCACAGAGGGCCTTCTCCATGGCTGCTCTCAGACTCTGGGACTCCCTCCCTATAGAAGTTCGACTGGCTCCCTCCTTGTTGTTCTGCCAACAGGTGAATACTTGGTTCAACAGGCTGCTTCTAATGAAGCTTCATGCTGTTTTTATTTTAATCATTTGTATGTTTTTAAGAGCTTTTACACGGATAGATATAGTTTTAATTCTATTGATGTTTAATTGTTTTTAATGACTGTTTTCCCCCTATGTTTTTAGCTGTGTTGGGGAGAAGGAAGGGTATAAATATTATATCCTCTCTGGTAACCTGCACATTTGCTTGTTTACCCTACCAGGCATGGCCAAACTTGGCCCTCCAGATGTTTGGGGACTACAACTCCCATCATCCCTAGCTAACCAGGGATGATGGGAATTGTAGTCCCAAAACATCTGGAGGGCCGAGTTTGGTCATGCCTGCTAAGCCATGGTTTGGCCTAGTGTTACATGTAAGCCAGGCCAGTACCTCTAAATTGAGATACATTTGTGATGCCCACAGCTGATGAAAACTTGTATCACATCATCATTGTCATCATCTTGGAAGTTGGCATGGGGGTTACACTGTGTTTTACAGTTTTTGCTAGTAGTAGCCTTGTCAATCTCATTTTTAGGATGCTGTTCAGACTCTCCTGAAATGAAAGACATACTGCGTGTTTGTTGCAGCAATCATGATGAAATTTGCTTTCAAAAAAACGATGTGTAGCTACTTCCTTTACAAGCTTTTGCTAATAATCACAACCCTTTAATGTCTCATATGCTTTCCCTAAAGGCTGGAGAGAAGATCTGAAACGCTGTTTCATTATTAGTGTAATGTGCTTATTTCTTATATCCTGCTCTACTTTTAAGGAACAGCTATTTGGGGAGAACTTTATTTTGAGTGGATTCGTATAATGCATCACAATGCAATAAAATTCATTATTTGTGTGTTTTAATGCACACCACTTGGGCTTCCTTTAAAGTATAGCATTGACCTATTAATATAATGAATAAAAAATAAATTCCCACGAAGAAGCCCAGCAAATGAAACAGGACATTCTTTCTACTTAGATTATTTCCAGTGAGGAATCCCTCCATGACATATATGAGGGATATTATCCTCTAGCTCCCCCCTGTGGGTATCTGATATTATTCTTTTGGAAGGCATCCTATCATAAGTAGCCTGAATTTAGCATGTAAACAATATATAAGGAAGGTAGCGTTCCATGCGGAATGGGGCCCCTGTTAGCAGAAGCTTTGATAACACTTTAGCAACTAAACCAAAGACTTATTTTGCTATCTCTTCCAACCCGGAAAATCAATGGGTTGTTACAAGGTGCTATACCATACCAATTCCTTAATATAAATCATTTTACATTAGGGTTCGCATGACATTCTGCCATTTAATGCTGAACATTAAAAACCAAACCTTCTCAAAATGGGGTAGAGATGGACTGTGAATTCACTCGAAATCTGAAATTATTTATAATACGGAAAAGAGCATTACTTATCAAGGCCAGCCAGTCGAGGCTATGCAGTACTTCCTACAAATAGACTCCGAACAGAAGAGCGAGACTATTCAGTGCAATTGGTAAATGAACATTACTCATCCACCCACACTGGAATTATGTAGATCAATGGTAAAAGTATGTTTACGCTGAAATTGGAAAGGTTTGTTTCCCAACAAGAGTAATACATTAAGGAGTATGTCACTACTGCTAATTTGTCTATTAAGACATCGTTCTGACAAGACATTCCATGTTTTGTAATCCGTATGGATAACCCCAGTTTCTGTATGTGCAATACCAATAATGAAGAGCAGTGAAAAAGAGTTGAAGAAATGCAATATGTTCTCCAATTACAATCATTCTGGAACACAGAGATTCTATTTAGCTTATTTTCCACTGGTCCAACTCCCCCCCCCCTTTTTTTTACTCAGAGACTTGCAGCAGTGCTCTAAATAATTTATCTCATGAATGAGGCACAGTTTTTCCCATTCCATGTGAAAGTGGAAATTTTGTTTAAAATTTCAGTGATAGCAGACGGAATTTTCTTCACCGTCTTTTCTCATAGCAAAAGACAAGTCTGACGTTAAACTTTCCTTGTTTTTGCTGAATCAATTCAGGACACATTAGCTCAATAAGGGACAGTTTATCTTCTATGTTAATTTTCATTACCGTTCTTTGTGCAGTCAATAAATGATAAGTGGTTTTCTGTCACCATTTCCAGGGCATCGTGAATTACTCACTAGCTCTGGAAAAAGACTAATAAAAAGTCAACTCGCAATATAACAATTTTTAGGCAACTTTATTAGAAGACACATGAATCATAATCTCTAACTGGCTGTCTTACTTTTAAAAAAACCACACCTTCTCCAAAAAGTGCATACATGGTTTTTTTAAAGACAAAGGCAACTTTTGCTATTGTACTTGACCATCACTCTAGTGAAGGAGTGACACGCACCCTCTGATAAAAGTTCATATTACTAAATTACATTTTATATTTCTTTTCCCACTTTTATTGATGTGTCAGTGGTTCAGGATTTGTACATGCTCAAGCTTTTGTTACCCAAATCATTAAACAGATAATGATTTGGGGGAGGAAAGCCATTCTGGGCTGCTGGAAAGGTATACCAAGTCTGAAGGAATTAATTAGGGTTGCCATACGTCCAGGATTTCCCAGATATATCCAGTATACTGGAGTCGGCAGCAGTGTCCACGTGGAAAGTGTCTGGGAAAACCCATACCTATGGCTGCACCTTGTGGCAGTGCCGTTTTTGCAGATTTTCTATAGAAATAGCTCAAAGAAAGCTCAACAACTTTGGGCAGAACTAAAAATACATTTAAAGCACATACATTCCCTCAAAGAATGCTGGGAACTTTAGCAGTGTGAGGGGTAAACTACAATTCCCATGATTTTTGGGGGTGGGGGAATAATTTGTTTTAAATGTGCTTTATATACAGTGGTACCTTGGGTTACAGATGCTTCAGGTTACAGACTCCGCTAACCCGGAAGTAGTACCTCGGGTTAAGAACTTTGCTTCAGGATGAGATCAGAAATCGCGCGGCGGCAGTGGGAGGCTCCATTAGCTAAAGTGGTGCTTCAGGTTAAGAAAGGTTTCAGGTTAAGAACGGACCTCCGGAACAAATTAAGTTCTTAACTAGAGGTACCACTGTATACCTATGGTGGGCATGCAACAAGTTCTGATGGTGATACTTTGGGCCTAGTCAGATGTTTTCGTAAAATTCAATCGACGAACTAACAGCAGGGGAAAGTCTCCGGGTCACATGCATCCCTTCTGTGACGGTACAGAGTTTAAAGATCAAGTCAGAGTGCATAGCTTTTCCCTGCACATTTAATCTCCCTGAAACTTTCCGAAGACTGAAAGGAAAAAGACAGATTTCAGGATAGGGGGAAATCAGAACACAGAAGTCCTGTTTATACAATGTGAACCATGCATCCAGACCATTTGGAGGGGAGAGCAAGACCAACCCTACTTTCTCTGTTCTGGTTCTCCACACACCTTCATCCAGACTGTTGGATGAAGTGGGATATGGCAAGGGGGAGGGAAGAGAGAATGGGCACATGCCTACCGCTGTTGTTGTTTAGTCATTTAGTCGTGCGCCACTATATTGAAATTCTCAATGTGGATACCTGCCTTTTGCCCCCCAGCCAGCTTAATCACAGCTCCAGAGGGAGAGGTGATTTTAATCAGGAAAACAGCAGAAGGGAAAAGTTAAAACTTGTCCTCCATCACAACTTCCAGGGTCAAAATTAGCAGCAATCCCCCCAATCAGTTGCCTTGAAGTTCATAAAAAAAAAACCCCAGGAGGTCCACTCATGGATCAGTTTGTCCCTCAGCCTCCTGTTGAAATTACTGAAATGCACAAGCAGTTGAAAAGAATGGTTTCATTTTTTATATATGAAAAAAATACATTCTCGGCCAGATCTTTACAAGATTTTTCATCTAAGTAATTTAAAAAGTTTTCCAACATGGTTTTTCAGAATACTCAATCATTCAAAAGAGCAAGAGAGAAACAAATACTGTATCCACATCTCTTTTTTTTTTTTAAGCCCTCACAGAAAAACACAGCAGACCCTCCCCTGCCCCCCGCCCAGGTACCCCTATTTTCCAGGCACAGTGCTGGATTTACAAAAGCCAGCCCGGTTTCGGATTTGATCCTGGAATGCCCTGCTTTTCCTTAGAACGTTCCTATTTTCATTGGAGAACTGTTGGAAGGTATGGAGTTATGTGACCTACAAGCAAGGAGATAAGCAACTACACAACCTTTAGAAGACATCTAAGGAAGGGGAAAACGCTTTAGACTATTGTTCTCCAGTAAGTAGGGAAAGATCTGCCACTGGGATGTGGACTCCCCTAAGGTAGATCACATCAGTGACCCTGCCACAGAACATATATATTGGGGGGGAGAGAGAGAATAATAAGTGGGTTCCATACATCCACCATGTGCACACATGCCAAAATATTAATGAGGGGAAAGGCACCGTCATAACAACAATTTGAAAAGTCTACTTTCAGTCAAGCTTCTGCTTCTAAACTTCTACGGTATAAAGTTCTCTGTGCTTAAAAGTTATGCACAATTAGGCTAGAATCTCTGAAGTCTACCTTATGGGTGAATGAGCACAAAGTACTGCAAACTGGTGTCATTTATACTCTATGGAGCTGGAAGAAGATCTAAGATGCTTTTGGCCTACTTATGGAAGGCCCAGTGGGAACAATCTGAAGTTGCCTCCTCTGCTGCTTGTTTCTTATGTTTTTCTTCTTCGAAATGCAATTTTTACTGACTTGGTTCCAATAACACCTATCAAAAGCTCTTCATGTTTGCATTATTTGATCTGGTCCTCATCTGGGGAACCAACCCACATAAAGTATGTGAAAAGTATGTTTAAAAATGCCCTCACTTAATGTGCAGCATCAAAAACATGTTCTGAAGATTATTTGAACTCTTCCATGTGTGTGTGTATTAAAAATTTGTACAGTGAAAGAGATGGATCGGACAATTTTCACATAGGCAAAGGTCATATGGTTGATATAATCTATTAGAATAATGAATCAGCTATGTAATTTTTGTCTATTTCCTCAGGTGACAGTCACATGTCTTCTGTACCCGGTGAAGTTTTTGTTTGGAGAAAAGGCATGTAAGAAGGGACGTGAGAGAGGTCTATAAGATTATGCATGGTACGTAGAAAGTAAATAGGAGAGCAGCTAATCTTTGAAACATTTACATCTGAAATTAAAATTGTATTCCTTTCATTATTAATGTTAGCAATTAGATATTATTGTTCTCATAAGGAAGAAATGTTCTCATTTGACAGATCACTCACAGCATAGTGCTATAGTACTTTTGGATAAAAGGTCACAATTTAAATTTACAGAACTAAATATGGTCTCTTTTATGGTAATAGCTACTCCTTTGAATGAAACTGGATGATAAACTTATATTTCTTCCTGCATTTATATTTTCACAGTGCCTAGCTTCACAATGTGAAATTTTGCTTTAAATGTCAAATGGAATATGAAATGCAGCAATGGTACAATAACAATTTAATGTAATTGTACAGGTACACACTCGTATAATTCTGTATATATTTATGGGAAGAGAAAAAGAATATTGCTGATTACAATCCAGGATACACATAGGGCTATTTTTCTAGAAAAAGAGGTGCTAGAGTTCACCACTTTCCTCGTTCTCTTATAATGGCAATGGTGCCCACGTGAGAGGTGCCAGAACTTTGTTCCCTTTTATAGATCTAGTTGTACAATCCTTAGAAATATGACCCCCACCCCTTTCTCTGATGGGGGTTTTCTCATTCAGAATATTCCAGAGTGGTCCTGCATCAAGAAGCAATCTTTTAGCAACTATCACCTTCTGAAATATAGCACCCAAATATTTTAGGGCTATTAACTTTTGTTGTTGTTTAGTCGTGTCCGACTCTTCGTGACCCCATGGACCAGAGCACGCCAGGCACTCCTGTCTTCCACTGCCTCCCGCAGCTTGGTCAAACTCATGCTGGTAGCTTCGAGAACACTGTCCAACCATCTTGTCTTCTGTCGTCCCCTTCTCCTTGTGCCCTCCATCTTTCCCAGCATCAGGGTCTTTTCCAGGGAGTCTTCTCTTCTCATGAGGTGGCCAAAGTATTGGAGCCTCAGCTTCACGAACTGTCCTTCCAGTGAGCACTCAAGGCTGATTTCCTTCAGAATGGATAGGTTTGATCTTCTTGCAGTCCATGGGACTCTCAAGAGTCTCCTCTCCAGCACCATAATTCAAAAGCATCAATTCTTCAGCGATCAGCCTTCTTTATGGTCCAGTTCTCACCTCCATACATCACTACTGGGAAAACCATAGCTTTAACTATATGGACCTTTGTTGGCAAGGTGATGCCTCTGCTATTTAAGATGCTGTCTAGGTTTGTCATTGCTTTTCTCCCAAGAAGCAGGCGTCTTTTAATTTTGTGGCTGCTGTCACCATCTGCAGTGATCATGGAGCCCACGAAAATAAAATCTCTCACTGCCTCCCCTCAAATTGACAGAAACATATAAGCCAAATACTTTGGCCCAGCCTTATAGGCTGTCACAGGCTTGTGAAAGGGCATGCCTATTTAACAATACGTAATTCACTGCCTCTTGATGCCTGGAACAGAATTATGCTGTGGGTTGTTGTTTTTTCAACTAGCAAATGTAAGCTTCCTTTGCAGCTACACCCTAAAATTCTAATTTAGAAAAAAGTGATTTTATGAAGGTAGTTTCCTAATAATCAGTTGATCGGCAACACGTTTGTGTGTGCTTATGCCTTGCAATCCTCTGGGATGATCAAATTTTCTTTGCAGCTCATCAGAAAATTTGGCACAGTGGAAACAAGATGGCTCAGAAATACAGAGTTAACAACAATTCACACCCTCTTTTACAATTTAATTTCCCTCGTGTTCAGACATGAAGAAAAGCAAATAGGTTAAGGAGTGTGTAACAGCATACAGGGAAAAAAAATTAAAATCTTTCAGTTAATAATATAAATTTTCTCCACAGCACTGATTATTCAGTTAGATATTACTATGTGTAATGTACCAAATGTTCTACCAATAAATTAGTAAACAGGAGGATACCAATTTAGCATTTCAACTTAGATTTTGTTTTGCTTTAATATATGTCTGCAGTGTATATATGGAATATTAAAAATATTTTAATGTCTGCAAACTCACAATTAAGTATTCATGTGTTTTTGAAGTTATATTCTGTTAAGGAGAATGGAATTTTTTGGTCATTTTTTTTAAAAAAGTCACCTACTTAAAACCTTGGTTTTAGTGTAATCTATTATCAAAAATGAAATGTTTAAAAAGAAACACAAGCAGAAGATAAGAGATGAAAAACACAGGTTCATATATAACAGCTTTATTTATTTTTTCCTTTTGGTAAAAAATAAAATAAAATCCTAAAGGTTCTACAGAGTTGAAAATTCTACGCTACCACCCAAGACCTAGTGACGACTGGTAAAAATATTTAAAATGTAGCATTGCTTCCTGTGCCAAAAGACACTAATAAAGAAACAGTACCAATAATGATGCAGAAATTTAACACCCAATAAATGCTTTATTTAGATGTAATTCTGCTTACACTGCCTAATAAAAACAAAACACTGGTCAGAGTTTTCACACACCCTTTTCTGGCTCTCTCAGACGGTAACCGTGTTTCTATTCTGTGTAAAACCACATCACCACCACCACTACCACCACATCATCTGTCTGTGCATGGTAGAAACATGTGGCATGTGATCCAACCAAAGCTGGGGATTTTATCATAATTCCAATGCATCTTCATATAGCACAGCAACTCCCAGGACATCTCATTCAATATTCACTCCATGAAGAATGGAACAACTCTGCATGATCAGCACAATTTTTTCCCTTAGGAATTTAGTTTAAATGATGGGACATGATTAAGATCTTTGGCAAATTGCTACACCTACAAGCCCACAGGAGCGGAGGTGATGTCAAAGGTACTTCCCAAATGAGAGTTAACTCTTTATTGTCAAAGTCACTTCTACGCAGTTCTGGAGACCTATTGGTTGGTGCTCTTATGGAGCAGTTGCAGCAACAGAGGACCACTTCCTGTCAGGCTTCGGGGAATCTGATCTCTTCCCCGGTGGCAGCAAAGAAACAGATAAAAAAAGATGAGTTCTTTCAAATTAGTCTATTCAATAATCACAGCGAGAGACAAAAGAATGTGGTTTTTCTCGAGAAATGGCGTTGCTCCAAGTAAAGTCCCACTCCCCCTTCGTCTCCCCTATTCAATGTCACTCCTGCGTCGGCTAATCTGAGCCTTCTGCCTCTGAGCTCTCTGTTCTCCTACCCTCAATGCCTGTCTGGTCCTGGGAGAAGGGGGGTCAGGAATGCTTTCCACGGACACTGAGTCTGTCAGCTGTCTCTCCCCTTCCTCCTCCTCTTCCTCTTCTTCTTCTTCTTCTTCTTCTTCTTCTTCTTCTTCTTCTTCTTCCTGCTGTTCCTCTTCCAATATTTCCTAGCTTCTGCCCTCTGCAGCCTCTGAACTATGCCCTTCTGCCAACCAATGATCTAAATCTACACTGTCTCCTTTTATTGGGAAGGTCCAGGAGAAGAGGGGGCAGTTCCCACCATTCCTCCTCTGTCCAGCCCCTGACACTCCCCCTCCATCAGTTTATGTAGCTTCCCACGTGCACAGCTGGAGACTATGCCTGGATGGAAACTTCCATTGCTGATCCCTTTTAAGTCACCTCTTGATTCTGGGAGACAGTGGGGCAGTAGAGGCTGGGGGAGCACCCGGTCCTTCACTTGCCTGACCTGCCTTCTTCCTCCTCTTCTTCCAACCCATCCTGTGCTCCACCCTCTAGCTCTGAAGCTTCCCTTGCCTCTGATTCTTGCCTCCTGGGTTGTACAGGTCCCCACAAACCACTTCCCCCTCCTCCCAAGTCAGACACCAGTCCCCCTTCCCCTGGCGCACACTCACCAGCATCCCGCCGGTCCCTGGCAGGTGATCAGTGTGATGGCCTGGGAATCCGATTCAGGGGCTGAACCGGAGGAATCCCAGCCTGCACAGGAGTCCCCGCCTCCAGGGCCAGCTGAACTGGGGCAGGGCCTTGATTCTGAAGCGCCTGCACCTGTGCCGGATCCTCAGGAGCAGGCACCAGGTGAATCCACTCTGGCTCCAGAGGTGGTTGAGGACTCAGTGCCTACAGGTGAGTCTCCTCCTGGGCCCAGTAACCCTTCAGCCTCTCCTGAACTGCAGAGGCTCAGGGCAGAGAGGCGGAGGGAACTGGTTTCTCCCAGGAGGAGTGCTCACCTTAAGGCCAGGAGAGGTGGGTCTCCTGGGGGCTGGGACCGCCCCTGGCCTCAGAGAAGATAAAGGCCAGTCGGCCCGGTTCCAGGTTGCAGGAGCAACGTCGTTGATGAGCTGTTTCGGCCAGCATCCAGTCCTGTTTTCCCCAGAGTTCCTGTCCTTGCCCGGCTTCCCGCTATGGACCCTGCTTCGCCCATGGAGGACTGTCTGCCGACCCTCAACTCAGGTCCTGGACCTCGCCCCACGGTAACCTCCCCCCTGGACCAGCACAATCAGACCTGTGTGAAAGTCCAAGGATGCCCACATGGCAGACTGAACCTCCTGGCTTTTTTAATCCTTACTTGGGATAAGGCTAGCATGGAAGTGTACTTCAGATCTGTGCCTGCTTGGCTCCGGGAAGAGCTGAGGCTCCCATGTGTGCTATAGAATTTCTCTGTCTCCTGGTCACTGGTGTAACTCAATGGGGAATCCTCATTTCTGGGTTCCACTTGGGTCTAAGCTGCCACCTCTACCCTGCTCCAGCTACAAGTGACCTCTGCCTTATTCAGGACTGGCAGAAGCAAAAACTCTGTTGGAGGGGATTCCAGGAAACAGGGAATTATGTTCACATGTGGTGGGGGTGTAAATATGTACAATTTTTTGGGCAAAGGGTGTTTAAGGAGATAACAGAAATCACCGGGTTAAAGCTGACCAAAAGTCCAGAGGTAGCATTATCATCAATTTACGAAGGGGTGGAAGATTCATAGGCTATGAAGAAGTTGCTCACAAATTTACTGACAGCTGCACAAATTATCATAGCCAGGAAATGAAAGGGGAAAGCGGAATATAAGATGGAAGAATGGTATAAAGAGGTGTGGGATATAGCTATTGATGATAAATTAACATGTGCCATTAAGGTAAGAAATGATTCTGAGGAGATATGGAGGGTGTTTGTAGAATCTGTACTTTTAAAACAGAAAGGGGTCAAACTATCGCAAGAGGTGTTGAAGTTTTGGGAGGTTGGATGAAATGATCTCGGTAGTGGGGTGCACATTTTTATTCTTATTTATTTATGATTATTACTTTGTCTAAATGAATGAATGAAGCAAATAGCCAGCAGGATTTCTCTTCCCCAAGCAGCAGACCCAACACTGCACAGAGCCAATGCTTGACCCACAGTCCCCAGCGGAAGCCCAGTGAACTTTATGACATATGCCCTGTATCTACAAACCAATGTCGGTGTAAATAAGGTAGCCTCGTAAAAGTGAAAGAGCACACAGAACTCTCACTCTCTCTGGCAGGCGCACACAACGCATGCATGCACAGAGTATTCTATGCGGCACAGTCTGGGCAGAAAAGGTGAGAAGGACAGTGTGATGAAAGTTTGCCTTCAGTCAGTGAGATCGTCAGTTTTCCAGGCTAGTGCACACAAGCTATCAACTATATTTATCCCTCTTGTTTACCCAAGGGCTTGCATACTCAACCACACTCACATAGCTTCTGACTCACTTACTCAAGTTTTCACATGAATTTAATAACCTCGAGTCGGGGGAAGCCACGCAGCGGGCTCTTTCGAAAGCAAGAGCCAGGCTTTCTGCTGCCTGAGACAGGCGGCTCGTCGCTCTGAAAGCCTCAAAACTGGAGGCCGAGAGAAGGAGAAACTGGGTCACAATCCTGAGCCTCAACTGCATTGCATATTTAACTCTCAAGTGTCTCTCTTGACAACAAGGTGGTCTCATTTCCCTTTCCAAACTATGGCTTTGTAGTGGCAGACATGCTGTGCTCCAAATATGGCTTTGTCATTTCTGCAAGATGCTGAGACTTATTAAATTCTTAAGAGCTTGCATCTTTAAGGCACAGAATCATAGAATTGTAGAGTTGGAAGGGATCACAAAGGTCATCTAGCCCAACCCTCTGCAAGGGCCTTCTCGGTAGTGGTGCCCGCCCTGTGGAACGCCCTCCTATCAGATGTCCAGGAAATAAACAACAATCTGACTTTTAGAAAGACATCTGAAGGCAGCCCTGTTTAGGGAAATTCTTAATGTTTGATCTTTTATTCTGTTTTTAGTGTTCTGTTGGGAGCCGCCCAGAGTGGCTGGGGAAATAATAATAATTATTATAATAATAATTATAATGTAGGAATTTTTCACCCAACATGCGGCTCAAACCCACAACGCTGAGATGAAGAGCCTCATGCTATACTAATTGAGCTATCCCAGGTGATGTTATCAGGAACACAGAGCCTTGTAATAAGAAGTTGATTTTTCCATCTACAGTGGTACCTCAGGTTACATACGCTTCAGGTTACATACGCTTCAGGTTACAGACTCCACTAACCCAGAAATAGTACCTCAGGTTAAGAACTCTGCTTCAGGATGAGAACAGAAATCGTGCTCTGGCAGCATGGCGACAGCAGGAGGCCCCATTAGCTAAAGTGGTGCTTCAGGTTAAGAACAATTTCAGGTTAAGAACGGACCTCCGAAACGAATTAAGTACTTAACCCGAGGTATCACTGTAGTACTGTCTACCCCAGGGAGTGGGGAAACCTGGCCTGTGGGACATCACTTGTCAATCATCTGGTGAACTCAGGGCCTTGCCATGCCTCCATCAGATCTCTATCCTGATTGCCAGTACCTCCCAGGCCAGGGCCTCTCCCAGCGGTGATGGCCTCTCCCAGCGGCGATGGCCTCTCCCAGCAGCCTCTTCCATGGCCTCTCAAACGCGGTGATGCCGGGAAATGACACCGGACCTTCTGCCCGCAAAACAAGGCTGTGCCGCAGAGCTACAATCTTTCCCACAAGGATGATGTTCTTCAAAGAAGCAGAAAGCACCATCCTTGTTACATGTGGTGAAAGAGTCTTGCTGGCCAAGAAAACTAACAGAAACTAACTAAAATATTTTAATATTTTAATGTTCCATTATTTTAATGTTGTATTTTATTTTTGTTTTTAAGTTGTAATCATTCATCTTGTTTTTATTATTGCTTGTAAGCCGCTCTGAGCCCGGCCTTGGCTGGGGAGGGCGGGGTATAAATAAAATATTATTATTATTATTATTATTATTATTATTATTATTATTATTATTATAACAGATCGCTGTGAAAGATAATGCGATTTTCAACTCAGTGCAACCTTGGCTTGCTTGATCATGATGCAATATTATTATTATTTTTTGAGCCCGTTTCAAAATCATATCTCAGCTGTGTAAAAGGGCCTCCTTTCCAGGACAGTGGGAGGAGGCTTGCAAAAGCCTTTGCAAATCTCCCCCCACTTTAAGACTGTGGCGCAAGGGATTTCGACAGGTGTTCAAAGCATGTGATAGCAATGCAACTGACATGTCAAATTTGGCCCCTAAACAAGAACTAGTAAGTATTGGGCCCACGGAGCTCAAAAGGTTCCCCACTCATGGGCTAACAGCTGAAACCATCAAGGGGGGCAATGTGCCGGAGATTGAGGGGTGGGGCTGTTAAGGTGCCTTTCCTCAGTTCTTGGCAGGACGGAAGCAACTCCTATGCTTACAGCTGATGGAGGGCTAGGAAGAGAGTCAGGGCAGGTCTCCAGTACACGCTCCCATCAAGATGGATTTTTAGGGTCTAATGCTTCAAAATATCCACATTAAAGCAATATTTATTTTTAAAGCATATATCACTTCAGAGGGTTCTTCTGTTTCCCCCCAGTGTGTCTTCCGAAACTCTTACTATAGCTCAAGTCTTTAGTTGTTCCTATCTCCAGCATTATTATTATTATTATTATTATTATTATTATTATTATTATTATTTAGAAAAAGAATCTCACCATGAACACCTCCCTTGTTTTGTTATAATGGCAACGGCCCCCACCTGAGAAGTGCGGGAACTGAATTCCAGTGAGTTTTTCCAGCTGAGAAAAAGCCCTGCCTTACCTAGTTCAAGACTTGATCTGTCATTCTCTCTGTATAATAAGCGTATGTACTGTAATTCTCCTTTATTAGAGCAGTCTCTATTTTCTGGAACCCAGCCCTGGTAAAAACACTCTCCATTTTGTCCTTATTTCTGCCCATTGGGGGAAAAAATGTTTTATTTGCCTTTCAATATCCTGTTAGCATCTATCTTCTAACAACATGCTTCTCGGGGTCTATAGAAGCTACACCTCTTGACTGTCTATGCCCATTTATGCATGCATATGTACATTAAGACACCTCACGGTGCACAAACCTACCATTTCAAATGTTGGTGAGGCTCGTTTTGAGTTGCCGATAGCACCTGTACAAGTTTGCTTTTTCTTTCTTTCTTCTGAAGACATCTTTAATGTAAAGAACAAACGCTTCCTTGCTCTTAAAGCAGAGCAGGACAAGTTATTGCATGACTACAACAGACAGAATGCTGCTCTCAGCAATGAGAACAGACTATTGCAGCACAACTAGTCATTGCTAAAAAATGGAAATCTCCTGTTAGAAACCATTTTTCATCAGTGGTACCAAGAGGTCTGGGGCAGAGAACTGATGGTCATACCAACTACAGCTCTGCAAAATGGAACTGGAACCACCAGTTTTAAAACACCTGGTACATTTTTATCCCCTTTGCAATTAAAGAAAAAGACATTTGCATTCCTCCAGCTACACACTGACAGTTATGGCTCAGTACTCTAGATTGATCCAATTAACTTTATTTCCTTCTTTTTCTTTTCTATTGTATTGAACCAAATTGCAACTTATAATGAAATGTTTGTTCTTCATTGTTATTGTTATTAACCTTCGTTACTTTTCTACTGAAAATTTTTAAATATGCTTTTTTTTAAAAAAAAAAAAAGAATGATATATTACAAATGTGTTCCTGGTCTTATCTGTGATATGCATGTGGCATATTCCCATGTTCATTCTGTGAATTGTGTGACCTCAGCCTTATCCTAAGATGATGATGATGATAATTTAATTTCTTCGCTTCTTGCAGTGAGGGAACCACCAAATTAATACCTTTTAGCTGTTCACTTTTTATAAAAATTACAAGCTTGCAACAGTGATTTTTCTATAAACATGTCTCCTCCTGATGGTGCTATAAAGTCCATGGCCAGTTTTCAAATTCAGGGTTATTATGACACCAATGTTTAATGGCAAAACACCTTAGAGTCGCACTGGGGCTGACTCTAGCTCCAGCCCTTTTTGTTCTCCAGGAGCAGACCAGAGTGAAGTCTGCCCTGACTCGGTCTGCTCCAGTAGCCCCCCAGCCGCTGCGGATAGGCCAGAATTTGAATCTGGGTTTGGCAGGAACCCAGTAGGCTCCGCAATGGTCAGGGGAGCGGAGCGATGGCTGGAAGGATGGGAAAGCCCAGCGCCAGGCAACAAATGACACCCTCCGCCGGACTGGGTGAGCAGCCATTTTCTGCCTGCTCTTGGAAGGGAAACAGAAGAAACCAAGGAGAATGCAGATTGGGGCTTCAAGGCAGACTATTTCAAGGCTCAATAGGCAAGCTTGCAAGCAGGCAAATTAAAAGATTTGAGATGCTGTGTTTTAAGGAATTTAAAATAAAACGCTCTTCAAAACATCAGGTGCCAAAGCACGTTGTTCTGTAGAATCACAAGGCGTCCTGGTGAGCAACACTGCAAACATTTCATGTCATTGTCAACACTTGAGCAAAAGGCACCAATTGACGACACAACACTGAGCTGCTGAAAGAGCTTAACCAGGCAGGGAATCTTACTACACACAATAGGAAATGGGTGCATTTTTCATAATATACTAAAACCAAATCCTTAACTTGCTTCACAGACACAGTCTGTCAAAAACAAAAGTGGGGAAATGTAGGGAGAGATTTTTAAAAAAACAAACAAACACACACAACACACACACCTGCAAGAGATTGGTTAGCATAATCACAACAGTTCATTTTAAAAGAAAAGAAGAAAATAATGCTTAGGAAAACATGGGGTGAGGTGTTTTGTACATTAGGGCTGCCCACAGAGAGGCCTGCTTAACTTACTTGGCTGTTAATGCATGGTGAGCAGTCTTCTGGTATACTGATCTGCTGGTTTTTGCCACGCAACTACCTGCCTCTCGTTACGGTCGCTTATGAGCCTACTTCTTGCATCAGCTACATAAACAACATTTCATACCATTGGTCCTGCTCCTGCTATTGCACAGCTCCCCATCCAGACTACACACACACACACACACACACACACACACACACACTCTTCCACCTCATCTGGAAACCTGCATGATGACTGGGGTTTTAAACATACAAAAACCTTTGAATGAAGGCTTCCCTCTAAGGAGATGGTGACACTGAATGCATGGATATAAGGTGGGCAGGACTGAGAACCATTATGCAATAGTGGCAGCCATTGGCATGTCCTCACTGCCTCTTCTGCACATGGAAACAGCTTCACATGAATAATGCACCTAACCATCACAGGATACTCCTGCTATTACTATATAGTTATTTCTACAGGGTCTAAGGTTCTCTACTCTTAAGAGGATTCGTTCTAGTGCCCCTGCACTGTACTTAGCATTCACTCCCACTAATGGTTTAAGCAGAAATTACAAGAGAAGGCAGTAATTCCACAATGGTGGGTACTCTTGGCCTTTCTTGTCTCGGCAAAATGCCTTGAAAATCAAATCAACAAAATGAAAATGATGTAGTCTTAATCATAAAACAAAACAAACGAATGAAGGGGTTGGGGGGGAATAGGTGCAGAAACTGTAAAATAGGAATTGTAAAAACTAAATAAACAAACTGAACCAGAATACTGATCAATATCCAACAGACAACGAAGAAGGTTGAGCAGCTTGTTAATACATCAGTATGGTGCATGCAGCTAAACAGATATCAAAAGCCCAAATGCATTCCGGTCTCAAAATATCTTCACCAACACAAAATTATGCAACCTTCTTTAAAATAAAGCCATTCCTGCAGGCTATTATAAAATTCAAAGTCAAAGAGTAAGCAAGCATTCAGGTAACATTTGAGGTGGAAGCAGCAGAAGAAACCTAAAGCACTGGAGAGGTTTAATTCCAAAGTTGTTCAGTTTTCAGCTCACAGTGTCTATAGGAGATAGTCAATGTGGTCCCTTCCAGATGTTGTGGGACTTGAACTCCCTTCAGCCTCAGCCAGCGGGGGCAATGTTATTCATCAGGGATGGAGGGAGTTGCAGTCTGGCACAGGAGGGCTGCCGTAGATGTCATGCATATCTGAGTGTGTTTGAATGATGCTTTTCCTAAACAAAGACCTAGTGCAATTGATAAAAATAGAGCATTAGGGTTCAACAGGGAGGTCCTCTGTTCAAATCCTTGTTCAGCTAAGATTCACTGGAATATCTTGGCCAAGTCTTTATGTCTATACTTGCTGTATGATCTGAACAGCAAAACATTTTCTTCATCAACGTAATTTTGTAAGAATAATGAAAAATGTGCTGTTTTAAAATTTGCAAAGATATTTTGAAAAACACAGAAAGATGTAAAAAAAAAAAAAATGAAGAGTACCTTTGTGAAAGCATTGTCTGGCTGATACTTAACCACCAATATCCCAAACGTTTTACCTTTGCACTGCTCTGTGGAGGTTTCACCGTGGAAGTTAACTCTGAGATGAAGAGACAAGAAGGATCTGGCACAGCAAGGCTGTGTCTTATCAAACATTCACTTGTTGTCCCAGAAACTGCATCTTAATGGGACTGCCATATTTTATTCATCCCATGTTTCATTTATAAATACGCAGTATCATTATCTGAGTTAGTCAAACTGCTCACTTTAAAATTTCATAGAACGCTGCTGCTTTGAGAATATGATCTTTCCAATAGCAGCAAGTGTATGATTCAGTCCAACACCTCTCTTTTTTAAAAAAAATCATAATGAAGTACATACATGCCTAAACCCAGTGCTTTTTTTCCTTAAAAAAATGTTTAGGGGTACTCTCATTTTGACTCAAGAAAATCACCATTTTGTAGTTCAAATTGGGAAAAATAAATACAGTAAAGGGACCAAAGTACAAAGATTCACAAAATGTTTAGGGGTATGCATACCCCTGAGTCCCCCCCCCCCAGAAAAAAGCACTGCCTAAACCAATTTCCTCTCTTTCAACATCATAAAGCTGAAATGTGTATTATTATAACTTTATTTAATCAGCACTGGTTGCCGGTTCCAGGCTTGATATAAGGCACTGATTTTGACTTTTAAAACCCTCGATGGCTTGGGACCTGTGAAGTGTTACAGCCTTTCCCTGAAAATATTCTGCTTCTAATGAGTGACTAAGACTTCAAGGTCATATATCTGAGTATGAGTTTGGTGGGAGGGAAAGTTCAGTAAAACATGAGGAAACTCCTTGCTCCTATGCTGCACATAGGCATTCAGGCTCAGGACCGCAAGCACTGCCTCTCCCCAGATGAATTGATCCAGACCCCGTGATCATCAACTGAGGCCGTTCTTTGAAGAGGTCTGGAGGGTGGGAACACCAGAACGGGCCTTTTCGGTGGTGGCTCCCCATTTGTGGAATGCTCTCCTCAGGGAGCCTCACCTGATGCCATAATTATATATATTTAGGCGCCAGGCAAAATCTTTCTCCTATAGCAAGGCCTTTGGCCTTTAACTATTGGTGGCCTTTTAGAAATGGGTGGGATGTTTTTAATGTATTTTTCTCTCCTCTTGGTTTTAATGTTCCTATTTGGGTTTTATTGTCTGTTGGTTTGGTTGTCAGTTGTTCTGGGTTGCCCTGAGCTGAATAAAGCAACTTCCAAATTTAATTAACACCACCACCAATTTAGGCCTTTTTGTGGGCCCACCAGTTTTTCTTTAAAGAGCACGTGCGAATTAAAATAAGGTTGCTTCCAGAGGCAACTTTTTTATTGCGCATCCATCCTGATTTGAAGGCAGGGGGGGTTAGATGACGTTGACTATTCACTAAACACCCCTTCTGATTTGTAGAGAGGTCAAACAACACTGCACTAAGAAAGTGTTATCACACACTTTCCAGTGCATTTTTATGTCCCTTTCCTTATTGCAAAAAATGTGTTCTGGGGGAAGGCGGTTTGTTGCACAAAAGCTCCAAAACATTTTTAATTACACAATCTGAATTTGCCAGTATGGGATTAAATCCTACCCGAAAATACATAATGAGAGACATAAGTTCTTCAAATCGCAAGTGCAATGCTGGGAACTTGAGCGCTGGGACACTTGGGAAATGGGCGCCAGGGATCATGCAGGACGATGCCCAAATTAAGGGCATCCCATCTATCTCCTCCCGCTTCCAAGGATTCTGGAGAATCTACACTTGGACTAACAATGCAATTCTATGCATGTTTACTTGGAAGTAAATCCCAACAATTTCAATTGGGTTCTCTCAAGTAAATGCACATGGGAAGATGCTTGAGTAGGCTATATACTGAAAGTCAGTGCCATTTGGAGGTTGTGAAGTAAGTCTGGTTCAGATCTATAACTTCCAAGTGATTTCATATGACATCTGCATGGGGAGATGCTGGAGAATTTTTAAAGAAGTAATCTGCATCTATTTAAATACTCAAGATATAAACGATTACAGACTACGCAAACAAGCCAGCTCTATGTCTGAATCTTCAGTACAAATTAGTCATTAGAGAGTTGTATTCTTTTGGCAGTGCAATGCTAAAAAAAAGTCGCTTCTTTCCAGAATTGTCTAGTATTCTTTTGGATAAATCTGGGGTGGGGGCTGTTCTTGTTGTAAAGGTTTTTGACTTCAGAAGAGTGAAGAGCGAGTATCCACTGCTATCTCTTAGCCATGCCAAAGCATATGGGAGATGTTTTGAAACACTCACCAGTTAAATCCATCAAAAGATGCAGCTCAGCTGACAGAAAATGACAGAAGAAATGGCATTCATGTAAATCACAAACAACACTTGGATGCTTCCCAGAGAGCAATTACAGCTTCAGACAAAACCAAATGCTACTGTTGGGGGAAGACTTTTCAGGGTGATGGACAAAGTCAGACAACTAAAGTCCTCGGAATGACAGACCTCTGTGGAACTGGGAAAATAGCACTAAAACTGAAAAGTAGTGTGGTGCCATGAGAGGCTATTAATCAAATATAGAGTCATGTCTTGTAGTGTAATTTTCCATTAGGCACAAGGTCATTTCTAAATAGGGCAAAGGGAACATGCATGCACCGAGGATGCTGTTTTGCACAACTCCTTCCAAGCACATTTAAGAACATGAAAAAAAAAAAATTTAGACACACATACAGTGGTGCCTCGCTAGACGAAATTAATCCGTTCCGCGATTCTCTTCGTCTAGCGGTTTTTTCGTCTTGCGAATCAAGCCCATTGACAGCTTAGCGGATTAGTGCTAGAGCTGTCAAGCGGCTTCCAGCGATCAGCTGTTAAGCGGCTTATCAGCGGAACAGCTGATAAGCGGCTTAGCGGCTTAGGAAAAGGGCAAAAAAAGCAAAAAAAACCCGCTGGGGGACGCAAGATTTTTTCTTCTTGTGAAGCAACCCCATAGGGAAATTCGTTTTGCGAAGCGCCTCCAAAACAGAAAAACCCTTTCGTCTAGCGGGTTTTTCGTCTTGCGAGGCGTTCGTCTTGCGGGGCACCACTGTACACACAAACAAACGTATAAGCAAGGAAATTTCATTAAAGTCACTGAAGATAACTATACTTTCTCCAAAGCTGTTCTACTGCAGAGCTAAAACTAGCAAAATCTCTTACAAAGTGCCTTACTTCCCTTAGCAAGCAGAGTCTCTCCGTGATTACAAATTGACGCTAAGTAAACTTGACAACTGATTTGGAAAATGGTTCATGCTGAAAAGCAGCAGGGTGGATCTTCCAGCCTCCCACAGCACCAACCTCGTTTATACAGAGACAAAGGTCTCATTTTGGTTATTTTATACCAGGCTAATATTTCCAACACCATATGGTTATTTCCATTCTCCGCTGTGTGTTGTTTGGAAAGTCAGTTGGGTTACTCTTACTGACTTTACAGCCTAGATGGATGTTTCTCAAAAGTCACTGAGGATGCAGATAGACATAAATGGTTTGAGCAGTTACCGTATTTTTCGCTCTATAAGACCCACCAGACCACAAGACGCACCTAGTTTTTGGAGGAGGAAAACAAGAAAAAAAATAATATTCTGAATCTCAGAAGCCAGAATAGCAAGAGGGATCGCTACGCAGTGAAAGCAGCAATCCCTCTTGCTGTTCTGGCTTCTGGGATAGTTGCGCAGCCTGCATTCGCTCCGTAAGATGCACACACATTTCCCCTTGCTTTTTAGGAGGGAAAAAGTGAGTCTTATAGAGCAAAAAATACGGTACATCACTGAGGAAGCACACTGTACAGATACAGAATTGGCTGCCCATCAAAAGTGGAGAAAGTACTGTTCTGTTTCTGGGTTTCCCACAGACAACTATGGCTACCGTGAGAAGAGGAGGCTGGTCTGGATTGGCCATTGGCTTCATCCAGTACACTGTTCTTATGTGACACTGCTTATTCCCGTTTTCAGCAGAACCTGGCAGCACTGGTCATAAGCCCACTTCTCCTTATCAGGCACAATTTTGCCCAAGAACCTAAAAAAGCCCTGCTGGAGGAGGCCCACCTAGCGCAGAATCCAGTTTTCACCATGGCCAACCAGATGCCTGTGGCAAGCAGGGCTGCAGTTCTTTCAAAACAAATGTTCCTTTTACAGCAGGAACAACAAAGCAATGAGCGAACATTTCACGAATAAGCAGTTTTGTCTGAAGATTGGGGAAGGAGCAAGGCATATGATTGAGATTAGCTTCCAGGTGGCAAAGTGGGTTAAACCACTGACTTGCTGATCAGAAGGTCAGCGGTTCAAATCCCCGCAATGGGGTGAGCTCCTGTTGCTTGGTCCCTGCTCCTGCCAACCTAGCAGTTCGAAAGCACGTCAAAGTGCAAGTAGATAAATAGGTACCGCTCCGGCGGGGAGGTAAACGGCGTTTCCGTGCGCTGCTCTGGTTCGCCAGAAGCGGCTTAGTCATGCTGGCCACGTGACCCGGAAGCTGTACGTCGGCTCCCTCGGCCAATAAAGCGAGATGAGGGCCGCAACCCCAGAGTCGGCCACGACTGGATTTACTAGATGATGCATTTTTTTAATTATTAACTCATTTTTATGAAGAGTTCTCCATAGAGAATAAGGGAGGGGGCATAGGAAGACGGAAGGTAGGAGGAGACAGTCAGACAGGTTGTGTATCCACAGCAGTGAGCAGAGGAGGAATGAGAGGAAACACCACAGTGCTGCTTCTGCAACAGCACAACCAGATGCCTTCATCTGCCCCAACTGCAACAAAACAAGTCTCCCCCATATCGGTCTCTACAGCGACTGCAGGAACTGTAACTCTTTTTAAAATATTTATTTATTTATTTATACTTTTCGTATTTCTACATTTCATTAATTTTACAATCATTTTAACATTTCAAGGTATGACTTCCTTCCCCCTCCTTCTGCGGTTCCCTAAATTTATTTTTTAATATCTTCTGCATATCCAAATTCATTTAATTTGCTCTTCTAATTATCTACTTGAAATACATATTCTTATGAAACTGCAGGTTATTACAATAACCCCACCCATGTTTTTAGCTGTTTATAATTTATCGGTAAATATTCAATAAACCATTATCCATTCGTTTATAAAAAATTGTTATCTTGATGTCTCATTCTTCCGGTTAAAAGTTTCGCCATTTCTGCATATTCCATAAGTTTTTGTATCCATTCTTCATTTGCTGGGTCTTCCGCTTCTTTCTACTTTAGGGCAAGTAGCATTCTTGCTGCTGTAGTTGCATACATAAATAAATTTCCATACACTTTAGGTAGTTCTGCCCCTATAATTCCCAAAAGAAAAGCTTCTGGTGTTGTTGTTTTTAAACAAAGGTTATTTTAAACATCCTTTTCAATTCATTATATATCATTTCCCAGTAAGCTTTAACCTTACTACAAGACTACCACACGCACTGTAACTCTCCAACATTTGACTTCACCTGCAAAGGCACTCCTCCATCATTTCCGAGACAGATGGATGCCAACAGCATCACTCCCAGCCCAACCTGAAGATGCCAGAAACCGGACCAGGGACCAGACCAGGGTCCTTCTAGATGTAAAGAAGATGCTCTACCACAGAGTTTTGACCGAGCTACAGGAATTGCTAAGGAAGAAACATACTAATCAAGTTAGCCTAGCAACCAGCTTTCATGGTAGCAATCTGCTTTCATGCAGATTTCAGTTTGACAGTGAGAACTGGCCCAAAGTATTTAGCAGGAAGTCAAGAGCAACCTATTTTTGTGCAGTGCCACACAATTCACCTTCAAGATGAGGCACAGAAGCACTTGAATGAAGTATGTAGTTACTCGGAATCAGAATATACAGGAGCAAAGAATTGAAAGCCTCCCACTGAGCAATTGCTTTTTCCGGTACAATGAATATTTTCCTGCCGGAACCTGCTACTTTAGTGTCTCAGCAGCATTTCCCATAACATGCACTGAATAAAAATGTTTGGGAGTCAAGAGATGCAAACATCTAGCGAACAGCTGCGCTATTGAAAACTGGGTTCATCAACAAGGCGATGCCAAATGGCCAAGGAGAATTTCTCTTTCCCCTCGTCTACTTCAGCTTCTTCACCTGTGCGTTACTGTAGCGACAGCTTTGTAGTGCTTGTTCAAAAGTGGCTAAAGGTGGGCAGGGCAGATGCTGTGGGAAGTATCAGGGAGATAAGGACAGAGTCCTGTGCCAGAGAAAGTTACAGTCGTACCTCAGAAATTGAATGCCTTGCAAGTCGAATGTTTAGGCTCCCGAATGCCGTAAACCTGGAAGTGATTGTTCCGATTTGCAAACGTTCTTTGGAACCCGAACGTCCGTTGCGTCTTCCGATTGGTTGCAGGAGTTTCCTGTGGCCAATCGGAATCTGTGCCTTGGTTCCAGAATGTTTTGGAAGTTGAATGGACTTCCGGAATGGATTAAATTTGGGAACCAAGGTATGACTGTATTTTGTATACCTTCTATTTCAAATACACATACCACAGACACATACCAACACCAAAACCTCTCAGAATGAAGAGGCCAGCAAGAACAAGTCATGGTAAGATACTCCCCTTGCCTTGCAGTTTGCTCACATACTGAAGATAAATAACATGCCCTGGAAAAGCAAAAATAGGGACTGCTGAGATACCACAAGCCATATTTTCTTCCAACCCCAAGAAAGCAGACGTATCAGCACCAACAAGATATAACTAGTGTCTGACTCAGAAATGCCATTCTTGTGTACTTAAGAGCACCACCAACAAAAAAGAAAATTCAGAATCAGTGTATATAAGGAGCTTTAGATTTATAAACTTGTACTTTTGCCCAATCCAACTAGTTTAAATGTAATCCCCAGTCTCCAGGGAACTCTGGGAAGCGTTTGGTGAGATATACCAGTAATTTCTAAGAGATAATTTTAAGCACATTCAGCAAATTAAGATTTCCAGGGTTAACTGGGGCAGTGGGAAGAAGGGACAGCACTTAAACAGATCTAAAACCAATTTATGTTTTTGAAGCATACTGAAGATGTTCCTTCTCCAACCAGCTTTGTAAGTGGAGATTTTTATCCTGGTCTGTATCTTTATTGAGCTAGAAAATTGTTTTATATATGTTTTGATTCTTGCCGTTTTACTGTTAAATGGCTTGGAGTATTTTGTGGGGAGTCAATCAATCAATCAATCAATCAATCAATCAATGAATGTGTTGGTACTGTAGATATTCCAAGAAGGGTATCAACACAATAAACAAAAACCCTGTCAATTCAAAACAAATAATGTCCACCACAAGTTTCACCAAAGTGAAATAGCCCAATAGCGCCATACTGAATTTAACACCTCAGGTAAATTAAGACGGGAGATTATAAACATCTTAATTGAGGGTGGAAAGGAGGGTTATAAAGATGAGTCTTCTGATACAATCTGGGGGTGGGAGCCAGAAGTTGGTCTTCAAAGCCTGTGTACCCACACATTACTGGTTTTCTTTGAAGAAAGCAAGTTATTTCTCTAAAATGCCGGAAGTTGATTTGGTGAAATGTCTGGCTGGATACAAAGACTCAGTACGAGACAAATTTAGCTACCATTGATTTATAAGCTCATTAACACAATTTCTCCCACAGTGAAGAAAATCACCCTTGCTCATTAAGGTTATGGCTTGCAGTTTTACAGTAATCATAGTGACTTTTAGGTATCTGGTTTAAAAAAGAAAATAATTGAGTAACAGAATATTCAGACTGCCTGACCTTGGTGTTTCTTTCTTTTAAACCAATCAAATATGACCTTTGTGACCCCCACCCATTCCCACTTCTTATGGCATTGTGAGTTTCCAGGTGTATCTAGGGTTTGTGTTCCATTTTGGGAATGAGGCACAGAGGAGACTGTGCTGTCTTTAAGATATATGGTTTATTTACACATATATACTGTACAACATGAGCCTGTTATGATGGGTGGGTTTCACAGCACCAGCACCCACCAAAGGGGCTTGTTCCTCCATAGCCACAGGCTTGGATTCAAGCAGAAATCAAACATTGTGCTCTGCCTCTCTGGGTTTCTAGCCTGCAACTTTACTTCTAGGTCACGTTACAACAACCTCTTCTTAAGTGCTCTACTCTAAACTCTATCTGGAAACTACAACTAATCCCGAATGTGGCAGCTAGTCTGGTGACTGGGACCGGCCGCTGATACCATATAACACCGGTCCTGAAAGACCTACATTGGCTCCCAGTACGTTTACGAGCACAATTCAAAGTGTTGGTGCTGACCTTTAAAGCCCTAAACGGCCTCAGTCCTGTATACCTGAAGCATGTTCACCCCCATCATTCTGCTGATGGGGTCCACTGAGGTCCAGCTCCGAGGGCTTTCTGGCGGTTCCCTCCCTGCGAGAAGTGAGGTTACAGGGAACCAGGCAGAGGGCCTTCTCGGTAGTGGCGCCCGCTCTATGGAGCACCCTCCCATCAGATGTCCAGGAAATAAACAACTATCTGATTTTTAGAAGACATCTGCAGGTAGCCCTGTTTAGGGAAGTTTTTAATGTTTGATATTTTATTGTGTTTTTAATATTCTGTTGAGAGCCGCCCAGAGTGGCTGGGGAAACTCAGCCAGATGTGCATGGTACAAATGTATTATTATTATTATTATTATTATTATTTGAGGGGGGCACCCATTTGTCGTCTCACACCAAGCCCCCTTGATCCTTTGCTCTCTGAATGGCCCATCACCCAGGCAATCAGGAAGCTAGCCTGGCTTAATTAGCTTTTAAGACTTGCTGGATCCATGGACTACAGCGGTATGGCAGCCCATTTAATACCCCAAAGCTTTATAAAATTCTAACACTTGCTGGATGCAGGGATTAAAGAGGTCTGGCACCCACAAACTCATAACAGTATAAATAAATGCTGAATCATATACTAAAACCTTTTCTTTTCTGGGGATGACAACCCAAAAGCATACCTCATAATTCATAATTCACACATGTCGCTTTTTGTGGATTTAGAGGTTGTGAACGTCATTGCTTTCCTCCCAAGAAGCAGGTGTCTTTTAATTTCGTGACTGCTGCCACCATGTGCAGTGATCATGGAACCCAAAAAAGTAAAATCTCTCACTGCCTCCATTTCTTCCCCTTCTATTTGCCAGGAGGTGATGGGCCCAGTAGCCATGATCTTAGTTTTTTTGATGTTGAGCTTCAGACCATATTTTGCGCTCTCCTCTTTCACCCTCATTAAAAGGTTCTTTAATTCCTCCTCACTTTCTGCCATCAAGGTTGTGTCATCTGTATATCTTAGAGGAAAAACACATCTTATACACGGAAAATTACAGTATTTTGCTCCATTTCTAATACATAGCAGCATCTTGTCCCTTATCTCAGCAAGGGTGGAGAGTCCGATTCTGCCAATTTGAAACAATTCCACTTTCTTGGTAGCGGGACTGGGTTTTAACAGCACGCTCAATTCATCAGCAACCGTTGTTGTACCAACATTTAACAGTTTCCTTTCTAGTGAAAAAGGAGAGGTTGAGGGTTGTTTAGCATATTCATGAAAAACAACCAACAGTTCTGCCTGCTGCCACTTGCTCGGGCAAATCATTAGCTTTGACTATTCCTTTTTTGTTTGCTTGCTTGTTTACATGAATTAACAAAATGCATTTGATGCAAGCATTGAATTTGCGGCAGGCCACAATAAAAAGGAATTATAAAGTAGCTTTTACTTCATGGTGAGCCAAAGTATGGTTGGGTAATACATTATCAAAACCACAATATTCAAAACGGTCTATTTCAAAACAAAGCCATCATTGGATCCCCAGGGTCGTAGTGTAGTTTAATAGCAGGACTTGGGCTTTGCATGCAGAAGGTCCTGAATTCAAATCTTGGCATCGCTAGGAAGTGCTGAGAATGTCCTGTCTAAAACCCTGGAGAATACTAAGCTAAATACTACTGCATGTATACCATTTGACACAATACATTGATAAGCTGATGTTCTTTCTATGGCTCTGAAACTGATTCCCGTATTTTTCCATGTATAAGATTAGGGGTTGTTTTTTACAAAAAAAAATAGGTTTAAAATTGGGGGTTGTCTTATACACAGGTAGTGCTGAAGGGTGTTTTCTTAATGTGGAGTTCCCAAAAATAGGGGGCGTCTTATACATGGGGGCGTCTTATATGTGGGAAAATACGGTATTTTCAGGTTGTAAAACCCCCTCCCTACTGAACTGTAGTTGATTGCAACATAATTGGCCTTTAAACTTTTAAAGCAAATTTTTCTTTTAGGATGGCCTTTCTTAAGGTTTGTTACTGCTGTTTTCAGTGAAATATTTAAAAAAAAAAATTTTAGTGCTTATTGGAATCTAAATCTCTGCTTTTATAAAAGTTGTAGTTAATAAACGTAGTTTATCTGGTCAATGTTGGCAAAGTTTACAAAACAGATTTCATGTGTATGTGCGTGTGTGAATGTATTTGATATTCTATTTTATTATTATTAGGGTTAGATCATTCTGCAGATCATTCCTGAAAAGCTGGCCCATGAATGTGTTTATAAATAAATAAATAAATATTCCAATATTACGCTTTCATTTGTGATTAAGCTTTTCCCGCTTCAGGAATACAGGATGGAGGCAAGAATGCCACGCATGGTCTTCCTTTCTTAAGCTAACAGTTGCAGAGATTCACAGAAATCTTGGTGGCGGTTTCAGTATGTAACTTAAAATCATTACAACGGAAGCATGGAGCCAGTGCTTGCATGGGGAAAAGAAAAGAATATACTGTTCCAAGTTCAGCGCAGTGCGCCAACTGAGCCAAAAGACTGAAGGTAGAGGCCACAGAGCGTAGCTTCCTTACGCTCTGGTTATTTTCTATGACGTTACTCCATGTATAATTAACCAATCTTCCTTATACTGCAAATCATTTATGTCATGGGGAAGTATTATTATCCTTCAGAATTTTCGGTAGGAAAAGTCACCGAAAGTTTAGAGCCCTTAATTTGCAGTGGGATCAGCTAAAACAAAAACAAAAATGTCCAGAGGTTTGCACGGAAAACCGGATTGCTGTCAGTATTGTTTTTTAGAAAGAGCTAAAGGAAAGAATTTGGTAACTGCAACTGCTGAGAGGAGGAACACCGTAACCAACATTCAAGCTTGATAATTGCACTCTGCGGCTCCAAAGTCTGACCATGGCAGACTCACGCAGGGGGGGGGGGGAGTGTTTGTATTCAAGGTTGTGGGTGGGGCTTCTTAAATATACTTGGCAGTGTTCCAGTGGCAGAAATCAGCAGGGTCATTAAAGTAAGAATCATCTGCAATATTTAACATATCGTGCTCCAGATGCCATTATGTTTGCAGAGAGTGTCAGTCCAAAGTCTTTTTCATGATTGTCAAGGTCTTGCTGGATGCAAACGAGGGGTGGGAGGCAACCCGCCCTCCAGGGAAGAAGGCTCAGAGCCAGGGGTTTGGCGGTGGGATGAGTGGTGAGAGCAGACTAGCAGGAGGTGTTGGAAGCTGAAGAGGTAACAGGATTTAGTGAGCAGGAAGAGTCTGTGGCAGAGAGCAGGCCAGAAGCGGATGCAGAAGTAGAGGCTGGAGAGGAGGGGGCCAAGAGGCAGAGATGGCAGGCTGCTGAAGGGGCCAGGGGGGTGACCAGCTTCCTTTCCCCCTGGTCTCCCAGAACCAGAATAGGTATAAAGAGGGTGAAGCAAACACAGGCAAGATGAAGGAGCCTCAGGTGTTTTGCAAGGAACCAGGGGCAGAGGAAAGTTGTGGGACCGTCACTCCTCACAACCTCCTCATTGGACCAAGAGCTACTGGAAGAGTTGTCACGATCACTAGGCCTGGCCTCCTGAGCTGTTTGTTTCTTTGAATGAAGAGTTAACTCCACTGACACTGTGTGAGTTATTACTAACCTGCTCCTGGCTCTTACCACTTGACAATGATAAGATCAGTGCCAGGATACAAGGCGTAGGAGGTTTTGCAGAGGTAACTCAGATTGGTGGGAAAGATATGATCATCATTATTAGAAACCTGTATGGTTCCAACTGCTCGGAAATGTGATTCAGTTAGAAGATAATTTAAAAGAAGTGAGAGATGTCACACACAGACACGTGTCTGTACATGTGGCATGGCAAAAACCATGCTGTCCAAAAAGAAGAAAATGCATTATCTAGCAAAATCCCAATGTTTAGACTTATTCACACACCTCACTCCTTTTCTAAACAGCTCAGGGAATGTTCCAGCTTCTTTCCAGGGAATCCTGTCCTTCTTGGAGATAACTAAAGGTTATCTTCCTGCCAAAATGGCAACCTCCAGATGTTGTGGACTGCAGTTCTCAGCTGCAGTCAGCATGGTCAATAGTAAGGAATAATGAGAATTGTAGTCCTCAACCTACTATGGTACGAAGCCTGCCTCCCGTAAGTTTTACACAGACAAAAGAACCACAGTCACTTGTTCTCCTCATATGTCTACCATGTGTTTTCTGATCATTTGAATTCAAACCTAGTTGGCTAAAATGCATCCGTAGTTAGTATAGGGGGGGGTTTTGCCCTGAAGATGCTCTCTTCAGATGTTCCTCCAATGTTGTTCATTTGTATAAGTGCCTAGTACAATCTTCCATTGAACCAGAGAGGTTTACACTCTCCTGCCACAGGAAATTTATTTTATTTATTAAATTTATATGCCGCCCTTCATCCAAGGATCAGGGGACAGTTTGCACCATGAAATGAATAAGGGGCAACTGTTTTCCAAAGGGTGTTTTCCCAGGCTGTTCTATCTGCCAATGCTGCTGCGATCTTAAAGAGCATCGTATCCCACCCAGGGCCAAACTAGGCATTACTTTAATTGAAAAAGCCAGGAAGCATGCCAGGAGTTTTTTCTTTCTTTAATTACAGGCATTGAGAGGCTGACTTGTACTGGACACGCAAGGGAAGAAGGCTCAACCTTTCATCTCCAGCTGCATCTAGACGATGATTTCCTTCTCCCTGTGCTGCAATTACCCCTCTGGTAGAAGAGGAACCATCCCATAGGAGCAAATGGGATCTTTCCTGTAGGCAAGATTCATGCATCGAAGAGGGTTGGATTAAGTAACCCTAGGGGTCCCTTCCAGCTTATTATCCAATAATAATAATATTAATAATAATAATTTATTTATACCCAGCCACTCTGGGCGGTTCCCAACAGAATACTAAAAACACAATAAAACATCACCCATTAAAAACTTCCCTAAACAGGGCTGTCTTTAAATGGCTTCTAAAAGTCAGATAGCTGTTCATTTCCTTGACATCTGACAGGAGGGCGTTCCACAGGGTGGGTGCCACTACCAAAAATACCCTCTTGCCTGGTTCCCTGTAACCTCACTTCTCGCAGGGAGGGAACCGCCAGAAAGACCTCGGAGCTGGACCTCAGTGTCCGGGCTGAACGATGGGGGTGGAAACACTCCTTCAGCTATACAGGACCGAGGCCGTTTAGGGCTTTAAAGGTCAGCACCAACACTTTGAATTGTGCTCATAAACGTACTGGGAGCCAATGTAGGTCTTTCAGGACTGGTGTTATATGGTCTCGACGGCCATATATACCCTAGAATTCTTCTCTTCTCAGCTGCTGCTGCTGCTGTTCTTGAAGTTGAATTGAGCAGAAGTGAATAATTATTCCTACATTGCAGGAAAGTTGGACTACTCAATAACCGTTGGGGATCCCTTTAAGCTCTCTTGATTCTATGATCATGTGGTGGCATCGGGTCCAATCCAAGCCCAGTCACTGCACTAATTCCAGGTTTGCACAGTGATGTGCTTGTCCTCCCAGCCTTGGCCACCATGCTTAGCAGGACTGCGGGTGCAACAGTGTCTGAATTTCTCCCTGGGTGCAGCTCTTTGCTACTGGTATCGGATCAGAGACAGGTTATAGAAGAAGAAGAGTTTGGATTTGATACCCCGCTTTATCACTACCCTAAGGAGTCTCAAAGCGACTAACATTCTCCTTTTCCCTTCCTCCCCCCACAACAAACACTCTGTGAGGTGAGTGGGGCTGAGAGACTTCAGAGAAGTGTGACTAGCCCAAGGCCACCCAGCAGCTGCATGTGGAGGAGCGGGGAAGCGAACCCGGTTCCCCAGATTACGAGACTACCGCTCTTAACCACTACACCACACTGGCTCTAGGTATTTGGCTGGCAGCAGAATAATAATTTCCATTGATATTTACATTTCTATTTGTTCTTTGATCCTCTCTCATCAAACAGAGTTTGAAAGGGTTCCTCATCTCTCCTCACACTATACTAATTCTCAAGATTTGAAAACTGAGAAAGTGGCAAGATTCGCATGCTTTCATACTGTCTTCGATATTCTGGAAGAAACACTGTCATCTGTCTTCAGCTTAATTTGTTTCCCAAACAGTTTGGGAGTTATGGCTGAATATAGTATACGGGCTAAACATCTTTAGAAGCACAACAAACTAAAATAATCTGCCAAATCTGTTTATCCGTTCCTCCACCTACATGTGCTATTTGGTCTGTCATATTTTGCAGCACAATAGTGAACGTGCATTAGCATGGCACAATGTGTTTGTCTTTTTTCCCCCCTTCCAAAAGTAAACTAGAAAACGTTACTCTATAGTCCATGCCATTGGGTCTGAAAATGGGCTTGCTTTTACCATCTGTGGTGATTAAATGAGCCAAGTTACTGTATCCTAGTGAAATTAGCCCATGGTATACAAGTAGCTTTCACCCACCTCACCTTAACTGCGTAAAGTGTAGTCTAATATATGTAATATTCAGTTTGCAACAATAGGTTAGGATTCAAGAGACCAGAGAAGATCCATTAATCATTGAAATAAATTTGGGAGCACACTAAAAAGTTGCAGAACAGATGCAAAAAGATGTAAATTATGCAAGGAAAACAATATTGCGCTTTAGATTTCACTTACGGATAAAACCATTCAAACAGGCCAAGGTGTGATTTACCTTATGCATATCATACACCAATATTTTTAGCTTGCTATCAGACACTGATACGTGATTGATCATATTCCCATTGAAGTAACAATCTTTGTGTAAAACAATATTTTCCTCTTTCATCCTGTGATTAGTTTGTTCTTGAGGAATTAAACCAGGTACTTTTATATAACCTGCAACACTAGTAAAATTATTTCCAGGGCCGATAATGAATAGTCATCACTGAAAAAACACCTTAAATTTGTACACAAACTTCCAAAAAATAGGTAATGCTCAAATGTGAGCAACAAGATGACATAACAACTTGACAAGTAGAACGAATATTTGTGAAATGAAAGTTAGACATGGAACTGAATGAGAACTTTGCATTGTGTCCATAGCCCTGTGAATACTTGCATTCACAAATTAGCATAACTAAAGTACATACGGTGGTATTCAAATATGTTTTATTCAGAGTTGACCCATTAAAATTAATAAACATTAATTTCAATAGTTTCAATAATTTCACTCTTGAGTAAAGCCTGGTTGAATAATGCCCATGGATTATATGAGTGCTCCATAGTTTAATATGGCCTGAGCTAAACATTTTAAAAAATCATTTTATTTCAATGGGAGTGCTTAAGTCTTCTATTGAAATCCAAGGTATGAGTAAGTGTTTAACTTTGGATGAGCAATGGATGTTCCATATAATTTGGTGTCAACAGTGAATTTGCACATGCTGATAAAATAGTCTCATTTTCATTCATCCCTACTCCTACTGAACTCAAATCACTATCTTCGGGCAGATGTGAAAATATCTGTGTCCATTCATTTTCTCAGCGGTCACAGAGTTCAGAAATATGGGCGTCAGCTTTCCTTTTAAAAAGTGAAATGATCCTGACTCATATTTTCCTTCATTTAATTGTTTCATGCTGCTTGGTAGAAAGGAAGCAAAAAATATTGTCAACTTCAGAAAGATCTGTAAAATGCTAGAAAGCCATACGGCAGATATATTTGTAAATTATTTCAAATATGGGGACACCTGGTGAACTTTTAAAGTAGAATATTGGGGTGGAGTTGATTGAGGAATTAAAATTAAAAAAAAACATTAGGAGTAAGTGCATTATGCTTACAGCAACTGAGTAAAAGAAGCCCGCCAGGTTCTTAAAAGTCAAGAAATATGACATTACAAAAATTAGTCCTTCCCCTGAAGGAAGCACAAAAGAATGAATTATGCACCCCTACCGCAAGCACCAGCAAACCATGCTATGCCACGGGCCACAACCCTCCGAATAAAAGGCAAAAACCTTGAAGGAGATAACTTGAGGTAGCACAGGTATGCCTTCAATTCAGTGTGCAATCTCCCTTACTGAAGAATATATATATTCAACATTCGTAAATTGCTTCCACTTAGGATTGCATTATTTGCAGTTGAAGTCAATGCTACACAGCATTGTGTCTGTGAACAAGTCTTTCTATTACATTGTAAGTATAAACTGTCATTTTTCACACATTACCTAAACCTTCATATTCTCTGTTATTCTTTTTTTTAAAAAAAAAAAAAAACACCAGCTAACTAAAGGTCTCTGAGGAAGAGGACTGTTTTGAGAGTGACCTTGGGCAAGTCATTGTCTCTCAGTCCTTAAGCCACCTCTAGAGTTGCTGCGAGAATAAAATGTGAGGTGAGAGGCAGTTATAAGGCAAGGAGACAAAAGATATAAAGAGAAGTATTAAAAGAAGCTTTATGAAAGAGGCAGTACAGCACTGATATGTCATCTTTACAATCAACTGCAAACAACTACTGCATATGTCTAAAAATGATGGTACAGTAGCCCTAGCAAACTTGACTAACGCAACCCTTACTTGCGCTTCAGTCCCACTATATATAGTAAGTTTAAAACCAAGCGCAGGGCACCCATTTATTCTGTCCATAAAGACAGAATGTTGGGAGCCGCCCAGAGTGGCTGGGGTATAAATAATAATAATAATAAATAACAACAACAACAACAGTTGAATACTGCTGAATACGGGAGAGCCAAAAACCACGGGAGAGCCAAAGAACTATAGCTCAGGGAGAGGAAATGCTTTCTACACAGGTCACAAATTCCATCTCGTATAGTTTCATTTACAAGGATTCCAGGACTGGAGGGGCGGGGGAAAGTCCACCTAAGATGTCGAAGAGCCAAAGCCACTTGGAACATATGATTCTGATGTTGATAAAGTAGCTTCATGCATTTACTTTAGTAATATACTGAAGACTATCCTCCATGGGATATGTACACCCCAACTTTTAAAGCCTTCGCTCTGCTTCAGTTTAAAATGACACTGTCTTGAGTAACACGAGTGCAGCAATACTGTGGTTTCACTTCTGAAAAACTTCAAAATGAGCAACACAGCCTTTAATTTATATTATAGGTGTAATTCCTTGTAAGTACAGTTTTAAGGGAAAGTCTGACACAAAGGGACCTACAATGTATTGATACAACAGCAAAAGGGTTGTTGTTATGATTTTTATTACTTTGTTTTTTGGTAAATGAACAATGATGCACACAGGAAGGATCTAGGAATCTTAACCCAAATCATTGGCACTGGGGGCCCAGCCACACTGAAGACATTTCAGTTTAAACTATGAAAATTTCTGATTATCCTCATGTGACCTCAATGGCATCTCGCCAGGACTCGGCTCTCGTTGGCATTTAATCTGAACGTAATCCCTGAAATCTCTCCTGTATTGCTAGGTTGCAGGGGTACTAGACTCAGGCAGTGGACCAAGGCTTACGCTGTAAATGTTGTTCTCGGCTCGTGTTATTTCCTTTACCTTTTTCAGCTACAGCAGACGATCTGTTTGAATTTTGCTTTTGCTTTTTTGAGTATGGACTTGTTCATCGCAGAAGCATGTTGTTTAAAAATAGAAAGCAAATCGGGCATAATAATGCACACAGAAATAATTGCCCCTTTGCACTTTAGATGAGTCATTGCAGTAGCTTGGTTTTTTGTTTTTTTTTGTTTTTTTGTAAAAGAAACTACCCTCACAGAAGAACCACACATGCATACATACAGAGCTTCGGGTAAAAAAGTGTTGCTTCTAAAGATAACACAAGGAAACAAGTTAAAGGTGTCAAAGGTTGAAATATGAGTAAGACATAATACTGATACTGTATGATCTGAGAAAGTCTTTTAAATGCATTCTTAGTTTCACTTGATGATCTCTTACAAAAAGTAGCTCCAGACGTTACACAACTAAAACAGGCAATGTGTTTCCTCCGAGACGTATTTAAAATGTAGGTGACATGCATAACCATTTTATTACTTGTACCCTGCCCATCTGGCTGGGTTACCCCATACACCTCTAATAAAACTATGCACAGATAGTCTGGGAAACTCAGCAGAACCAAGAGTGTCAAACAAATGTATATGCAGGGTTGAAGCCACATGAATATGCATTGTCCATAGTTTATAGGTTTCTTGCAAGAAATTATTTATTACAGTCACATCCCAACTTTCCCCAAGGTGGAATACACAGTCTGTTTCTTCTCGTTTTACCCTCAGAACAACCCTGCGAGGTATAGAATCATGGAATCATAAAATCATGAAATTGGAGAGTGAGAAGAATCTCATGCGCCAACAAATGAGCTATCAGGAGGTGAGCCTAAAAGAATTTGACTGGCCAAAAGTCACCCTTCATAGCTGATCGGGGGTTGAACCCTGCTACCAGCCCAACCCTCTAACCATGGCACCATACTGGCTCTCAAATATTTAAACTGTAGCGATGCTTGAAAATTATCTTATATTATTTGGCCTATGCTAGACTCTCCCCTAGGACCTACTCTGTGCAAATCTTACAATCTGATGCTAATTTGGATACTCATGTGATTCAGTAACTGGAATGTTAAGTTTCAAGAACAAGCTCACTTGCCTCTTCTAAATGAAATAAATAACAAAACAAAATTGACTATTATTATTTTAAGGACACAGAGCCAAAGGGCTAAGTGCTACACATGCGTTTATCTGTCTTAGCAAGACTTCAATGAGAAGGGAAAGGGAAAAGAAACAGCTGGCTGGCAAGAGGTAAGGAGGAAATTTTCATGCCATGCCAGGAATCAGAGAAACAAATGGCTATAGCTATATTCCTCCCCCCTTGTCTTCAAAGTTGGGCTAGACATAATTTTGATCCCTCCACTGGCTAAGCTTAAACTATTCAACAGAGTTTTAGGAAGGCAAGAAGTGAACTAAGTGGTTGATACTAGTGATCAGAAAACATGTTTACCAGAAGGAAGATCATCTCAGGATACTTGACAGAAAAATATTTTGTCCCTTGTTTTGCATGATTGACACCAGCACAACCGAGGACTTCTTAGTTTCCAAAGACTCGCATCAAACAACTTTTAGCATGTGAATGCTTTTTGCACATGAAGGAGCAGACCTGATGTGTAGCCAAAAAGTTCACAGAGTTTTTTAAGTGAACACAATTCAAGTGTCCCCATTTCCTTAATAATCACATATCCAATATAAAACAGTTGGTCCTGTAGCCAGCCTGCCCCAGTCTTTGTTCTCCCTTCTTCTTCACAACGCCTGTTGCTCTAAAAACTCTATTTTCCTGTCACCTAAAACAGCACATCCCATCACCATGGCAACCTCTATCTGCCCAGGCCCAAGATTCCTCTTAGATTGACCATCAACAACACCTTCTGTCATGTGAATTCCTCTATCCCAGGCGAGGCCCTGTCTTAGAAGAAAGCCTGGCTTGTTCTTTTTCACTGACATTCAGTCTTCTCTTCCATACTACAAATAATCAAATAATTATTTTCTAGGGTTTGGGGAGGGGGTGTCTCCCTCCCAAAAAATCTGCAACAATATGCAGTGCTTCTTTTCTGGGGGTACGCGGGGGTACGCATACCCCTAAACGTTTTGTGAATCTTTGTACTTTTGTCCATTTACTGTATTTATTTCCCCCGATTTGAACTATAAAATGGTGATTTTGAGTCAAAATGAGAGTACCCCTAAACATTTTTAAGAAAAAAGCACTGACAATGTGTGTGTGTGTGTGTGTGTGTATACACACACACACACATACATGTACATGCATGTACAGTATGTTCTAACTATGCATATACATTCATGCATACAAAAATGTACAGCAAACCTGTACTTTAGCTTTCAGTCTCTCCATAACTGCTATCTAAAGTCATTTCAGTCTAACTCGCTTCCACATGACTGACATCATTTCCACCGGTTGTGTGACACATTTCTTTAGCCTCTGAAATACTCAGAGAGCTGCAACACACACACACACACACACACACACACACACACACACAGCCCCACCAAGTTGCAAATAAATAATCACAACATAAACCCCAGAAGCAAGTGCCTCGTGCACAGCTGCCTCACAGCTCCGCGGCCTAAGCCTGCTAACGAAACGAAGTTCATAGCTCGGCCAATCCCATCAGCCACCAAGAAGAGAAAATGCTTTGCATAGCCTACAGCAGCTATTGTTAGGCGATCCAAGAAGAGGAATTAGAAGCTAGTTTCTGAAGAAGTCTCGGGTGATTACTGTCCACGCAAAATTAGATCTGCGTCTGAGAAAGTCAAATTTTGAGGGTGGGGTGATGACGGGGACCATACAACCTGTCAAAATATGCACAGCAAACATGCAGCAAAACGTCTACGCTGCTTTGCATTAATAACTCTTCTCAAAACGCTTCTTAAAAACAGTGAACTCGGGACAAGCAGGGAATCATCCACACCCACATTCCTGGTTTTCACAAGAGCTTTTCATTTCCCATCCAGCATCTGCTCGTTATCATAATAGAACATATGAAGTAACAACTAGGGATTTGGCATCTTCGCAACGCTGAAAGTGCAATATCTCACTAAAAATGCTGTTGCTGTTCCTTCTCTAGCCAATGGATGGGTTGGCCCTAACTTGCCACGATGTTCTCCCTAGCAGATAGGGGGAGCATCCTCCCAATGGTCCTTGGTCCTCTGGCTGATGGCAGAGGTCAAAGGGCACCTCCTTTCTGCTCTCTAGCTGCCCTTTGCACAAAGGAAGATTGGTCTCTGTGGCTGATCTGACAATCAGGGGAAGGTTGGCCCTTCATTATGGATCTTCTCAACAAACATGGAATCTGTCAGGCAGGCTCCATCAGGCTCTTTCTTCAACTGTCATCAGCAGCCATTGCAACAAGAAGGGAGATGGGACAGAAGGCCTTCTCCATGCTCTCTGCAATGCTGTCAACTTTTCCATTTTCTTGCGAGGAATCCTATTCGGAATAAGGGAATTTCCCTTAAAAAAAGGGAAACGTTGACATCTATGGCTCTCTGTCAGAAGGCCAGCAACTTTTGGCTCCTCCTCCCCTTGAAATCTTTGGGAGATCCAAAGTCAAACCCTTATTCATGGGACAATCACAGGGACATCAACTGGGGTAAATCCACGCATTCATAAGACCCTCACCACATTGGAAAAAGGGCTGGATACTGATGTTATTAATAATAATATTCCCCCCGTATTAAAAAAAATTCCCCATAATATCCTGCCCCCCAGGTTAAATACTTCCTTCTTCACAAGTATATTCATAGGCAGCCTAAAGGAACTGTAAAGCACTTTTATTTGCTTTTCTTTTTTTTTTGGAATAACTTTTTATTGGGTTTTATCAACAAGAATAATGTTATACAAATAAGTATACAGAAGTACCTTGGAAGTCTAATGTAATCTGTTCCGCAAGTCCATTCAACTTCCAAAATGTTCGACTTCTAAGGTGCAGCACCGGATATCCGGCTTCCAAAAATCATTTGAAAACCGCAACAATCACTTCCGATTTCCGATCGTTTGGGAGCCAAAACGTTTTGAGTTTACAGGCGTTCGGCTTCCGAGGTTCCACTGTACCATGTTTTCTCATGTCATTTGTACACCACAAAAATAGCATAATAAATGTGGAGTAATATCTACAACATATGGTTCGTTATTAGTAGTCAATGTATAAGTTCTTGGTTCATGAATTGGTTTAAACAAAGGGGAAGTTACTTTTTAAGAATTTCTCATCAAGAAATATAACTATGAAAATTGATATGTGTTTGACACTGTGTCATCACGAGTATGGTTGTTCTGACTACTATGAAAAGAACTATCGCTTGGCAACATATGGGTAGCCTTTAACAAAAATGCATTAATGCTCCTTGAGGGCTTGGCGTACTCTCTTTCCTGCTATTGCAACGTGACATCCTTTGGCTAGTAGGAGGTGCAAAGATTTAATGACTGAGAGGTGGGGGGGTGGGGGGGAGAATAGCTGTGAATCAGCTGAGAGTGAAGCACAATCTGATGGAGGATCGTACGTTTTGCTACTGGATAGCAGCTATCTATTGGCTTCCAATAAACAGAGCAAATATTACACAGGTACCATACGCTCCCATCCAAACGCAACCAAACCCACCAGCACTGTCCCCGAGTAAATAGTTTGTGGAAGTGGAGAGTGCTTCAAATTATCATCATCGCTGCATTCATTTAATTGTACAGTTACAGTGACAATGAGTGATTTTTCCAGAGCTTCATTCCCCTCACTGGCTTCTAAAAAGGATTCTAAGGTGCTTCCTGCTTGCAGGACTGTTTCTTGGATTTGAAGAGTTTGGATTTGATATCCCGCTTTATCACTACCTGAAGGAGTCTCAAAGTGGCTAACATTCTCCTTTTCCCTTCCTCCCCCACAACAAACACTCTGTGAGGTGAGTGGGGCTGAGAGACTTCAGAGAAGTGTGACTGGCCCAAGGTCACCCAGCAGCTGCATGTAGGGGAGCAGAGACGCGAACCCAGTTCACCAGATTACGAGACTACCACTCTTAACCACTACACCACACTGGCTCTCTGCCTCTGCTACTGGAAAGTCCACAAAGCGGATAAGGCTTAATTGGTGCCATGCTTTGAAGATCATACCACCAATCAACCTTCTCCAAGTTTTATCCGGAAGATATATTTTTTAGGTAGGATTATGGATAATAAAAGACAGAGGGGAGGATAAACAAAACAGAACAAAACACCACATTTCCTCTCTCTTTTCATGCAGGAAATATTCTTTACAATTCTACTATCAGAATTGTACACTTATTCTTGCTGCTAAGAGTACTGTGCAGACATCTGGTGCTCTGATAGGTCGACTGCTGCCGAAAATACAATTTATCCCTATCATGCCATGCCCTCCTAAATGGAGCTGATGGGAATGAGAGTTCAATTACATCTGAAGTGCTGCAGGTTCTCCACCCTGCACTAGGCAATAAAAAGGGCCTCTTTTAGGGGCAAAGCCCATTCTCTGATAGCCATATTTGATTTACTGGCTGTCTCTGGCTACATTACAGGCAGCCCCCTCCCATCTGTGCATTAATGTTAGAACTATGTAGAACCTAAGGACACCCAAACTGATTAATAATAATAATAATAATAATAATAATACCTTGCCCATCTGGCTGGGTTTCCCCAGCCACTCTGGGCTGCTTCCAACAGAACATTAAAAACAGAATAAAACTTCAAACATTAAAAACTTCCCTAAACAGGGCTGCCTTCAGATGTCTTCTAAAAGTCAGATATTTATTTCCTTGACATCTGATGGGAGGACATTCCACGGGGCAGGCGCCACTACTGAGAAGGCCCTCTGCCTGGTTCCCTGTAACCTCACTTCTTGCAGGGAGGGAACTGCCAGAAGGCCCTTGGAGTTGTACTTTAGTGTCCGGGCTGAACGATGGGGGTGGAGATGCTCCTTCAGGCATGGTGGGCCTAGTCCGTTTAGGGTTTTAAAGGTCAGCACCGACACTTTGAATTGTGCTCGGAAACGTACTGGGAGCCAATGTAAGTCTTTCAGGACTGGTGTTATGTGTTCTCAGTGGCCGCTCCCAGTCACCAGTCTAGCTGCCGCATTCTGGATTAGTTGTAGTTTCCAGGTCACCTTCAAAGGTAGCCCCAGCTACAGCACATTGCAGTAGTCCAAGCAGGAGATAACTAGAGCATGCACCAATCTGGCGAGAGATGTAATGGCTGGCAGAAGTAGATGTAGATTTATCCCTGAACAACCACTTCTGATTTCTTGAAGCCATAACCTAATTGTATATAAAATTGTGTTGGATGAAAAAAGCTGGCACAAGAAATCAAAGCACTTGAGCTGGATTCCATCAAACGCAACATGCCAGCTACCCATTCCAGGAGATGTGGTGCTGATTTGCCTGAGGGACTAAACAGTTCTTGTTATTTTCAAGAATCTTTTCTCCTCAGGAGTATAGTGCTCTTGTCATTAATCCACCCTCCTTGACAAAACCTGAAAACAGGCATTTCCTATGGTAATTGTTCTCTTCTCTGCCAGCTCAAGTTTTAAGTATTCTGCACACTGGCAATGAAAATTTAGTGCGTGACTCACCATCTCTCAGGTTTGGGAGTTATACTGAGTCAGACCTTCGATGCATCTAGCTCAGCATTGTCTAAATCAAGGATAGGGAAGCTGTGGTCCACCCAGAGGTGGTTTCAGGGTAGCGTCTGCTGCAGGGGGCACCACAGCAATGCTATGGAACAGGGCACGGGGGGGGGGATGTGAAGCATTTTAGTGTCTTGTAGGGGACCACAGAAATTTGAGAGCCTGAGGTCTGCCAATGGATAATCCTGATCCATGACCGTTGACCATGTTGGCTGAGGCTGATGGAAGTTGGGGTCCAGCAACATCTGGAGAACCTCAAGTTCTCAATCTATGATTGGCAGTGGTTTTCCAGGGCTTCAAGCAGGAATCTTTCTCTGCCCTCCCAATAGATGGCAGGGATTGATGTCAGGACCTTCTGCATGTAAAACCTGTGGTCTTATGGTCCTTCCTCTCCTGTTGAACTTCTCTGACCTTCTGTACTCGCCGGCACACCTCCTCAGACTTACAACCATTGACCTGCTTCTCCTCCACCACTTGGTTCCATTGCTCTGCCTAGATCCTACACCCACTTCATGTTTCTCTCCCCAAACCATTGTACGCTCCCTTTCCTTCTACCACTGTGTCTCCAGTCTTGAGTCAACTAGGAAAGCGGGTGCCAGAAACTGACAACCTCCCATATTTCTTTCAGTAGCAGAGGAGCCCTGAGCTGTGCCTAGACTTTTTAAATACCTGGACCAGGCTTCCAGTTCCAAGCATTTCTCCTGGGAAGTAGCACAATGGCAAGTCGATTCTAAACCTTAAAGGGTATGCTACTGAAATGTCAAGTTTTTGCCCTTGTGGAAACATGCACATAGAGCTGAACACTATTTTCAACGTCACACGTCTCGGATCCGCTCGCTCACCTGCCATCAGTATTCAGCAGCGGCACACATTTTTCCCGTGCTAAATCTGCAGGCACAGGAAGACCCAAGAGAAAGCACAACAGCTTCCTTCAGCCAGCACACTCGCCTTTGCAAAGCTCCCTCCCCAACTATGCCGAAATCCAGATTTATTGCGCATTGAACAGGATGCATTTCATAGCTTGAATCCTTATTTTAACTGTGGCCAACACATCACATGATCTTTGATGCCAGATGTGTTCTCTCTCTGGGCAAGGTGGGTCCGTCCCAAGTCATTTTGCTGCACCCTGAATATTAACAGCTGCTGTTTTATTTTCATACAGTGGTACCTTGGTTCTCGAACAGCTTAGTTGTCAAACAAATTGGCTCCCGAATGCCGCAAACCCAGAAGTCTTCTAGTTTGCGAATGTTTTTTGGAAGCTCCTGCAGTCAATCGGAAGCCGCGCCTTGGTTTTCAAACGGTTTCGAGAGTCAAACGGACTCCCGGAACAGTTTAGGTTCGAGAACCAAGGTACCACTGTATTTGGAACTGTGGATTTTATATGCGTCAAATGTTCCAGAGACACTTTTGGCATTGTTGCACGTTGTGAGCTGGTCTGGCTTCCTCATTGGTAGGAAGGGCGAGGTGTGAATAGTAAATAAATAAACAAACAAATAAAGGACAAGATGGCGGCGGCAGCCCCCCCATCTCATTTCATGACCATAAAAGTCAACCAGACTGTCAATTAATTGGAAGCATCCTCCACTACATCCAAGACCAACAGGCTACTTTAAGGATGCATTGTTCTACAGTACTTTCCCAGTGCTTCACGCTGCCTGTGGCAGCCACTTCCCCTTGCCTAATGGCAGGGCTGGCCTTGGGAAAGCTGGCTCTTTTGCATCTTAGTCTAGTCCTGCAACCTCCCAGAGAGTTCTTCTTCTGTAGAAGGTCTATACTAAGAAGATACGAAGATAATTATTTTCATTTGCTTCTTGCATCTCCTGCCCTCCCAATCGGAGTGTACAGTATTTCAGACAGCACATTTCCTCCCACTTAGGGCTTTTGTTCATCGTCACTTACTTTGATCAGAAAGCTGAAGTACCGGGATCTCTTGCATGCTGTGGAGAGAACAGAAAAAAAGTTAGTAATGATTATATATTTAAATGTGCTTGCAGGCTTTCAGCAAGAACGAGTTTTTAATACACCACGTTTAAGAAACATAGACATGCTTTTGCTGTGAATATTCAGAAACCTCAGGGGGTTTTTTTTAATAAAGAAGGTGAAACCGATCTTTGACAAAAGATCAGTCAACACAATCTTCTTCATTCATCACAGTCAGATTATTCAGTTTTTGATTTCTGCCTTGGATACTCATAAATGGATCTCATTAAAAAGCTAAAGAACGAGGGTCATCCCGCTTACTTGTCCACATGGAAGCCACGTTTGATAGGTGTTTTGGCTCTAGTCTTGATACAAATCTAGATAATGAGGTTCAACCAAAGGAGCACTTGAAAGCATTATGAAAGGCTTCAAATGGTAACCCAAAGGTTTCCAAGCTCACCCCATGATTTTCACGGGCTTTCTCATGCTTCTGAACAGTGAACGTTAAGGAACAGAAGAGCACCTGACAAAGAGACTTTTGTCACAGTTCCCAACGTGATAGTAACTATTCCTGAAAACAAAATGCATGGGAAGCTCAGGGTTTTTTTTAAAAAAATAAAAATAAAAATCCATGACATGTAAAAGCGCGCTAGCAGCAAAAGCCACATACACATTTGTAGCAATTTTATTCCAACTTAAGACCAGGGTGGATAAAAATCAATGATTTTTTAAAAATAAAAATAAAAAATGGATTTAAAAAAAATTAAATCAGATTTTTTTAAAAAATTAAATCAGATTTTTTTAAAAAATTAAATCAATTTTTAAAATTTAAATTGGATTTTTAAAATAAAATGCTTTTAGAGGAAAATAATCTTTCGAAAGATAGTTTTCTATTTAGGTTACATTATAGTTCAAAGACTATTCATCAGGAAATAAGGATTTGTTTTAAGTTTTTCATGTGTGCTAAAACTCTGTCTAAGTTTAAAAAAAAAGTTTAACCACATCAGTTAACAAACAAGGATACATAAGCTAGAATGCTATTGTTTTACTTAAACAAATTGTTTAAATTGTTATTAAGGAAATGATTATTTTTCTCCTTCCAATAAAGTACAGCAGAAAAGGTGTCCAAATATAAACAGTGAACTTATTAAACCTCACAATATTTTCATAATTATCTGTCTATGTATTTCTAAACGTATAACCAAATCCACAATTTTTGATATAACCGTAAAAACTACTCTGAAAATTTATTAATCAAAAAATGAAACTTTCATCTGGTTGTAAATATTAAGCAGGAATGTCTTTCTGTAAATAGAAAGAAAGATTTAAATCAAGTCTTACTCACTAGTGATTTAAATCGTGATTTAAATCAAATCCACCCTGTTTAAAACTCATCTTGGGAACTGTGGTTTGCTAAGGTTTCCCCCCCTTACTTCTTTGTGATGCATGCTGAATTTTAATGTAATCTGATCTGGCTGTGGGTGTTAATGAACCATAGAACACACACACACACACACACACACACACACTTGAATATCTAAATAAAAGGAAGATTCCCTTTCATTTGACTATATTATACTTAGAGATGTCCCTTTGCAGAGTTAAACAACCAACAAAAATATCCCTGCCCTCACCACTTCAGTCACTTCTTCCACAACACAGTTGGGACTGTCATCCTCCCTTGAGTGTAGGCGGGGAACAAGTGTAAAAGCTATGTCAAAGAGTTAGCACCATGATAATCTCTGGTTCAGATGTAATGAGGATCCTTCAAGCAAAAACATGGGTTCATGGGCTCCCCCACTTATGAGGTGAAGATGGCTTAAACAAAGGAGACCATCCTTTTGAACAAATCACAGACTTGAAGAGTTGGAAGGGATCCCAAGGGTCATATAATAATAATAATAATAATAATAATAATAATAATAATAATATTTTTTTATTTATACCCCGCCCTTCCTGGTTCAAAAAACTGGGCTCGGGACGTCTAACAAAAATTTAAAACACTTAATTGATGCAACAAAAAACAGCATAAAATACAGTATAAAACGTGAATAACAATAAATTCAGAATTCAAAGATCAATTTAGGGGGAAAATCCATCCAATAAACATTAGATGATCACCAGGGCTAGCTGGCTAAATTAGTCCTATTTGGGCCAGCGAGGAGACCAGGGGAGAATTAGCTGTGGGATCCCAGAGCAGGTAATCTTCATAAAACGGGGAGGGGGAGGGAAGGAAGGGGAATAAAAGATCAGGCTAAGTTCGAATTGAAAGCCAGGCAGAATAGCTCCGTCTTACAGGCCCTGCGAAAGGAAGTTAAATCCTGCAGGGCCCTGGTCTCATGGGACAGAGCATTCCACCAGGTCGGAGCCATCACTGCGAAGGCCCTGGGCCTGGTGGAGGATAATCCGACTTCCTTAGGGCCCGGGAGCTCTAAACCAGTGTTTCCCAACCTTGTGCCTCCAGATGTTTTTGGCCTACAACTCCCATCATCCCTAGCTAGCAAGACCAGTGGTCAGGGATGATGGGAGTTGTAGGCCAAAAACATCTGGAGGCACAAGGTTGGGAAACACTGCTCTAAACTATGATTATTCATGGACCTTAAGGTCCTCTGCGGGGCATACCAGGAGAGGCAGTCCCGTAAATACAATTATTATCTAGTACAACCCTCTGCAATGCCAGAATCTCAACATCACAGGTGGCCTTACAACCTCTGCTTATAAACCTCCAAGGACGACCTCTCCTGGAAATCTGTTCCACTTTCCAACAGCTCTTACTGCCATAAAGTTATTCCTGAGGTTAAGTTGAACTCTCCTTTCTGGTAACTTGAAGCCACTGGTTCGGGTCCTAGCCTCTGGAGCAGAAGAAAACAAGATTGCTCCTTCTTCCATGTGACTGACAGTCCTTTAGATATCTGAAGGTGACTATCATATCTCTTCTTCTCCAGGCTAAACATACCCAACTCCCTCAACTGTTCCTCATAAGGCTTAGTTTCCAGACCGTTGATCATCTTGGTTGCCCTCCTCAGCACATGTTCCAGCTTGTCAATATGCTTCTTAAATTTTGGTGCCTGGATCTGGACATAGTACTCCAGGTGTGGTCTGACTAAGGGAGAATAGACCAGGACTCTTACTGCCCTCGATCGGGACACTATACTTCTCTTGATGCCGAAAGCACAGGTCATTTGCACACCAAGATAATAATAAACTTCAGCCTAATCCTACTTTGAATAAACTACCTATAATTGGAACAAACTACGGTTTCTCATAATTGGATGTAAGGAGGTTTGGTCAAAACGGCGAAAGGAAACCTTAAACTCCTTCCCCACATACCAGGGATGGAGGTGAGCATACAAACGCAAGGCGCTCACCTGCCTGTCCTTCTTACAACAAACCATGGTTTCAGCACTGCATCTTAACTGAGCCACTCTGTGCGCCCTGTCCCCAAACAGCCTCTTGTTGCAAAAGCGTCACTGTGCACGGCAAAATACAAGAAATTTATATTTAAAGCAAAAGGGGGAAAGGTAGCTCGACTCCCTCACTTTACAAAGAAACAAGCCAGAAAAAGTAAATAAAAGGGCACAGGGCTCTTTTTGTTTGTTTGTTAAATGGTCTATTGGCAATCCTAAATGCAGTAAGTGCAGGCTTGAAGGATTTCCTAGCTTAAACAATTTTGATAAGTTGTCCAGAACGTTCTTGAAAGAATCCAAAGCATCTTTTACCGGGGGGGGGGGTGTTGTTGTTATTCTAAAAGCCCTTCGTTTGCTGCAGCCAATTAAAGGACTTCGATTTCACATAAGCAAGCTCACAGCCAAGAAAGGGCTCTCTGGATCCACCACAAAGATATTTAATAAAAAGGGGGAGAGTAGCCTTGCCTCATATGCTTTCTGTGTGGGCTAATTAATGCCTCTCTTTTGGGGGGCAATTTTCGGTATATAAGCAGACATACATAACTGATGCGGATAACGTGCACAGACATGTGTTTTAAAACACTGTTCTCTCCCTTAAAGAAAGTGTAGTCATTATTTATCCATGTTGATTTCATTAGCATTGAAGGGTGTTACACACGCGCTCTTGTATCTACGCAACAAGAAAAGGATACACAAACATCCCGAAGGACAAAAGACTTTCCTAAGTTTTTTCTTTTGGCAAAACAAAAACAAAAAACGACTGGTACTTCCTTTTCGAACACCCCAAAGCTCTTCTTTCAGAGAAACAAGCAAAGTGTCAAAACTGCACCAAACTGGGGGGGCGGGGGGGGGGGGAGAGAAATAAACCTGGTAAGACAGTTTGAAATCGGCTATAGTTTCCAAATCTCAGCTTCAGAGAATTTAACAGTCTACATTTTGCCAGCCAAAATGGAACCAAATTAGACTGAGAAAGAAGAATGATAGTATGCCCATGTTGTTGTTTTTAAATCTTCCCTTAAATTTTATTTTATTCAACAGTTGCATACGTTTCAAGCCAATGCTGATTATGCATAATGTTAACTGCTTAGCCTGTATGATTTGACCCTGGAAAAGTGTAGAGTTTTTTATTATTTTTAAAAAATCAAAATATTTGTTTAATTATCAAAACAATGACTGCATTGATAACAATAGAAATATTTCTGCTGTTTGTTTTTTAAAGCATAGGGGTTAACAGTTAAGCTTCCATTTGGTTCATATCTGTAGCTTCATTTGAAAGGTACAGAAGGTTCATACCACACCTTGAGAATTTGCTATGAGGTCTGTTTTCATATTAGTCTGGTTTGGACATCACACAAAACCAGAGTTTAGTATCACAAGAACAAACCTTAGGTTCACACACTCCCCCCCCCCGCCCTCCATCTCTCCTCCTCTGGCACCGCCATGAGGATTTTGGAAGTGTTTTGCTTCCACTATGCTTAACCGCTTGTTGCGTTACAGAACCTGACATAGCATGGTCAATGTTAACTATGGCTTGTTTGAAACCAGCCAACTTCATACTATAGACTATGGTAAAAGGTAAAAAAGTAAAGGACCCTTGGATGGTTAAGTCCAGTCAAAGGCGGATATGGGGTTGCTGTGCTCATCTCGCTTTCAGGCTGAGGGAGCCGGCGTTTGTCCACAGACAGCTTTCCGAGTCATGTGGCCACCATGACTAAACCGCTTCTGGCGCAACGGGACACCATGACGGAAACCAGAGCGCATGGAAATGCTATTCATCTTTCTGCCGCCGTGGTACCTATTTATCTACTTGCACTGGCGTGCTTTTGAACTGCTAGGTTGGCAGGAGCAGGGACCGAGCAACGGGAGCTCACCCCGTCATGGGGATTCGAACCGCCGACCTTCTGATCGGCAAGCCCAAGAGCTTCAGTGGTTTAGACCACAGCGCCACCCATGTCCCGATTATAGGCTATGAAGCTGACTTGTTTAAACAAACCATAGTTAACAATAGTTAACATTAATCAGTTAAGGGCTCAGACAATACAGTAATTTCTGGTAAACTGAACTCACAGGTGAAAGCTTCTATTCTGCTCATCACACCTGCACCAGAGAGGGGAGTGCTTGAACACAAAGCAAACTATGACTCATTCACATCACACTAAATTAGGGATTAGCATGATGTGATGATGGGCATTATGTTCCTTTGACTCTAGGTTCAGTAGCAACCTACAAACAGTACAGGAAATATCTGCGTATCACAGCAGTGGTGATGTCATCTATTTCTATTAAAAACTACACAATACACATGGCCCTAGTGAATGAATTCCCAGTTATTTATTCAAATCTACCTTACCCTTTTGAACAGAATTGAGCATGAAAATGTGCCTGCGTTGAACAGGTAGCACAACGTTTCCCTAAGTAGAGTGAAGAGCAACAGATCTCAGCATCATTGCCATGTGAAACAGAAAAGGCAAATACATTTCGGAAACATCTCTTAATAATTAGTTATTTTACACCCATTATCCCAACAAGGATTCCCACCCCTCAAAAAAGTATATGCATTTAGCCCGTGCAGGAAAAAGTCAGCATGAATCAGAATGGGTTACCATCCACACTCACAGACTTAAAACACCACACTAATCGACGGACCTTTCCATTTTCTGTGACCTCTGGCTAGCTCAATTTGTTGTTGACTCAAGAAAACCTGAGCAGAGACATGCACAAAGATATCACTGAGATTAATTCAGATCCACACTCTTAAGCTCGCTGAGGGGAAATGAGCGCTCATGCTAACATGTGACGAAAGGAGCAGAAGTTCTTATCTGTGCTCATTTGCTACATTATCATAATATACATTTCAAAACAGAAATGTAAAAAAGCCAGATCAGATAACATTTGGCAGAAATTGCCAGCATCTGGCGAGAGGAAATAAAAGCAGGATGGAAATGGCTATGAGTCGTGAGGAAAAGCATCTCAGCCTCTAACACTCTAAGCCTGACATTAACTATCAATCACTTTTATTATAATTTCATTTGCAAATGAAAAGGCAGAAGAGAAGGGAGGCCGTTTTCATCCATTGGCCAAAGTGCTCTTTGAAAGTACAGGGCCATAGCTTAAGATTGCAGGTACAGTGGTACCTCAGGTTACATACGCTTCAGGTTACAGACTCCGCTAACCCAGAAATAGTGCTTCAGGTTAAGAACTTTGCTTCAGGATGAGAACAGAAATCATGCTCTGGCGGTGCGGCGGCAGCAGGAGGCCCCATTAGCTAAAGTGGTGCTTCAGGTTAAGAACAGTTTCAGGTTAAGTACAGACCTCCGGAACAAATTAAGTACTTAACCTGAGGTACCACTGTATTCTGTTCAAACAAATAACTAGTTCAAGCCAGAATAGAATTGTGGGTAAAAATTGCAGAAAGTTATGCATTTAAGGTAGAGGTCAAAAAATGAAATCTAAAGAACAATTCCCATCTGACCTGCCACCATTCTGCCCAAGGACTCATTCAGGTGATGATATAATTGAGTAAGGCTATCAAGTTTTTTCTGGATTTCCTCCCACACCATTTCAGGTTACAGATGTAGCAACTCAAGTGAAAGGTGTGTTTGAACCAATGACAGCATAAGGTGGTGAATTGGGACTCTAGATACAATCCTGTCTATGCCAGCAGTACTCCAAAAAAAGGACTACCAGAAGAGCAATTGTTTGCCACCATATACATTTAAATGGCACGAGTTCTCTCCCTCTCTCTCTTTCTCTCTCTCATAGTTCTTTCATAGTCTTATACGAACATGTTCACAAAAGGACAGAAAGCAGAAAACATGCCAAAGGACAACATAAACCAGGCATCCCCAACCTTCGGCTCTCCAGATGTATTGGACTACAATTCCCATCATCCTGACCACTGGTGCTGTCAGCTAGGGATCATGAGAGTTGTAGGCCAAAACATCTGGAGGGCCGCAGGTTAGGGATGCCTGACATAAACTAAGGTATAACTGACCAGAGAGATAATTGGTACCATTTGTTTCCCAAAGGATGCTAAATAAGAGCATATCAGATAATACTTTTTAGTACAGAGCTGAAGATATCAATACTGGATTTCCCTTTACTTTAAGAGGACAATTTTTGCTTTGTTCCTTGTGTTCTAAGCAAACTTGCTCTTGAATGTTCATTATATCTATCTATACAGTAAATACCAGCTCAAGAATACTTAACAAAATAGTTAAAGAGAGGGAGGGAAGGCTGCAACCCTGTGAATATTTATCTGGGAGTCAGCCCCTTTGCTTAGTAAATTCAGTGGGACTTATTCCTGGCTAAAATGTATAGGATTGTGCTGTAAATGTTCATTTGTGATTTTTAATTAGCAAGGTAACACTCCTATATAATATCCGGAATAAACCTGGCAGTATAACTTGTGGAACGAGTCTTAAAAATCTGCTGAGATACTCATACAAGCAGCAGATAAATTAAACTGATTCACAATTGCAGCATGACCTTTAGACAACGCAAGAACTTTGCAAATATTATACTGAATGCAAGAGAGAGCCACAATGACGTTACAGTCAATGGGATTAGGTCATAGTTATTTTTTTGTGTTAAGTGAGCCAATTCGTGTCTACCCTTCTCAGACACAAACACACAAAATATTGATAAAGTTATGCAGGGGGAAAACAAGCACATAACATGGCCTTCATTCTCTTGAACATATTGACCAAGAATTGATCTGGAAGAGAGGAAGGTTCACCCACCAAGTCTGAGGAACAGGATAATTAAGCTCTTGGTTAATCAAAAGCAGGGAAATTCAGTCAGCTGCTATGTATTAACAACTTCCAAAAGGGAGACCATAAAAAGGACATAAGTATGGATTAAAAATTAACCACGATTGCCAGAAAGCCTGATATGGCAATTCCACCCACAGAAACATGTGCTCAGACCTATCTGCCAGCACATGGCATACATTCTGCTGTCTTTAACAGCATCGACAGATACAGACGCAATTATACAAAAAAGCCAACTTTCTCTAGAGTAGGATGGAGGAGAAGGAAGCCGAGTCAGACTCTAAGAATACAGTTCCTGGGATCTGAGACATTTCTCCTTCACTCTATATTCTCTTTCTCTTGGTTGTTTCAATATTTTCAACTCAGTAAGAGAAGCTCTTTTAGATTTATCGCTTAGAGTGTGGCGCTGATAACACCAAGGCTGTAGGTTCGATTCCTGTATGGGACAGCTCCATATTTCCACATTGCAGGGCATTGGACTAGACTGGGTCTCTAGCTGATTTTGGACCACAACTCCCATCATGCCTAACTCACCAAGAGTTTGAGAACCATCAGCTACCCTCACTTGGTTTAGCCTTATGCTTCCTTCTGGCAACTCCTGCAGTATTGCTCTGCTTGAGAGCCGGTGTGGTGTAGTGGTTAAGAGCGGTAGTCTTATAATCTGGGGAACCGGGTTCGCTTCCCCGCTCCTCCACATGCAGCTGCTGGGTGACCTTGGGCTAGTCACACTTCTCTGAAGTCTCTCAGCCCCACTCACCTCACAGAGTGTTTGTTGTGGGGGAGGAAGGGAAAGGAGAATGTTAGCCGCTTTGAGACTCCTTAGGGTAGTGATAAAGCGGGATATCAAATCCAAACTCTTCTTCTTCTCTTCTTTCCTTTGGACCATATCAGTGACACAGAGCAGGGGTGTGTGTGTGGTTCTTGTCATCTTGGCAGCCCATACACCAGGGGTTGGCAAGGTTCACCTTGCCTGGGATTCCTCCGTGGATCGGATTGCGTATGCTGGTGATTTCCGACATCTGTGTCTGAGCAGACACAATTTCCTGCGTCTGCGCAGATGTGATTTTTGGCGCTGCAGAAGCAGGTCCCCACGGTGCGCTGCGCCAGTTTAGCGCAGCACGCAGGGACTTGCCGAGCGGGCGGCTTGGTTCGGGGGCGGCTCAGGGGCCGGTTAAACAACCCCCGTGAGCCGCTTGTAGCCCATGGGCCTTAGGTTGCCTACCCCTGCCATACACACTGCCTCCACACACCTCCCCAGACTTCCATACAGACTGCCCAGGCATGCACCCAAGGGAGGCTGCTTTGGTGCAGCGAACACAGTGGTCTGACTTCACCCCCAGAAGCGCACTCCATGGCCTCTCGAGACAGACAACAATTAAGCCAACAACAACAATTAAGCAACATTAGGGTTGTCCAAATGTGGTCAATGTGCTCAGCGTGACCTCAAGGGAGAGACAAAGGCTGTCCGCCATCTTTGTTCTACAAACATTCCATTCACACAAGGAGAACCAACCTCTGCATGTTCAGCAGAACTGCTAACAGAACCTTAAGCATAAGGCTTCTATGCACCTAAGGCTCTTTCTGTATGGTGGAAAGATCCAGCTTTTTCCCATGCCAGTTCAGAGATAGATAGATAGATAGATAGATAGATAGATAGATAGATAGATAGATAGATAGACAGACAGACAGACAGACAGACACACGCAGGATTCTGCTTCCTCATCTATGCATTCATGAAATGTAAAATTGTGTCAACCAGCCTGAAGTCGTTGCTTGATCTTATAGTCGTCCTGTGATGAAAATATCCATGTAAGTTCACCCCTTATTTAATTTTTAAAATCTCCTTCAGAAAATTATGTACATCTCCGTGCATAGGAACTGGCAATTTGGGTAAATGTTGGGCATAACTCGGTGTCAGCATAGATTTACATTTTTTCACATTAAAACTGCCCCAAATGGTAACTGCTCCTTACCTCACAACAGCATTCTGTGTTGCTTGTTATATTACAGAGAGATGGGTGACTAATTACTTTTAAAAATAGTACAAAATATCTTCTTAATTAAGTGTGTGTGTTTTTTAATGTGAACGCAGACAGGTGTTATTCAACAGTTTATCAACCACCTGCTCAGGCAAATGCCCTTGAGGCCATCAAACTGACATTGAGGCTGTTGCATTTGGTGTGGTGGACATTTGGCATCTATTTTCTCTTCATTTGTAAGTTTTTCACTCACGTGTGCCTTCACCAGCAAATGCCAGACACACACCGAAGACCCAACACCCAAGCCTGGCCAAATTATTTTGGCACTTAAAGCAGAAAATCCCATAAGCGCCTCACCGCTCAGACTAAAAATACATTAAATAACAATTTGTTAGTCTTTTCATTGCACATCACTCTACCTAACAGCAAGACCAGCTCTGAGTGTCTTCCAGATCTCATAACAAATGATAGGAGAAAGGCTTAGAAAACCAGTGTTTTACCATATCAGGTTAGGACTGGGGTCACTCATGTTCAAATCCCCACTTGGCTACAAAGCTGACTTTAGTTTTTCCTCTCTCGCAGGCCAACTTACCTCAAAAGCTCCCTGAATGGAAGATAGGATAAAGTATAATAAATGATAGCAATAAAAAAATGAACAGAGTGCAACAAATCTGATAAACAATAATAGTTCTGAAGTTACATTCTAAAGCCACAAGCCCATGTCTTAAATATTTGTTACAGAAAGATATGCACACTTTGTTTTTAAGAAAAGAGCAACTTTTATCAGATTCTCTACCTAAGCCTTTTGTGAAAGTGTTTAGATGTTAAGTTGTGGGTATGGCTATATAAATGCTTCACGAAATCTTTCCAGTGACACGGGACACAGCCCTTAGGGGATTTATGGTAACTCCGTTCTTCCAATTGCTCAAAGTCTGTCCATATTCTTATCACTTCTGTTATAGGAAAGTAAAATTATGATGGGAAACGAGACTTTGACTACATTTTTTAAAAAAAAAACTAACTTGGTAGAGGGGACGTGGTTGGCACTGTGCGTTAAACCAGTGTTTCCCAACCTTGGGCCTCCAGCTGTTTTTGGACTACAACTCCCATCATCCCTAGCTAGCAAGACCAGTGGTCAGGGATGATGGGAATTGTAGTTCAAAAACAGCTGGAGGCCCAAGGTTGGGAAACACTGCTTAAACCACAGAGCCTAGGACTTGCCGATCAGAAGGTCAGCGGTTCGAATCCCCGTGATGGGGTGAGCTCCCGTTGCTCGGTCCCAGCTCCTGCCATCCTAGCAGTTCAAAAGCACGTCAAAGTGCAAGTAGATAAATAGGTACCGCTCCGGCAGGAAGGTAAACGGCGTTTCCGTGCGCTGCTCTGGTTTGCCAGAAGCGGCTTAGTCATGCTGGCCACATGACCCGGAAGCTGTACGCAGGCTCCCTCGGCCAGTAAAGCGAGATGAGCGCTGCAACCCCAGAGCCATTCGCAACTGCACTTAACAGTCAGGGGCCCCTTTACCTTTACCCAACTTGGTAGAGAACGTTAGAGGAAGAGGAGGAATATGCAGAGCCCGGGTTCTAGTAGGGAGAACAAAATTATCTCTATCCACTTTGAATCATGTAGAATTTTATACACCTGTATACAGGATGGATTTGATTTAAATCAAATTGATTTAAATAACAATTTAAATCACTAGTCAGTAAGACTTGATTTAAATCTTTTTTTTTTACAGAAAGACTCATTCTTACTGGTATCTTAATATTTACAACCAGATGAAGGTTTCATTTTTGGAATAATAATTTTTCAGAGTAATTTTTACAGTTATACCAAAAATAACTGTTGGTTATACCATTAGAAATACACAGACAATTATGAAATTATTGTGAGGTTTAAGAAGTTAACTGTTTATAGTTGAACGACTTTTCGCTGTACTTTATTGGAAAGGGAAAAACAATCATTTCCTTAATAGCAATTTACACAATTTATTTAACTAAAACAGTAACATTATAGCATACGTATCCATGTTGGTTAACTGATGTGGTTAAACAATTTCATGAAAAACTTGAAACAAATCCTTATTTCCTGATGAATAGCCTTTGGACTATAATGTAACTTAAATAGAAAACTATCTTTAGAATTTTTTTCCCTCCAAAAGCATTTTATTTTAAAAATCCAATTTAAAATTTAAAAAATCTTATTTTAAAAAAAATCACTGATTTTCATCCACTCTGCATTTCCCAGTGCATTTTAAAAATCTGATTTAAATATTTAAAAATCTGATTTAATTTTTTTTAAAAAATCTGATTTTTATTTATTTAAATCATTGATTTTTATCCACGCTGCCTGTATCCTATCCCTCTCCCCAACACCCTGATTATCTGCCTCTTTTGTCCTGGCTCCAGCAGCACTGAAACAATAGGGCACAGGACTCTATGGAATCTCCCTGCACCAAATACAGCAGGGTCTCTCTGTCATTCTGCTATGCATGCAACTCTAGACAAGGCCTCACGAACTCCTTCATTTATACAATCCTTTTTTAAAAAAATTAACACTGCTGCCTTCTGTCGCTCTGCACAACATTTTGAAAAGTTTATTTCAGAAGAGGGCATCTGTTTTCTCTGGAGGAAAACATTACCTTGCATTCGTGAGTCTTGCCTTGCCTTTCTTCCAAAACATTTAACAGAATTTAAACACTGTAAAAACTGACCTTAGAACGAGCCCATAAATGAGAGACAAGATTGAGCAGGAGGATGACAGAAACCATATCTGTTTTCAAATATGTGCGCAGATACAGGGATCACAGGTCTTCTGTTCTTAGCATCTGAGGGTAAAAATAAAAATAAAAATAGCACGACTCAGCAAATGCTTATCTCACAGACACTATGCGCCTAGAAACTATTGAAGGATGAACTCAGAAGACATGATTGTAGCAGTTGCTCACCGGAAAGTTTTACTGATCAGAATGAAGATCTAATCCGCCAAGTCTGGACTGTATTTTACTTGACATCACTCAAATTTATCATCGTCATAGTGAGATGTCTATCAGTATAGACATACACCTGGTCATACAGTATAAGAACCGAAGTGGAAGTTCACACATTAATAAAAAATAAAATAAAGTAATGAAATTCTATATACTCCAGCACTTTTATATTTAACTTTCAAAAGTAACTTTTAAAAACTAAATTCCAAAGGGACAGTTTTCTCTGTGGTTAAAAACTAACAAATTGGGGATTTATTTATTTTTAATCACATTCCTATGGAACATAGACTACAGTGGTATCTTGGGTTAAGTACTTAATTCGTTCCGGAGGTCCGTTCTTAACCTGGAACTGTTCTTAACCTGAAGCACCACTTTAGCTAATGGGGCCTCCTGCTGCTGCTGCGCTGCCGGAGCACGATTTCTGTTCTCATCCTGAAGCAAAGTTCTTCACCTGAAGCACTAGGTTAGTGGAGTCTGTAACCTGAAGCGTATGTAACCTGAGGTACCACTGTAATTCTTTTTATTTATGTATTTATTTATTTATACTTTTCAAGTTTATACATTTCACTAATTTTATACATTTCACTAATTTTACAATCATTTTGACATTTCAAAACTTGACTTCCTTCCACCACTTTCTGTGGTTCCTTAAATTTGTTTTTAATATCTTCTGTATATCCAAATTAACTTAATTTGCTCATTTATTCATCTTCTTTAAATATATACTCTTATAAAACTGCAGGTTATTACAATAATCCTGAAAACATTTTTATCTCTTCGCAATTTATCTGTAAATATTAAATAAACCATTTCCATTCTTTTATTTAAAAAACTGTTATCTTGATTTCTTATTCTTCTGGTAGGTTTCACCATTTCTGCATATTCCATAAGTTTTTGTATCCATTCTTCCTTTACTGTGACTTCTGCTTCTTTCCATTTTGGGGCAAATAACATTCTTGCCGCTGTAGTAGCAGAAGAGGTAACTATTGGAAACTGGGGAGAAGGTGGCGGGCAAGTCCAGGGGTTTGAAGACCCCCGTAAAGGTATTGAGATTGTTTGTGGAGTAATGCAAATAATAATGTATGTTAAAACCTTTTAAAATAACATTTATTTTTTTAAAAAATAAAGGATTGCAAAATGGATTAATCCGTTCCAGACTTTTAAAAACAACCTCTAAAACAGCAATTTAACATGAATTTTACTATCTAACGAGACCATTGATCCATAAAATGAAAGCAATAAACTATGTACTGAAGTCACACAATCAATCAGTAGCTGAACTGGGTTCCACATAGCCACAAAAAGAAAACAAAAGAGCCGCAAAAAACAACAACGCAGAATAAACAGCAAAAACCGACAGACCTCAGCGTAACACTCAAAACGGAAGTGTGGCACTCAAAATGGAGCACGTTTGGCTTCCGAAAACAGTTCACAAACCGGAACTTACTTCCGGGTTTGCAGTGTTTGGGTTCCAAGTTACAGTGGTACCTCAGGTTACATACGCTTCAGGTTACATACGCTTCAGGTTACAGACTCCGCTAACCCAGAAATAGTGCTTCAGGTTAAGAACTTTGCTTCAGGATGAGAACAGAAATTGTGCTCCGGTGATGCAGCAGCAGCAGGAGGCCCCATTAGCTAAAGTGGTGCTTCAGGTTAAGAACAGTTTCAGGTTAAGTACAGACCTCCGGAACAAATTAAGTACTTAACCCAAGGTACTACTGTATTTGAATACCAAGGCGTTTGAGAACCAAGGTACCACTGTATTCAGTTACAGCAGCTCAGCTTTCCTCACCTTGTTGCCCTCCAGCTGTGTTGGATTACAACTCCCAACAACCTCAGGCAGCATGCCAAATGGTCAGGAATGAGGGGCTTTGTAGTCCAAAATATCTCTGTGTGTGTGTGTATATGTGTGTGTGTGTGTGTGTGTTTGCATGCACGCACACATGCGTGCCAGGCTGAGAGCATTTGCCCTAGCACATGCCACAATAATACATTTGTTAGTCATCAGGGTGCCGCAAGACAAGAATTCAGTCATGAGACTCGGAGTTGACATGGATCAATTAAGAAACAAAAACAAATCTGGTGCGAAAGATTCCGACCGCTACACAGAAACGCAATGGTTTGGCAATGCCAATGCAGACTCTTCTCTTGATAGGTTTCAAGTCTAACTGCATTACAGTCGTGGATGAAGAAAGGATGTTTTTATTTCTGTTTTCGCAGGACGAGAAACAACGCGGTTATATTCTCACACAAACTGTGCTAAGTAGCAGGACGCCACAGGTTCCAGGGCATAGGTTAGAGAAACTAGACAGGACATCAGATTAAATGTGTCAAGAGCAATAGGTTTTCTAGCATGCAAAGAAAACAGCGGCCATATAGATGCGGGCAGACTATCTAGAGGAGGGGTTGGGAACCTCGGGCCTAAGGAGAAAATGCAGCCGTCCAGGCCTCACTGTCAAGCTCACAATTCACATCTCTCTGTGGGATTTCCACCCCCCTTTTTTTTTTTGCCTGGCTGTCCTTGAATGGCCAGACTCCCTCTGTCTTTCCTGGATGGAGAGAGATGCTTATATAGAAACCTCTGACTTTTGCATGGTGGAACTTGTAAGAGTCCTATCAACCAGCATGAAACCTCTGGAATATTGCAGACCCTCCAATATTATCCAAGGACAATCCCAGATTTACAGAAGCCATCCTGGTTTCTGCTTTGATCCCAGAATGCCCTTTTCCTTAAACGTAAAGGTAAAGGGACCACTGACCATTAGGTTCAGTTGTGGACGACTCTGGGGCTGTGGTGCTCATCTCACTTTACTGGCCAAGGGAGTCGGCATACAGCTTCCGGATCATGTGGCCAGCATGACTAAGTTGCTTCTGGTGAACCAGAGCAGCACATGGAAACGCCGTTTACCTTCCTGCTGGAGCGGTACCTATTTATCTACTTGCACTTCAAACTGCTAGGTTGGTAGGAGCAGAGTTTGAGCAACGGGAGCTCACCCCATCGCAGGGATTCGAACCGCTAACCTTCTGATCTGCAAGCCCTAGGCTCTGTGGTTTAACCCACAGCGCCTATCTTCATCAGAGAAACGATGGAGGCTTTGGAGTTATCCAATCCCTGAGCTAAGGAGATAAGTAACTACACAACCTTTAGAGGACTTCTGAAGGCAGCCCTGTATAGGGAAGTATTTTAATGTTTGATGTTCTATTACGTTTTTATATATGAAAGATGCCGTCCAGAGTAGTTGAAGCAACACAGTCAGATGGGTGGGGTAACAACAACATCATCATCATCATGATTGAATAGGACGTCCCTATTTTCACCAGAGAAAAGTTGGAGGGTATGATATTGCCCACAGTGGCAATGAACAGTCAAACTATGCTGCACCTGACTCTAAAATCTCATAGATCATTCAAATACAACAGCAGTTGAAGGTACCAGGGCAGGTGTAGTAAGGACATATCAGTTTGCATAACTAATCTATCACACTCTATCACACAACATCCTTTTGCTAGAGCTATCGTAACAGCAATGGAAGTAGCCATCTGGGTCAAGGGCAAGCAGGGCTAACAGGGCAAACCATTCAGGTGGACTCAGTCATTTGAAAAATAATGTATAAACTGAATTACTTTCAAATATATATATATTCATTCCCCTCAAACGCCAATAGGTTGGAGGGAGCTGTGAACAGTGGCATTTCTGTCACACAGAATTCTGGCCTAGAATGGAAGAAAATAGCCAGTTATTTATATACTGCCTCTTGGTGTTTAAAAAGGTCCCATGGTGGTCTATAATATATATTTTTTTAAAAAATAATTTGCATAAAATATCTCTACGCCAATTTGGATTTCAGGACAGTGGGCATTGCAAGAATAGTATAGCACGGCCGAACAACAGTAACAAAACAACAGATAAAATTCTTTAAAGCATTCTAAGGTTTGCACAATCATTAAAACGGCAAGAAAAGCAAACTAGGAGCACTTAAAATAAACTGGAAGGGAATTCTATAAATGTAGAACTTTAATCAAGAAGGCTCCGTCTGGCATCCCGGTGGAAGGACACAGAACAAGACTTCTGAAGATGAAGGCCTTTCTGGAGGACAATTCTTTTTTACTAGGCCTAGCTTCTTTCTTTCTTCACATCACATATAGATGACTGGAGAAGGAAGGAGACCATGTTCTTACTGCCATAAGGGTGTTCCCCAAATGAAGTCCATTTGCTTACAGTTATTTCTCTCTCTGGCTGGATCTATACACATCAAAGAAGTGTTTCGTTTAAACGCATTGCAAACTTCGTATGAGAAATCAGGTTGGCAAAAACAGAACTCCACAGCGCCATCTGGTGCCATAGTGTTAGAATGCATAAACAGCGCATATAAAGCGATTTTTCTTTGCCAATTTAGCTGAGTCCTTCCTCCCCCCCCCCTCACACACACACCTATCCTTACAACAGCATTTGAAATTCACCAGACACATTTTGCACTTGGTTATTGGCCATTTGCGATCATCTAGAGGTGCCTGCATGGGGATCATTTGATCTGAACTGTTTACACACTAGCAACACATCCTGTAGAATTCTATCCATGATATTGCATCTACACTATCAGAATGAATCTCAGTAACCAAAAAGCCATATTGAACAATACAACTTTTGAGCTCTTCTGGCCCCAAAATAGCAACTAGGCATTCTGTTTTGGTGACCGTAATACTGGTTTAAGAAGCCATTTGGCACCTAGCTTATATACCTGAGTTTCTAACACTACATTAAAATATAGCTATTTTCAGAGGAAGAAGAGGAGGAGGAGTTTGGATTTGATATCCCGCTTTATCACTACCTGAAGGAGTCTCAAAGCGGCTAACATTCTCCTTTTCCCTTCCTCCCCCACAACAAACACTCTGTGAGGTGAGTGGGGCTGAGAGACTTCAGAGAAGTGTGACTAGCCCAAGGTCACCCAGCAACTGCATGTGGAGGAGCGGAGACGCGAACCCAGTTCACCAGATTACGAGACTACCACTCTTAACCACTACACCACACTGGCTCTCAGAGCACCTATGTTTCACGGACGAACCTCATATTCTAACTCCATTGTAAATCCAACCTTTCCTGTTTGGAGGACTGAGTGGGTCAAGCACAGAAATGAGCCATTTCACATAATCCTTAATGGAGTAAAAATAATTCATCGACGCAGAAATACAGTTGAACCGAACGTAAATTACGTATCCATTGTAAGAGAGAAAAATTCTGCCAGCTTCAGTTCTTCTGCAAAGAACATTCTGCATCAGCAACTGTTATTTGGCTGTCAGAAGTGAAAGGCATCCTCTGTCTGAGAAAGTGTGAGAAGTGGTAGTAATTCATTTAACCAAATGCCTGCATTCTCCTGCGGAGAGGTGAAGCAGCTGCTGCTTAATAATTCAGCCAAGCCTGGAAGTAATAAAGGCCCATCAGTTTACAGTTTGTACAGAATAAGAATCGGAGTCGTCCCCCGCCCCTCTGCACAACTGAATCAAGGCACCAAGTATCAATTCTAGTGGGTACACAATAACCCAACAGTTGAATCTGAAGTCTGCCACCTTCCGGGTTATTACCAATGTCAGTCAGAGGCTTAGATTAATCAGCACATCTAGAACAAAGTGACTCATTGACAGGAGAAAGCAGAAAAGAACATTTGTGTTTCCTTAGGGCCCAAGACATGTATCTTCATTCTGAGGATTCTGCACATACGAATTTTCATTCAGACACAAACTTCTCAGGGAGGAAAACCTTACTGGATCAATTGATGTGTGTGCTGAAGTTTAAGCCTGTTTTAAAAGTTCAATCTGATATACTTTTAATGCAATTGTTTAAGGGAAGGGAGAAGACAATTTCTAGATATTTTGTCACTTTTTTCTGTTATATAGCATTTTTACTGATTTTTTAAAAAAGTTATATTGTATGGTATCTTTGACACAGAGGTGCATATTGTACCTATGGCCATGCTCTGTGTGAAAGCATGATTTTATTGCCTCTGGCAATAAATAATCATCATAGTGGTGCAGAAAACCTGAAAATGTGGTCAGGTTCTCCTTCACTGTCTTTGCCCCTTGGTAGGGGTGATTCTTTTGCAATTTTTCCCCCGGTCCCCACAGAATTCCATTTTTTCCTAGTGTAGAATTCTAGATCTCATGCTGAAGAATCTGAAGCCTTGGTGTCAAAATAGGTTGTTTATGTATACCACTACTGCGGCCCATGCTTTCTTAGCCCGAAAAATGGAAAATGAACGAGGTCCCAACCAAAGAAGAGTGGCAACTTAAGTTGGCAGAATATGCGCAGCTTGCAGACTTAACATACAGAACAAGAGAAGAAGAACATATGTTTAAAGAAGATTGGAAAATGTTTATTGAATATATGGGAAAAAATTGTGTACAGCTGAAAACACTGGCAGCATAAAGATAAATTCAACAGTGTAAACAAGTTATGATGGATGTAATAATGGAATACTGAATGGTATAGTTTCTGTAAAATATGCAGGGATTTATGATATGTAAAATGAACAATGGAAAGAGAAGAAAGGAAATCATTGATATCTTAAGGATGTAAAAATGAGTACTTTAAATTGTAAAACAGAATAAATACACACACACACACACACACACACACACACACAGTGGTACCTTGGTTCTCGAACTTAATCCGTTCCAGAAGTCTGTTCAACTTCTGAAACCGTTCGAAAACCAAGGTGTAGCTGCAGGAGCTTTCTGCATTTGAGCAGAAGACATGTTGGACATTCTGAAAAATGTTCGAAAACCGGAACACTTATTTTTGGGTTTTCGGTGTTCGGGAGCCGATTTGTTTGACAACTAAGTGTCAGTGTTTGTAAAAAGCAAAAAAAAGAAGGAAAGGGTTCTGACCTCCCTTTGTCTCCTCGGCCTGGTCCTCAGACCCTTGTCAGCATAAAAGAGTCCAGAAGAATATCCTTGCAGAGTTTTATTCTTAGAAGTCTTTGTGCAAAACACGACTGAATAAGAATACACACCAGCACCAACCAACCCAAACACCAGCCTCAGCACAAACTAACATTTCTCACTTTACATATACAACTTGGTGCAGACCGCTGAGTCATGCTGACCCAGCTTTATTCGCATTAAAGAAACAGCGGCCATTTTAGCCGTGACACTAAGCAGTTCAAGAACCAAGGTACCGCTGTATATATAAAAAGAATCTGAAACCTAGTAACATCCATTTTTCACCCAGCTTCCATTATGCCGGCCTGCCCTCTATGGGGGTCCGAGAGGCCTGTGCCCTAGGGCCAACTATGCTTTCCGGTGGAATTCCATGTTTGGACACAGTACATAGTTTCCTTCTTCCAAAAGTAGCAGTAGAGCTACTGGGGCACTGGGAAGGGAGGAGAGGTTGCCCCTTTCCCCCCATGCATAATTTCAAACTTAAATCCCTCCACAGAAAGAAATCAGCCACAGAAAGAAATAACATGCATGTGTGCACATCTTTTCTTGACAAGGATGACTACCCAAAAGGCCACAAACAATTATACATTGCTGGAGGTCTGTCCTTGTGTGCTGTCTATATAGCACCGTCTTGCAAACCAGCCCACAGAGGTAACTGGCCAACATAGCTATAAACCTGTTAAGAGGCTAGTAAGCTGCAGTTCTGTGCTGGTTCCAGCAAGCATCAAATAACAGTCCTTCTATGAAGCAATCAGACTGTTTTCCACCAGCCTGCTTGGTTTTCATACTGGTCAAAGAGGAAGGGATTTTGGGGGTAATGGAGTAGACCAGGGGTCAGCAAACTTTTTCATCAGGGGGCCGGTCCACTGTCCCTCAGACCTTGTGGGAGACCGGACTATTTGGGGGGGGGGGGGATGAACGAATTCCTATGCCCCACAAATAACCCAGAGATGCATTTTAAATAAAAGCACACATTCTACTCATGTAAAAATACGCTGATTCCTGGACTGTTCCCAGGCCGGATTTAGAAGGCGATTGGGCCGGATCTGGTCCCCAGGCCTTAGTTTGCCTACCCATGGAGTAGACAAACGTAACAGTCCTTCAATACACCATAAACAGCTCAAAATACACCTTGGCTTTCTCATATGGGTAAGACCACAGTCTCATGCTTTCCCTCTGAACATATGCATCCAATTTTTTCGTGTGCCAGTCTGTCAGCCTACACGTTGCTAGATGGCTGACAGAAGCTTTAAGCAACTGGTCTGGAAGCAAGTCACCTGAAAAGAAGAGTCATTCTCCGCATTACCTCAATGTGTGATCAGGATTGATAATAAATAAATAAATAAATAAATTCAGCTGCCACATTCAGAGTGCATTTTTGGATAGCACACGTTACACGAAGTGAAAATGCAGAGGTCTGGCAACTACTGAAAGTAGTAATTCAAAAAAGCACTTTGCAAGCCATACCCAAGGAAGAGCGAGCTTGGTAATTGCAGGAGGTGAGCGTGTAGATAAGAGGGAACTTACTAATGGAGAAATGAAAAAACAAAGGTGGAATTCCAAATTCCAAGATGTTCAGTGCAACGTTACAAGAGGGAAACATACACCAAACCCATGTAATGAGACAACTAATTGCAAAATTTGTAAGTAGTCTGTTCTTATCCTTCAAGTTTGGAACCTGTTGCAGTCCTAATTATGTCATCAAGAGCACAAACAAGCTCATTAACTTTAGCCTTTATGGTACCAACCAGCCCGTTTCTTTTTCTCAACCTACACTTGGTGACAGAAACAGGTTGTGGTGGGGTACAAGACGGTAAATGAAATCTCAGATCTATGGTGCGATGGAGAGATTAACAGAGGAACTATAGGAGTTGCCAGGGACTGTGAAAAATGTCAAAACTGGCAAAAGCAATGCACAGCAGCACTCGGGCCTAGTGGAGAAGTTTATGGAAGTCCCAATACAGGATCTCTTTCTCACTGCTAGTTAAATTTTGAATAAGGAAACAGAAGAGGTTATCAGAGAGGGGTTGTGATGGGGGCTATTTTATAGCGTTTCAAGCTAAACAACTTGACCAGAGTAGTTTGGACTTTATTTAGCATGGGTTGGGGTGAGGTTCATAGCTGTCAAGTGTCCCTTATTTGGCGGGTCAGTCCCTTATCCCAGCGCCATGTCCCGCTGCTGTCCCTTATTGATGAGGCTTCGTTTGGCTGTTGGCTGGGCTTTCTGCCTTTGGCTCAGAAGGGCTCAGAAGTCAAACATACCTGTGCCCAGAAAATCCCTTATTTTGGCTGCTGATCCCTTATTTTCGAGGCTGCTGGTCCCTTATTTTCAAATCTGTAAGTTGACAGCTATGGTGAGGTTTATGAACTTGGCGAGCTGGTTTTTGAACTCACATTCCAAAGCTTTGCCCCTACCACCAAATATCAGAACGATCATAGGGCAAGATTGATGACGTTATTCTTCCTTCCTTCCTTTCTTCCTTCCTTCCTTCTCCAATCAATCAATCAATCAATCAATCAATCACCCACAGGTTTCACAACATAAAAATCACAAAATAAAAATACATAAAAAACAAAACAAAAAACCAAGCCATTAACCCCCAATAAAGCTTTAAAAGGAACTAACAATAATATAGAGATATAACTGTTTTGTTTTGCTTATTAAAGTAAACAAATGGTAATGGATGAGATCAAACTGCAACAATGAAGTGGGTTTTGCTTTTGTTTAGTTTTTAGAGAAAACGCTGTTGTGTTCATGTCCTGCTAAACATCTGGTTAACCGCTATGAGAGAAGAATATTGAACTTTTGTTCTGATCCATCTTTTTATGAATGTGTGGGGAGTAACTTAAAATATGCAGATTTACCATTATGACGGTGTTCCAACTGCAGGCATGTTAAATGTTCTACATAAGCTATCAAATAAAATTTAACAAGGACACATGGAAATGCACCAGAAAGGGAGGGGGTGGGAAACCTAACTAGCTAAAAAGCAAAAGGGAAAAGGGAGGATTACAGGCTAGGTAATGGCATTTTCGAAAAAAGGATGTTAGGATTTATAGCGAATAACAAGCTGAACATTACTCAACAGCGTGATGCTGGAGCACTGAAAACATGCAAATTAGGGTGCTTAATAAACATATCCCTATGTTTACTTCATTCTCTTTGGGCAATTACCAACGGAATTGTCAGTGGTGGAATATTTATGTTTCACAGACTGGAGAGGGTTGGATTTAAAAATATAAATCAAGGCCATTGTTGTCCCAGTGGTGGGAGATTCCAGGGGTTTCAGGGTTTATGTTTACTTTTGGCACAGCACAGACTGTGGTGTCTTTAGGTTATATGGTTTATTTACACATATATACAACCTGAGCCTATGATCAACACCCCCAAAGCGCCTTGTTTCTCCCATAGCCACAGCCTCAGATTCAAGCAGAAATCAGTCATGGCTTTCTCTTTGCCTGTCCAGCCTCCAGCCTTTTTTTGCACCCAGCTTCTAGCTGACATAGCAGCAAAACACAGCAGTACTGCTGTTTTATCTTACTAACTATGTAAGAGAGGGAGGGAGAGCCCCACCTATTTGCCATCTGCCACAGAGCCCCCTTTCCTCTGTTCAAATGGCCCCTTTCCTGTCCTTTATTTCTCTTAATGGCCCATCTCCCAGGTGATCACCTCATGAGGAAGCTAGCTTGATTTACATTTTCACAGTTGCTGGGATTATAAGGATTAGAAGTCTGGCACCCACAAACTCATAATGCTATATGTGTGAAAGCACTGTACGGGATGGGCAGGGGGTGGTGGTAACTCTGCTATTTAATTTCCTGACCGTATAATACATACTGAAATATGACCTGAAGTCTGTAGCTCAATCAACCCACTGCGTGAGTTTTGAGTTCTCTACATCGGATTCACTAATTGTCTTGGATTGGCTGGGATAACCTTTTTGAATTATGCACTTTTAATTGTTGCTTTGTGCTTCTGAAAGAATTCGAGTTTGGATTGAGTTAATACTGTTGGCCTAATTAGGGATGGATGTACAGTACTTCTCAAAAGCATGGGACATGCAAGAACATGCAATCCCTGGAAATAGCATTTTCTGTTTTCCTTATTGTTAGCGGTACATTGCCTGAGGAACATGGACTCTATTCCTTTACTGCTGGACTCCATATCCCACTCCCACAAATTTGCTCCCCTTTGCCTCTCACAGGCCCTAGAATGTTGTGTTTCAAGACTTGCAAGTCCTGTTCCCATTGCAGATAAAACCTGTTGAGACTAACTTCGAAATAAAAACTCTTCTTTCTTTTTTTTGAGATTTTGATCTAGAAAAATAACTGGGTACAACTACAGTTTTCTCCAAGTTGGAGCTAATAAGTGTTAATTAATATAATTAATTGTTATAATGCAACTGTAGCTAGTCTAAACTTCTGTTCCATACAGAATGCTAGCAGAATTCTTCATTATAGGAACACACATAGCAACAACAGTCAAAGCCAATTGGACAGAAACCCAACTGGTACTGTAGGATTCTTGCACTAGTCCAGGCATAGGCAAACTCGGCCCTCCAGATGCTTTGGAACTACAATTCCCATCATCCCTGACCACTGGTCCTGTTAGCTAGGGATGAGGGGAGTTGTAGTACCAAAATATCTGGAGGGCCGAATTTGCCTATGCCTGCACTAATACTTCCTCGCAAGTACCATAACATTGATCAATATAGGCTATTCACTAAGGGGCAATGCCCTGGAATTACAGCACACCCCAAAGAAACCCCAAAGTTATTATTATTATTATTTGTAGAGAAGCATTTAGTAACATTAATACAATTCACAGTGAAACCTTCCTATTTCTATTATGTAAGCTGCAATACTAATATCATTTTTCCTCTCCACTACACTTTCTACTTCTCATAATATGAATCTGGCACCTTCTCTTAAGAGCCTTATTTGTCACAAGACAGCAGCGATGACAAGTCTGTGGCAGACTTGTACTGCAGATTATTCCAACCTGAACTGACAACTACACTCTACGAAAAAGATTGGATTCTAGTTAAAATACAGCAGAACCAATGATATGTGGAAAAGTGAGATGCCTGGTACCTCTGGACTCCACTTATCAGAACAAATGAAATTCAGAAATGTATCTCATTATAGTTCTTCCTTTATCTTTGATGCAGTAAAATGAGTTTCCCACTCTAGATAGTCGGCCAAGTACCCATAAAAGAAAAGCTGAAGATGGAAAGGCAGTTTGGCCCTGATGCTATAGCAGCATCAGAAACATCCATGCTGCTACAAGATTTAATCTCTGCAACAAAAACGAAAAAACTTTACATTTCCACTGTATAAAACCCTACTCAACAGGGGAAATATGATTTAGAATATGATAGACAAAAATGGAGTGAAGAGTTAGGGGTACAGATAACAAATGATATATGGGAGTCAATTATAAAATCAACAGAAATAGCCTCTATGGATCTAAGACTAAGACTTATTCAACAGAAAATAATATTCGGACTCCAGCAGAACTATACCAGAAGAAAATAACAAGTGCAGACAACTGCTGGAGATGTGGGAGTAAAAATGCGAACTTAGTACATATGTAGATTAACTGCCCAGTGATAAGATCATTTTGGTGCGAGGTAAGGATATTTATAGCAAGAGTAATAAAAATAAATTGTTATTTAGGGGAACTGAATTTAATTCTAAATTATATTCCGGAAACGTGGGAGATTTCAAAGTGTCAAAAAAAAATGGATGTACTGTGCTATATTATAAGCAAAAAAACTTGTTTTGATGAATTGGAAGAGCCGCAAAAAGATTCCATTGAGCACATGGATTGATAATATGGACAGATTAGCTACATACGAACAAATTGCATGTCAACGCAAAATGGATAAATATGAAGAAATCTGGAACGAATATTTAAGCAATAAGGCGGATAGAGGTGGGAAGTAGGGGGAGGAGAGAGAGGTGGGAAAATATTGTTAAAAAAGGTGTAGTCATAGGTATATCAGTGTATTCAAATCTGAATTGTCAAATTGTGTTATTATTGTTATTATGGTTTTTGTTGTATGTGTCTTTTGTGGTTGATGTTTGTACTGAAAAAATGATTAAATAATTTTTTTTTTTTTAAAAGATGGTCCTCTTTAATCCAAGTTGTTGTTTTTTATAAAGGTAACTTTTTTGCTGAATGAAACATGAGGAAAATTCACCTGAGCTTAGCTATGCTGGAGGATGAGTAATACACAAATATTAAATAGACGTGTTTCAGAAATAAGAACCAGAGATCTAATGAAATCTTGATCTCATTTTACTTTAATCCACACTCATCTCTATTTTCATAATTTATATGAAAACATGAAAGCCTTGCAGTATTATCTTTGTAGATTAATCAATCTTTAGGAGTCTACCTCCAGCCTCAAAATGATTTGATTTCTAAGAGACCGGGGATGTGTCACAAAAGCGGACCTAACTAGGAGCTATCACTCACTCAAAGCACTACGAAAACTGCCTAATATTCAGAATGTAAATGCCACAGAGCAGGAACTGTTTTTGTTTAGTTAGGCAGTTCTACAGTTTTTCCTGCCTGTGCTTAAAAAAAACACACACCCCAAAACAAACAAACAAAAAACAGCTGCAGGAGGCTGAAACTGTGAGCAAAGGACATTCAAATCACACAAGCAAACATACATACGTTGCTTTTCCCAGGGAGGGGGGAAATATAAAGAATCATAAAATTCTTCTTCATGTGTAGTTTGCCCTGTAAAGGCTGTAATTAGTAATAGCAGCAGAAGTTACTTACGCTCAAAGCAGTTTTTTTGACACATAGCATACATGCATTCTGAATTTAATGGTTCCTGCAAAGGACTGTTGCTCTACTACTAGAACCTGCATTGTAAACTACAAAGCATACTATTCCAAGCTGGTCCTGTTATAAGCCTGTTTGTTGTTGTTTAGTCGTTTAGAAATGTCCGACTCTTCGTGACCCCATGGACCAGAGCACGCTAGGCACTCCTGTCTTCCACTGCCTCCCGCAGCTTGGTCAAACTCATGCTGGTAGCTTTGAGAACACTGTCCAACCATCTTGTCCTCTGTTGTTCCCTTCTCCTTGTGCCCTCCATCTTTCCCAACATCAGGGTCTTCTCCAGGGAGTCTTCTCTTCTCATGAGGTGGCCAAATTATTAGAGCCTCAGCTTCAGGATCTGTCCTTCCAGTGAGGACTTAGGGCTGATTTCCTTAAGAATGGATAGATTTGTTCTTCTTGCAGTCCATGGGTCTCTCAAGTGTCTCCTCCAGCACCATAATTCAAAAGCATCAATTCTTCAGCCTTCTTTATGGTCCAGCTCTCACTTCCATACATCACTACTGGGAAAACCATACTTTAACTATACAGACCTATACAGCAAGGTGATGTTATCAAGCTGCTATTTGCTATGCAGGACTTTTCCTCAGTTTCCCACATCACCATTCGTTCCCCCTTTCCCCTTGCAGTAGATGGGCACGTACGTCTTGATGACACAAGGGTCCATTGCATTGCCTGACGGTTTCAGGATTATGCCTTTGTATTCCATCATGTGGTAAGGCAGGGGCGAGGAATCAGTGCCCCTCCAGATGTTGAAGGTATACAAGTCCCAGCATCCCAGATGGTTAGGCATGTTGGCCAGAGAGGATGGGGGTAAGATCACAACAATATTTAGAGGTTCAGTGGGGCTTTCTGAGCTATAGGCCATAATAACCAGGACTCTGTTTGGGATTAACGTTTGTATTCTGAGGTTGTAGTAGTAGCAGCAGCAGTAATAATAATAATAATAATAATACAGTGAACCCTTGGTCGTCAAACGTAATCCGTTTCAAAACATTCAAAAACTGAGGCGCAAAGGGCAATTTCCAATAAGAAAATTGAAAAACGTGCCCCGGAAGCGCGTTCAAAAACAGAAACGTTTACCATATTTTTCGTTCCATAAGACGCACTTTTTTCCTCCTTAAAAAAGGGGGAAATGTCTGCGTCTTATGGGGTGAATGCGTGGTACCTGGAGCCGAATTGCCCACGGGCGAAAAGCAGATCGTGCTTTTTTTTTTTAAGAAAGAGGGAAGGGGGTGTTGAAACAAAGCTGCTGAGCAGCTGAGCAGCAAGCGATTGGGAGGGAGATAAGGGACACTAGCGATAAAGGAGGCTGCCTGGGAGGGGGGAGGTAAAAGCACATGGATCCTCAGGATTTTAGCATTAGGTCACCCCAAATTCACCATCAGATCACATAGTATGTCCATGGCTATAGCCTGCACCTAAAAATCACACATTCACTGTTTCGTGGGGCCACAATGGCGCAAAAATGTGGTTACAAAGCACGGGTCCACATGGATCCTCAGGATTTTTGCATATGGTTACCCCAAACTCACAGTCAAATCACATGTCTGTGGCCACAGCATGAACCACAAAAATCATACATCCACTGTTTCGTTCAGAATATTTTTCTTGTTTTCCTCCTCTAAAAACTAGGTGCGTCTTATGGTCAGGTGCGTCTTATGGAGCGAAAAATACGGTGCTTCTGGGTTTCCGGCATTCGGGTTCCGAAACACTCGGCTTCCTAGACGCTTGAAAACAGAGGTTCCACTGTAATAATAATAATAATTTATTATTTATATTCCGCCCATGAGAGTCCTCATATCGGCCCTAAAAAATCAGTTTGGATTTTGCGTAGTGTCTGCATCACACATCCAATCCTCCCTACCCTTTTGTTCCCAGTTCAAGTCATGCAAAGCCTTGAATGATGTTAAACTGCACAATTTGGAGTTGCTGCGCATATGCAATGGTCCCAGATAAATTGCTGCTCCACTCTAACACTATTCTCCATAATAGACCACTGGAGCCATCGTTTTTGTACACTTTACCTCAGCGTTGTTAGCAATCAGTGTGGTTAAGCAATTCTAAGCAATAAACAAGAAAAACAAATAGACTACAGCAAGGAAAAACTACTGGGTATTTTCATGCCAAGGATGTTTATAGTTTCTCTTAGACAAGCACCTTTTATACTATTATTCCTGAGAGCCAAAGTCAAGACTAGCCGTGCTTGTCCTCCAATAAACTGGTTTGGAGACATTGCGTTCCATTATAAAGAGCGTCTAGTTGTCCAATACCTCCAACCGTGTGGCGCAATCTGTGTCCCTTGCTCATTTTTTTTTTTAACTCGCTCCAGGGAGCTCATATTCTCCAGCGTCTTCCACAGGATCAAAACCAAACTATTCCACATGACAGTTCCAAATCTGGGTACAATTCAATCCCTCGCTGTGTACTCCAAAGAGCACTTGCGGGCATAAATTGCGTAGGCGCGCACTGCTCCCAAATGAAACGTCCTTCTTTCTGCCAACTCCATCTTAACCTTCTTGCTCAGCAAGGAAGCTCAAGGTAGAGAAGACACATCAAAGGCCTGCTGGAGGCGGCTCTTGCCTGCTGTCCTGACCCCTCCTACAGACTTTTGCCTGGACAGTGGAAAAAGATAAAAAGACTTCCAGTTCTCTGTCTGTCAGCTAAACATAGTATTCACACATTAACATTCAACTATTCTATTTTCTAAGGGACGCGGGTGGCGCTGTGGGTTAAACCACAGAGCCTAGGACTTTTTTTTTTTATTCTTTTTATTAAGCTGTTTTTTTTAAAGAAACACAACATAACCTAAAACACAACCACAAACATACCAAAAAACAACACAATAACAAAAATACATAAATTAATAACAGAGCCTAGGACTTGCCGATCAGAAGATCAGCGGTTTGAATCCCCATGATGGGGTGAACTCCCGTTGCTCAGTCCCTGCTCCTGCCAACCTAGCAGTCCGAAAGCACGTCAAAGTGCAAGTAGATAAATAGGTACCACTCTGGCAGGAAGGTAAACGGCATTTCTGTGCGCTGCTCTGGTTCCCCAGAAGCGGCTTAGTCATGCTGGCCACATGACCCAGAAGTTGTATGCTGGCTCCCTCGGCCAATAAAGCGAGATGAGCGCCGCAACTCCAGAATCAGCCACGACTGTACCTAATGGTCATGGGTACCTTTACCCTATTTTCTATAAGCCATTTTTTCCCCAGTCTTCAAATCCAGGTATTACAAGTTATTATTGTTGCTGTTGTTGATTGAATTTATACACCACCCTATACCTGGGGGTCTCATGGAGGTTCACATAATAGAATCAAGATATAAAACAACAACCCAATAGCCCCTCCCCCAAAAAAAAACATTTAAAAATTGCATAGGATGTAAATCAGATCAACCAAAGGCCTGATTTAAAAGGAACGTTTTTGCCTGGCGCCTAAAGGTGTATAATGAAGGTGCCAGGCGAACTTCCCTGGGGAGAGCATTCCACAGATGGGGAACCACTGCAGAGAAGGCCCCGTTCTCGTGTTGCCACCCTCCGGACCTCTCAAGGAGGAGGCACATGAAGAAGGGCCTCAGAAGATGATCTCAGGGCATAGCTGGCAACCTTCCCTTTTTTTGCAGGAAATTCCCTTATTCCAGCGCCGTTTCCTGCTGCTTCCCGCTGCTATCCCAGATTGTTAGATATCCTGTAGACTGTCCCCAGGACAGGTGAGGCTGCTGATCCCTTATTTTCGAGGCTGCTGATCCCTTACAGTGGTACCTCGTGTTAAGTACTTAATTCTTAACCTGAAACTGTTCTTAATCTGAAGCACCACTTTAGCTAATGGGGCCTCCTGCTGCTGCCGCACCGCCGGAGAATGATGATGTTCTTATCCTGAAGCAAAGTTCTTAACCTGAAGCACTATTTCTGGGTTAGCGGAGTGTGTAACCTGAAGCGTATGTAACCCAAGGTACCACTGTATTTTCAAATCTGAAAGTTGACAGGAATGTCTCAGGGTCCAGGTAGGTTCATATGGAAAGAGGCGGTCCTTGTGGTATTGCGGTCCTGAGCCATTTAAGGCTTTATGGGTCAAAACCAGCACTTTGAATTGGGCCTGGAAACTAATTGGTAGCCAGTGCAGTTGGACTAGGATTGGAGTAATATGCTCAAACCGTCTTGCTCCGGTGAGCAACCTGGCCACCAGCTGAAGTTTCTGAACCGCCTTCAGAGGCAGCCCTATGTATAACACATTGCAGTAATCTAAGCTCTGGTGACCCTGAGGTCACCAGAGCTTAGACAACAGTAGTTAGGCTATCCCTGTTCATTTTCTCTTTCAGATAAAAAGTGCATAAGAAGTTTCCGATCCTTAATAAATGTCCATAGTAATTTTTCTCTAATTAAATAAGCTAACATTGCCATCTCAGCTAAGTCCAGTGGCGTATCGTGGGTTGTCAGCACCCGGGGCAAGGCAAGTAATTTGCACTCCCTAACCCGTGGATTTGCGCCCCCTAACCCGTGGATTTGCGCCCCCTAACCCTAACCCCCAGATGTTGCGCCCGGTGCGGCCGGCCCCCCCTGCACCCCCCACGCTACGCCACTGGCTAAGTCCAATAATGTCATCAACTATTCCTCCAAACAATCTCCAATTATCAAATATTGGAATAATCTTCCACCATCCCCAAGTACTTTGAAAACAAACAGCTTTCTCTGTGGGAGGGAAATTTCTCCATTTTTAGGAGGTTTTCCTCCCCTCTCCACAGCTTTCAGGGGACTCCCTGTAAAAAGGATACTCTTTGAAGATGCCCTCCCAGCACTTGTCATCTGACTGGTACCAAAGCACATTTTCAAAGGACACTGCAACTGTTTGTCAAATGGAAGTCCAAATCAAAGAGAAGTGTGTATATTTGATCCATTTGGAACATAATGCAGACAGCACAACATAAGACAAGGTACAATTGTCAAGAGGCTCATATCAAAACAGTATTAAAATCATTGATTTGCAGGTGCTGTACTTTCCGCTTTTTTATTATAAATGAGCTAGTACAAAGAAGCTTCTTTAAAAGTTAGAATTGATCTGTGTGAGAGTTTTAATTACAGTTTAATTTCAGAGCAGAACAGCAAGAGGTGTTTGCAGGCTTTTTCAATGGTGTTTCGAATATACGCGATTTCACATAAACTCGCGGTGCCTTGGAACATAACCCCCGCGTAAATTGGGAGTTGCCTGTATTTATTCCAAATAATTTATAAAATTTATAAAGGACTTACGTAGTCCAAAACACTTTAGTTCCTTTCATCCCAGCAATATTTTCCATGTGTAAATGATCCAAGTTGTACCCAGATCTACTCCAAACCAGAATTGCTTTATTATTAATTTAAACGGAGGAGATCAACTTGCACACAATTTTGGGGAAGACTGTCTACTTCCATGGGAATGGCGATTCCGACACATCCAGGAACTCCTTGTGCAAATCTGGGACCAGACATGCATGGAATTCAACTCAATGTTGAATAAGCCTTCTGCCTTTTAAAGCTGAAATACACATGGAGCTTCTCACATTAAAATAAAAATTTAAAAAAAGCAATGACAAGTGTATATCTAAATTTGTAGATAGAATTCTAACAAAAGAAACTTGAGTCTTTTTTGGAACGTATGTTTAAATGAGCATAATGCCTGAACAATTGACGTGTCATGGATTCCTTAATCGCAAAGACAAAGCAACCTTCAATTAAGATGAAGTAATTCTAAATCAAAATAGTGTAGTAGTTAAAAAAGAACCACCCACTTATATTTAAAAGATAGTGGACAGTCCTCTTCTTTTTTGCTGGTCATTCAGAAGTGTCAGACCATAGATAAGTGATACACCAGAGAATCAGTTTCCAGTGGTTGCCTCAGAACTTCCAGTTGCTGGGATTTTTGCAAAGACTTTTGCACTAGATATAGTTGGCTCCTTCCATGCTTGTCTTATCATCTTAAAACAAAAAAAAAAATTCCTTCCAGTAGCACCTTAAAGACCAACTAAGTTAGTTCTTGGTATGAGCTTTTGTGTGCATGCACACTTCTTCAGATACACTGAAACAGAAGTTTCCAGACCCTTCTATATAGTGAGAAGGTGGGGAGGGGTATTACTCAGAAGGGTGGTGGGAATGGGTGATTGCCAGATAGCTGTGATGAGCCTGTTGACGACTCTTAACGACTGCAATAGGTCTTACAGGAAAAAGCAAGGGGTGAGAAGGTGAAAAATGGCTTTGTCATGTATAATGAGATAAGAATCCAAGGTCTTTGTTCAGACCAGGTCTCTCCATGGTTTTAAGTTTGGTGATAAGTTGCAATTCAGCAGCTTCTCTTTCCAGTCTATTTCTGAAATTCCTTTGTAGTAAAACAGCTACTTTGAGATCTTGTATAGAATGTCCTGGGAGATTGAAGTGTTCTCCTATTGGTTTCTCTGTCTTGTGATTCCTGATGTCTGATTTATGTCCTTTATCTTCTTAAGCAAGAGTGTATTCATTATCACTGAATATAGATTAGTTGTGCCTTGACTCTTATGACATCCTAAGAACACACTCGTTCTTTATAAATTTAATCATGTACAGCCACCTACAGAGAATCATGGGGTGGTATTTATCTAAGTTTCTCTGTCACGGTGTCCCGTTGCGCCAGAAGCGGTTTAGTCATGAAGTGAGATGAGCGCCGCAACCCCATAGTCACCTTTGACTGGACTTAATCATCCAGGGGTCCTTCAGCTTTTTACCTTTACCTTATTCACAGCAGACTCACTAAAATCAATGAACATTATCAACTTAGTTCCATTAATATCACTGCGACTACTCTAATGAAAACTTAGTTGAATGCAACCCAAAGCGTTGGAAGCGACCTCAAAAGTCACCTAGTCTCCAGCCTCTGTTTAAAAACTTCTATTGAAGGCAAGTCCATTTAAATTAAATTAAATTAAATTAAATTACACTAAATTAAAATTATGAATCTGTAAATAAAGCCTGCTGAAAATATCGGAGCCTTTGATTTAGGAACATGATACGCTATCTTCAAAAGCAATGAGTTCATTTTGTGACTTAACCTCCACTTGCTATTAATTCAGTGGGCAATAGGGGAGAGCTGCCTATTATACCATCGGGATTCACAGCAAAATCCTTTAGATGTTCAATAAGCCTCAGTCCTTTTACACACACACACACACACACACCCTCTAAAATCAGATTTTGCCATTAAAGATTGGAATACTATAAAGTATCTAATTTTTCAAGCCATTTATCATTTTTAAGTCTGCATGAGACTCTTCTTTCCATTTAATGGTCTACATTTTTTCTCCTCTAAGAGCCTTTTCAAATCATCTATGGAAATGTCCTTAATTTGTGGTCTCTGATCCACCCACACTTAGCTCTCTTACTTTTAGAAGACCTTGACCTATTAGCGGGACCCCATTTCCAAGCAAAGTAAGAAGAGAGATTTTATTGGGAGGGGGAAACCGAAGAATTTTACTGACAATTATGTACTAAAATCTATGTCCCAGCTACCTAAAATGATACTGCAGAACAAGGGGGGAAATTACATGCCCCAGATAAAAAGGGATTGTTCTAATTCAATGGATTATATGATTGCTATAATAGCCTGACACAAACACATCATGGTACTTAGTCATCATTCTCTCCATAGCTAATTAAATTACGATTATTAAACAAAATTGGGTGAGTGCTGAAATCTCTTGGTCACACCAAATAGTGTCATAAAAAAACAGTTTCCATGGAAGCAATCAGTTCCAAGTTTTACATTTTTGCAGTGTAAAATCATGCAGCAACGACACCCAAGCTGGGCTCTGTTCTTCAGTGGTGGTCTTATGTATAAAAGATCTGAGCCAACAGTTTTCTTATTAAGCATTTGGAAGATGCCCTTTCCCTCAATTTCCCGCGTCTCAATTTACACCACATTTTCCTTCCTTTCTTCAGCAGAGTTTCTTCAACACAGTGCCTTTTCAGAATGCAAAGTAAACTATCAACAAGCCTGGCCCGAGACATTTGGGCACCTGAGGAGAACCCAAAAAATGGTGACCCCTCTGCTTGCCAGGGAAGGAGGAGTGAGTGAAGAGCTACAACAGGAACAAGAGGGGGAATAAAGATCTACATCAGGAGCAAAGATAGAAGGAGACCAGAAGCTCATTCGATTCACCAGGAGACCGCTGTAGAAGTTGCATTGGGAGGGCTGCTGAGGAGGCAGATACAGTCTCCAAGGAGAACCAGCCATGGTTTCCACCACCACAGCAGCAGCAGCAGACAATGCATTCCTTGGAGGCCAGATCTGCTGTCCCTGAGGTTCCTGCTGCCTGACCTTGCCTCATGAGTGGGCTGACTCTGACTATTAATACTACATTTAGGGCACAAAAAGTACTGTATAACCAATTGGTGTGTGGGCAAGCAGCCAAACAAGGCATTCCTATGTGTGTTGACGGGTTTCCAACACCAAGCAACGGTAACATGTCAATACAGTGGTACCTCGGGTTAAGTACTTTATTCGTTCCAGAGGTCCGTTCTTAACCTGAAACTGTTCTTAACCTGAAGCACTACTTTAGCTAATGGGGCCTCCTGCTGCCACCACACCACCGGAGCACGATTTCTGTTCTTATCCTGAAGCAAAGTTCTTAACCTGAAGCACTATTTCTGGGTTAGCAGAGTATGTAACCTGAAGCGTATGTAACCTGAGGTACCACTGTAGTTCTATTTTGGGCTCATGTCTGAGACATATGGGCTGAATCTAGACACATCAAAGAAGCGTTTCAATTAAACACGTTGTAAACTCATACAGGGAAATCCGGTTGGAAAAGACAGGACTCCACAGCACCATCTGGTGCCATGGTGTTATACCGCATATACAACACATATACAGTGGTACCTTGGGTTACAAACACCTTGGGCTACAAACACTTCGGGTTACAGACTCCGCTAACCCGGAAGTAGCACCTCAGGTTAAGAACTTTGCTTCAGGATGAGAACAGAAATTGTGCTCCGGCAGCATGGCAGCAGTGGGAGGCCCCATTAGCTAAAGAGGTACCCCAGGTTAAGAATGGTTTCAGGTTAAGAACGGACCTCCAGAACGAATTAAGTTCGTAACCAGAGATACCACTGTAAAATGCTTTTTCTTTTACCAGTCCAGCTGAGTCCCTGTTCCACTAAAAGCACAGAAGAGAAGGCTGAGATTCGTTCTGTCACCTATGATATCCTTCAAGAACTGCTGCCCTAACTTTAACCTGCTTTAAACTCTTTCAGTATTTTAACTTTTGTAGGTTTTAAAGGAGGGCTGTGATTCCCACCCCCCGATTTTACTGTCTTATCTTTTGTAAACCACTTTGAGGGTTTGTTTGTTTGTTTTACAATCAAGCAGTGTATAAATTTTATAAAATAAATAAAAAATAAACTGGAAGAGGATACTTTCTACCTTGCCATGCTTACAGGCAGCAGAAATTGTTGCTTACTAGCAGGGCTTCCAGCGCCCCCAGCCGAAACTCAGTTCTGGCACTTCTCAGGTGGGCACCCATTGCCACGATAAGAGAACATGAGAGGTGTTCATGGTGAGTTCCGGCACCTCTTTTTCTAGAAAAATAGCACTGCTTACAAGCAACAGCTATATTGTTCACAGTCAATCATTATCTGATTGGAACTAGCCAAAAACCTAACAGCATTAACGCAGACACAATGAGAGATGTTACAGAGGCAATTGAGACAGAGGCTCTTAGGTACCATCTTGGGAGAATTCGGTTAAAACTGAAGCTCAGCCACGAACTCACTGGGGTTCCTTGCAAACCTGTTACTTTTCAGCATCCACATATTCCTTCAATGTAGACTGAATTCCTTTCTTTCTAGAGCTGCAGAATGGTAACCAGATATTAGGAGGAAAGGAGAATAGCTGGGTGTGACTGTAACGCATTGGCAGTGATGGGAGCCTCTACATGAATTAACTGTCTTCCTTTGTGAAGGCAACGGGCCACTTCATCATTAGTGAATCATCTAATCTCATTTCCCAAGAAGAACTCATAGGCATATTTTGTCAGATGTATTTTGAAACCTGTCTTTACATTGTTCTCTTAATAGTATATAATTTGCTACATAACCCCAAATATTTCAGTGGTGTTCTACATGGAGAAATTCCATCAGGAAAATGTGCTACTTCTGCTGGAGGCTACTTTCAGCAAGTTGCTTGTTCTAATTTGGCCTCCACGGTAACTGCATACTTGTTGGAAACTGCTTCCTGAATGGAGTTTTTGTTCAGGATTCATTTGTTCGGGAAAAGGAAAAACACTCCATAGTAAACATATGGCATTCTCTCTCTCCATTTAATGTTTATTGGGCAAGGGCAGAGAAAAACAAGCAAGCAACTTTCTTTAAGTAGCTTCCACCATAAAAAACACTCCCCCCCCAAAAAAATGATCTTCCCTGGAGAACTACAAAACTGAAATATTGGATTATGCAGAGCAAATGATATAATATTAACTGACAGGTTTCTGAAGGAAGGTGGCAAAATATGCCTAGTAACTCTTCCTGTAAGTCAAATTTGAGTGTTCCTTAATGACAGAGCAACTAATAAAGCAGAATGGTGCGTGGACGTCTACCACTAATGCACTATTATTGTGTCAGTGACGTTACAAAATAAACCTGCAAAAAAAATCACCCCAAAGCTAAACATAAAACCAGTCTGGAGGATCCCAGTGCCATTGGAAAGCGCAGCTTTGAACCCAGAGCTACATCTGCATCAATTACAGCTCTGAACTAGAATTCTGTTTTACAGTGATACCTCGGGTTAAGAACTTACAGTGGTGGCCCGCAAGACGAATGCCTCGCAAGACGAAAAACCCGCTAGACGAAAGGGTTTTCCGTTTTTCGATGCGCTTCGCAAGACAAATTTCCCTATGGGCTTGCTTTGCAAGACAAAAACGTCTTGCAAGTCTTACGAATTTTTTCGCTTTCCCCTTTTTCTAAGCCGCTAAGCCGCTAATAGCCTTTTAGCCGCTAAGCCGCTAATAGCGCTAATCCGCTAATAGGGTTGCTTCGCAAGACGAAAAAACCGCTAGACGAAGAGACTCGCGGAACGGATTATTTTCGTCTTGCGAGGCACCACTGTAATTCGTTCTGGAGGTCCGTTCTTAACCTGAAACTGTTCTTAACCTGAAGCACCACTTTAGCTAATGGGGCCTCCCGCTGCTGCTGCTGCTGCACCACCGGAGCACGATTTCTGTTCTCATCCTGAAGCAAAGTTCTTAACTCGAGGTACTATTTCTGGGTTAGAGGAGTCTGTAACCTGAAGCGTATGTAACCCAAGGTACCACTGTATTTTGTATTATGTATGTGTGGAAAGGAAGCTGCAGTGGTCTTGACAATCTGTAGAGTGACAGTGTCTATTGTCTCCATGTCATGGGAGCTAACTCCTAAGGGTCTCAGGGCCCCCAATAAAATATCTGAGGGAGCTCCTCCTGCTGTCGCTGTGTTGATGGGCATTGCCATTCAAATGGTGTGTGAGCACTGCGTCATGTGATCGATTATGTGGGATGGGGCTTACCTGGGCCCCCTCAATATTTTTATTCAAGTTGGCACCCCTGCTCCATGTTTACATTGTCAATGTGCGTTTTAGATCAGGTATTAGCAATGCTGTGGGTTTAACAACAGCCGCCAACGAAAGAACAAATACAGTGATGTAATGAATATACAAGAACGTGCAAGAAACGAAAGTATTACCAGACTGCTTTTCAAACGGACTGTTGTTGAAACAATAATATATGATACCAAAAGGGGAAATATCATCGGGTGTGTGTGTACTTAGGTGATTCCGCATTTGTTATTGGAATCCATGCCTGGAGGTTGTGTGTGTGTGTGTGTGTGTGTGTGTGTGTGTGTGTGTGTAAAGCTAAAATAAGGTGAATAAAATATGAGTGATTTTTTAAACATAAAAAACCCAACTGCTAAAAAAGGCAACCTTGATTGTGAATTATTATGCACATGCCTGCTTAAAACCTTTATATTTATGAAAGCAATTTTATGAGGAGTGTCAGTGTTGAGCTGGTGTTTTGAATAAAAGCACAAGACAATACAGAAATGGAAAGTTCAAATATAATCAAGGTATAATTCAGGGAGAAAAATGTTTTTAAATGTCTCCCGTGCAATTATTTTAAGCGCAGAACTCAACGTGAGCCGTGATGCCTTGTTACATAAGGGGACAGAAATTATGACTAAGCACGAGGAGAAAGACTACCCCTGCCAAAATCACAGCTGAATTATAACACCGCAAGATGAAAGTATGAGTTTGTGAATGCAATCCTAAAAAACTCTTTTAATTCAAAAGCAGGGCAACTGACTAAAGTGCAGCTCAAGTATAGTAAATGCTAGAGAGGGAAGTTGGGAGCATGTTGTTGAAGTGGCAAATTCAATGCAGCTAAAATTAGTGTAAGTTAGGGTTGGGGGAAGATGTCACTTTTGTCTTGCGTTCTAGTTATACACTACCTGACTTGCACTTTCTTGAAACAATGTGCAAAGCACAACTATCCCTTAAAAATCTGCACTCCTCTGAATTTCACCAACCAAACAGTATGTACAAAAATGCATTTATTTGAGGGGATTGCAATAAACACCCAAAGATAAAGTGAAGATAGCATGCAAAAATGTGTCATACTAGGGAAATTGCTTGCAAAAATGTGTATACTGGCATTGAAAAATGTGTGTGTTGGGAGAAATGTCCATTTGACCAATGCAAAGTTCAAAGTGATATTTGTCTTTAAAAGGTTCTTGTTCTTCCACTTTCACTTATGTGGATTTAGATGGTTTTCTGAGAAGCAATTTGAAAGTGAAAAGGAGCAGGAAAAGTAAAATGCGCGGTGCAGCATTTCACAATGCCAAATATGTACATTTACTGTGTAATTGCTTATGGTATGTTTAAGGTATCACATACTCAAAATGAGCAAGTGAGTAAATGAGTGAGTAAAGTATTCATACAGTCCATAGCTGTCAAGTGTCCCTTATTTGGCGGGACAGTCCCTTATCCCAGCGCCATGTCCCGCTGCTGTCCCTTATTGATGAGGCTTCATTTGGCTGCTGGCTGGGCTTTCTGCCTTTGGCTCAGAGGGGCTCAGAAGTTGAACATACCTGTGCCTGGAAAATCCCTTATTTTGGCTGCTGATCCCTTATTTTCAAGGCTGCTGGTCCCTTATTTTCAAATCTGTAAGTTGACAGCTATGATACAGTCCTACTTTCAAGATTAAAGTGATTTAAAGCACAATGTACTTTATATATCGTAAGTGTTTATATTGCTGCCATTTTGCTTTTAACAAGTATTAGCAAAACAACTTGCCTCTTTTCTGTCTCGCCCAATTTCAAATGAATAATCTGGTTTTGTCCACTCCTCCGCTGTCGCCCTCCCTAATTAAATCACTGTATTGTGTGAAATTGGCATCTGCAACCCAATGATGAAATCATGTGATATCAAATTGGAATTGCATGATCAGAAAATACTCTTGCCCTCCAGGACTTGCCATCTTCACCCCTAGGTCTTGCTCACCAGATGTCAGTAGCATCTGGCGAGCAAGACTTGCAGAAGTCACTGCCAGCAGTGAAAACATGGAATATTATGGCAACTACAGCTCTCAAATAACACTATTCATACAGCTAAAAACACAGAGCAACTAGGGGTGGGTGAGAAATCAATATATCACCCAAAGCCAGGTTGAAGTCAATATTGTGATTATCAGTTTCATAATTCTTGACCTGGCAAAAGATAATGAATCAGACACATGCTACACAAAAATCACAGCATGGGAAAAACCATTAAGCCAGCCACTGCTTCCCTTGATTCTTGCAGACCCAGTTAACTCTGCCAACTCTGGTCTTCCCTGCCTTGAGCGGGGAGCAGCGAAACAAAAAAGCAGGGGCGGGCAAAAATCACGATGCTAGAAAAACCGTGAAGCCAGCCAATGCCTGTACCATCCTTATTTCAGACAGCATGATATATTGGTATATCGCTAAGTTCAGCTGGTGACATAGCTGTCAACTTACAGACTTGACAATAAGGGACCAGCGGCCTTGAAAATAAGGGATCAGCAGCCAAAATAAGGGATTTTCTAGGCACAGGTATGTTCAACTTCTGAGCCCCTCTGAGCCAAAGGCAGAAAGCCCAGCCAGCAGCCAAACGAAGCCTCATCTGTAAGGGACAGCAGCGGGACATGGCGCTGGAATAAGGGACTATCCCGCCAAATAAGGGACACTTGGCAGCTATGGCTGGTGATATATTGCGATGCTGAAAACCAGGTATCGCCCAGCCCTAATAGCAACCATTTTCAACATGGAGATAGGGAAGAACAGTACACCATACATTGGAAGGTACCAGTTTTCACGCTAACCTAAAGGACAATAAGCTTCTCAGGATGCAGAAATATGCACCTCGACTTACAGCTAGTACAATGAAGCTATCAGCATCCTCATTTGTCCCTTGCTTTTGCCTCTAATTTCTGTTTCCAAAAAATACCTTCAGTGTTTCATCCCTATTGCATTAAAAGCATACAAAATGAGGGTGGGTGATGCCAGACTCTTCTAGACCTAGAGAGTGGCAATCTGTATGGAGTGGGTTTGAATTCAAGGATGGAAACAAGAAGGGAAGCATAATTTTGTGCCATTGTTTTTTAACTTTGGCACACACTTGGCTGTAAATTCAAGTATGTAAATATGGTTGGTCTCATATATCATAACTCACTGCAACTCCAGACATGACAGTGGCATGCTGCAGTCATGGAGGAATTTTAAACGGCAGTCAAGCCCAAACTAAACTGAAGTACTATGCTTAATGCATAACTATATTATAACTCTGCTTAATGAACGTGACAAAAAGGGTGGATCTTCTTAGGTTAGTAAACGATGCTGAATATTACTCTGCATTAAAAGTGACACATTGTTTTACTCAAACTTAGCAGAACTATGCAAGCGGATCAGCACAACTATTAAGTAATTGTTATTATTCACTCCTTGCAGACTTTTATCACCAAGAGACCTAAATTAAGCCTAGTGATTGGTCTACAAACACCAAAAGGCATAATCAGTAGATGCTATATTTACAAACTGTTTGAAAAACAACCCATGCTTTATCTACATTTTAAAAATTGTATGTTTAAATTAATTGCATTGTAAATACAGTTGTAGCTTGGAAGTCAAACAGCTTAGTTCCCAAACGTTTTGGCTCCCGAACATCGCAAACCCGAAAATGAGTGTTCCGGTTTGCAAACTATTTATGGAAACCGAACGACCGACACAGCTTCCACGGCTTCCGATTGGCTGCAGGAGCTTCATGCAGCCAATCAGGAGCCACATTTTGGTTTTTGAACATTTTGGAAGTCAAACAGACCTCTGGAACAGATTCCATTTGACTTCCAAGGTACGACTATGTCACACAGTATAGATTTTGCATCCCAGTCAGATGGGCTGGGTAATAATAATAATAATAATATTGAAGAGGACGTCCCTACTTTCATCAGAGAAATGTTGGGCGGTTATGAGCTTAGTCATATACAGTGGTACCTCGGGTTAAGTACTTAATTCGTTCTGGGGGTCCGTACTTAACCTGAAACTGTTCTTAACCTGAAGCACCACTTTAGCTAATGGGGCCTCCTGCTGCTGCCGCGCCGCCGGAGCACGATTTCTGTTCTTATCCTGAAGCAAAGTTCTTAACCTGAAGCACTATTTCTGGGTTAGCGGAGTCTCTAACCTGAAGCGTACATAACCTGAAGCGTATGTAACCCGAGGTACCACTGTATACCAGTGCAAGGGTTAGTGGACAAGGAGCAGGTCTCAGATTCAATTTCTGACATTCCTAGTTTAAAGGATCAGTTAGTAGGTGATGGGAAACACCTTGGCCTCAAACCCTGGAGAGCTGCTGCCATTCAGAGCCCTGAGCTATATGAACAAACAGGCAGGCCTGGTTTAAAGCAGGTTTCCATGTTCCTATGCTCCTTGCCCAGCTTACAGGAGAGTGAGATGTGCCTTCCCTGAGACCCCCAGAGCTAACTATTTTCTGGTTCCCATTCAGTTCTTGTACCCTCTCAGTTCTAGTACTCATTTTTTAAAAAAACATTATCAGAAATGAATGAGCTCTTAAACATGAAATAATAGTGTTCTACTTAAACTAAGTTTGGTTCAGGCAAGAGAAGTAATTAACACTGGTTTCTATTGTGCTTTCATAAGTACTTTCACATTTAGTTCTTCAACACGGCCTAGGGGAATCTGAAAGAAGACGGATTCGAAACACTGGAAAAAGAGGAAGAAATTCCTGCTACTGTCCACAATGAAGAATATTATTAATTTCGTCTTACCGTTGCTAGTAATAACATTGAGGTGAATCTTAATGTTCGCCAAAATTAAAAGATTAAGTTAAGCTACTGGACAATTTCCAGATCCACATTTTTAAAACCAGCAGATCCAGAGCCTCCTGCATGCTCTGGGCACAGAGGAAAAACTCCATTCACTTCAATGGAGGAGGCAGCACCATGAGTTTCTGGGGTTACCTCTCCACCACAGGGAAGAAGGGAAAAAAAATATATAGTCTGAAACACTAGGCTGCAATCCAGCAAATCACACACATATCCAGACCCCATGACCTAAATAGTCATTTCACAAATATAACATGGAAAAATTTGTCTGCACTTGTGGGAGTCCCTTGCTAGATTGTGACTAATGGCTGCAGTCACAACTCTCTCTCTCTCTCTCTTTCAACTGTGTTCAAACAAGCAGTTTGAATATTTCCAGTCACTGTAAAATGGTGCTATCCACTCATATGGTCTATTCTGTTCTTAGTAAGCCACACCAATCCACACAGCACATGGTATCACAAGTCCATAGCATAACCTATTTAGAACGTCAAACAACCTTTCTAATGCTGTGTGCGAGCATTAAAAAGAAAATGCAGGCTCACAATGTTTACTGCAACAGGTAACCAGTCTTACCAAGATTTTACAATACATTCGAAATGTGTTTTTTTTTTAATTCAGTTGTTGTTAAATCAGTTGTTGTATTACAGGGAACCAGGCAGAGGGCCTTCTCGGTAGTGGCACCCGCCCTGTGGAATGCCCTTCCATCAGATGTCAAGGAAATAAACTATCTGACTTTTAGAAGATATCTGAAGGCAGCCCTGTTTAGGGAAGTTTTTAATGTTTGATGTTGTACAGTGGTACCTCGGGTTAAGTACTTAATTCGTTCCGGAGGTCCGTTCTTAACCTGAAACTGTTCTTAACCTGAAGCACCACTTTAGCTAATGGGGCCTCCCGCTGCTGCCGTGCCGCCAGAGCACAATTTCTGTTCTCATCCTGAAGCAAAGTTCTTAACCCGAGGTAATATTTCTGGGTTAGCGGAGTCTGTAACCTGAAGTGTATGTAACCTAAAGCATATGTAACCCGAGGTACCACTGTATTGTATTTTTAATATTTATGTTGGAAGCCGCCCAGAGTGGCTGGGGAAACCTAGCCAGATATATAATAAATTTATGTTGTTGTTGTTGTTGTTAGAATTTGTATACCTCCATTCATCCGTGTATCTCAGGGCGGTTCACAACACAGAACGACATTATAAAAAACACAAAATATTTAATACAAATACGAACAAAGACGTATACCTATAATTCCTTCTCCCACAACCCACTTGAAAAAGGGCACGTCAATCAGCCCAAGGCCTGCTTGAAGAGAAACGTTTTCGCCGATACTCCTTTCTAAAGCAGAGGTCTAATAATATAACTGCATCGGCAACAGTAAAAATCGTTTCAAAGCTACACAATATTCTCCGCTCTCTCAGCTTGTTTTCACACCTTTCATTACCTCTATCAGTCGGAGTGAAAAAATGAGTCAGCACAGCTGGATACTGGAAGGCTGGTCTTCCCTGTAAAGTTGATGATGCAGCCTGCAACATGTGGGGACTGCAGCTGTATTCGGTCCCTGCCTCTCAGCAGCGGCTGAAGGGTAATGAACTCCCTCTTCCTTCTGAGGGAGTCAAAAGGAAGCTCATTTTTTTCCAGCTCAGCACCAGCCACCAACTACTGCCACAGGTCACATGCCTGTGAACTCTGAACCAGCACTAATTTCTGAAAATTAACTGCTGGTGCTCGATATCTGCCTGTCCTGCGATGAAATTAAGCAGTGACGCTTGCTCTGTTGATCTAGGTGTGGAGGAAAACTCATCACACGTATCAAGCTGGAGGGTATTTTTAACGCCCTTAGAAATCGTCCTGGTGGGAATTTAATATTTAGATTCTACCTATCGAGTTCTCGAAGAGCAGGGGTTTGGAAATTCAAGGAAGATGTCAGAAACACATATGATGTCATTAATGCGTCCAGAATTTCCCGGACAAAAGCCAGGATTTTCACTTTCTGAAATATGGCAACCCAGATCATTAATATCAAATTTATATCAAGGGCCAACCTAAGCAACCCTTGGGTACATTCCTGGTTGTAACTTCAATTTGCTAAGCTTCTTCAGGAAAAGGGGTGGATAATGATGCGATGTAAAGTTTCACTTGTTCCACTGTACTTGGCATCGATTTATTTTATCTTTCTACAGTTGAATTCACATACAGTCAATCCTCGGTTGCCAAACGCCTCTGTTTTGGAACATTTCGGCTCCCAAACGCTGAAAACCTGGAAGTAAGTGTTCCAGTTTCCAAACCCTTTTCGGAAGGCAAACACCCGACGCAGTGTCCGCTTGAGTGCAGGAAGCTCTTGCAGCCAATCAGAAGCTGCGCCTCAGTTGTCGGACATTTTGGAAGCCGAACATGCTTCCGGAACCAATTACGTTCGACAACCAAGGTTTGACTCTACAGTGGTACCTTGGTTTAAGAACAGTCCGGTTTAAGAACAGTTTACAAACTCCACAAAACCAGAAATAGTGTCCCAGTTTGAGAACTTTACGTCGGTTTAAGAACGGAATCTGAACGGTGGAAGGGCACCGGTGGCGGGAGGCCTCATTAGGGAAAGCGCGCCTCGGTTTAAGAATGGTTTTGGTTTAAGAACAGACTTCCAGAACGGATTAAGTTCATAAACTTAGGTACCACTGTATTGCCTTAATTACTCTAATTATCAGTTACATTCCCCAAGAGCAGCTTGGAATAATTAAAACCACAAGTTCATAATAAAATAAAATACAAAGCAAGCAGTATAAGACAAAAATGGAGACAGGCTCGGCAGACAAAAATAAGAATCGACAGATAAAACATGAACCACCCAGCAAGGCCGAAGCCTGTCAGAATAAAGGAGCGCTGGTCTTGAAACTGAGGGTGGCAAGAAGGCAAATAACCCAGGATGTGTTATTTGGGAAACTAATAATGTGTTTTGTGGGGTAACTCAGCCAGATGGGCGGGGTATAAATAATAAATTATTATTATTATTATTATTATTATTATTATTATTATTATTATTATTATTATTTGACAGATGTGCTTGATGCCTGCCTGATGGTTTAGACCACAGCGCCACCCGCATCCCTATAGTATAGGAATACTATTTGGTGTTAGTGTATGCATGTGAGCTAAATGTGGGAATAGTAAGAACGTGGTAAGAATTTATTTGTGTGCCTGTATGCATGAGAGAGGGGGAGGGGGAATTGTAACGAACACTGTAATTGTTACAAATAAACAAACAAATAAATAAAATACATCTGCGAATTTTTGTGCATCTGTTCTTGGAAATCTACATTTACCCCCTTCAGCAATAAGCATTTAAAAAGTAATCATAGTGGACTTCAGAGGCAATCACCTTCATATGTTTTCAATGTCTGAAGGAAACAGTTTATACAAGCCTAAGTGCGCATACTTAAACATTCTCTCAAGGGTTACGTGCAGACAAACGGAAAACAAAATTTGGAGCAGCACGAAGCATAACTCATTATGTAAAGTTATGAGCTACAGTTTGTTACATGTTTGATTACCCAAGACTTTTTATAATAAACACATTTATTTTTATTTTTAGCTTGCATCACTGGCAAATATGGTAGCCTGCAAGATTTACTATGTGGCCTGGAGCCTGAATGCACTGCAGTGGTGTTTATTTCAATGTCTACACAAGAGAAGTGGAAAATGGAACATGTACATTGGCTTTTAAGGAGGGCTCTCTGGGGAAGACCAAATAGGAAAGCTCTGCAAAAGAGTGTTCCAAGTACTAATTTTAAGAAAGCAAATCTCTGTCTGCTTTTCACAGGAGCATACAGTCTTCTTCAGTCTATTTCAGATTGCGTACTAGGAGACTCTGCCATCGCTTTAAAAATGACCAGGGGTTTGTCAATATGAAGATGTGCAATTTTGGACAAGCTTACCTAAAATACAGCTACCTATAGTTCCTTGTAATATACAGCTTCAGGGGACAACTGCGTAAGTCTCAGGATGGATAAAAATCAATGATTTTTTTTAAAAAAAAAACGGGATTTTTATTTTAATTGGATTTTTTTATTTTAATTGGATTTTTAAAATAAAATGCTTTTGGAGGAAAAAATCATTCTCAAGATCGTTTTCTATTTAAGTTACATTTTGTCCAAAGGCTATTCATCAGGAAATAAGGATTTGTTTTAAGTTTTCAATGTGTGCTGAAACTCAGTCTAAGATTTGTTTTAAAAAATTGTTTAACCACATGCATATGCTATAATGTTTTTGTTTTAGTTAAATAAATTGTTTAAATTGTTACTAAGGAAATGATTGTTTTTCTCCTTCCAATAAAGTACAGCAGAAAAGTCCAAATAGAAACAGTTAACTTCACAATAATTTCATAATTATCTGTCTATGTATTTCTGATAATATAACCAAATCAGTAATTTCTGCTATAACTGTAAAAACTACTCTGGAAATTCATTATTCCAAAAATGAAACCTTCCTCTGGTTGTAAATATTAAGATGATACCAGCAAGAATGAGTTTTTCTGTAAAAAAACAAAATGTTTTAAATCAAGTCTTACTGACTAGTGATTGAAATTGTGATTGAAATCGATTTGATTTAAGTCAAATCCACCCTAGTAAGTCTAGAGTAAGAGTGAGGACTCTCAAACCTTGGGAGGCACAAATGTAGGCATAGACAAATTCAGCACTCCAGATGTTTTGGGACTCCCATCATCCCTAGCTAACAGGACCAATGGTCAGGGATGATGGGAGTTATAGTCCCAAAACAACTGAAGGGCCGAGTTTGCCTATGCCTGCCCTAGTGCAACTCTCAAGACCTTGCTATATTGTCCATCTAACTACACCCCTCTCCCCAGGCTCTACTTCAACACCCTCCATGGGTATTTTTCCCTTCCTGGAATTGGGACAACGCCTATTGCTTGTCTCGATGGAGACAGGTGTAGAAACCTCTCGACTTTTGCGTGGCTGAAAATTTCCTCTGCCCACTTTTGCCTCAGACCACTCCTTCCATGGGCATGAAGTCCCCAAAAAGGTGGGCCATGATGGAACGCAGCCCTCAGGCTGAAGTGCGGTCCCCCATCACCCTATCATACACTAGTTTTTTCATGGCGTGAAACCAGAGGCTGAAAAACATTGGCCTACCTAATTTTGTTTTCAAATAAGGCCTCTGTCACCCAAAACAGAGTAGAAGAAAATTAAGCTTGGTATCTCAAATGTTGTTAGATGGGCCTTTAAAAATAAATTGCCAGTACCAATAAGAGTGGGGGAAGGGAGAATCTTGCCTAAAGCTATGTGGCGAGGTCAGATAATGGGTAGTGAAGTCCAGTGGCCACAGCATAGGAGCAGATGAGCACAATTTTGTCCCTGATGGGCTGAATGAGTGGCCTTGGCCAAGGTACAGTCTCTCTGCCTCAATTTTCTACCTCGCGTATTTGAAAACAACATGGAACGACCACTGAGGAGGGTGGGTACCTGTGAAAATTAATAAAATCAAACCAGTATGTAAATAACTCAATATATAAAGATTAGCATTTGTCACTGTGATCAGTAGACCTTGAGATGGTGTGCCTGGAGTTATACTAACTAAACAATGCAAAACATAGCAATTTGGGCAGAATTAGGCACTTTTCAGTAAACAACTCTTATCTTGATTTTCCCATGCAGCAACGTAGCTAAGTAATATTATTGTTATTTGTGTAAGATCATGTAAGAGCTGGTGTGGTAGCATTTACAAACTGAGGAACTTTGCCTGCTTAGACCAGGGATCAATTCCCCATTCAGTCAATAAAAACACTATACATCCTATTATTGCCATCCCATTACAAATCATGAGGAAAACTTCCAGTACGTGCAACTCAGATAAAATGCTCATTTGCATCATACCTCTACAAAATATCAGAAACAAGAAGCTGGGGCTTCCAGTGTTAAGAAATATCTGCAACCCACAAAGTTCCTTGTCCTTTGCCATCTTTTCTAGCCTCTACTACATCTCCACTCGCTGAGGCCAATGTCTTGTGTGTTCATTCCTTTTCTCTGTAAACCACTAAAATGTTCAAAGTTTGCAATCCCATCTCCTTCCCCCAATGGAATCAACATAACACAACATCAGTATCTTTTGATTCAGCCAGTGAAGAATGCAAAGTGGTGAGGATGTCCACATGGGGAGGGGAGCTAGCAAGAAATATTTGATGTCAACCATGATGCATGAAGTTCACATCAACACACATTAAATGACAGCTGCTAAATACAAGCTACTCCGGAATATGCCCATAAGAATCAATGGAACAGTTAAGGAATAAATAGACTGCAGCCTAAAAGGACAAAACAAAGTTGGAGATGATGATCTCCGGCCAGATACTAGTGGAAAGGCCATCATACCACAAAAACCATGACTGAAACTGGCTCTCAGTAACTCTGACCAAGTAGACTCCAAATGCTGCACAAACTATGGAGACTCAACTATATTTTCCCCAACATCTTTCCCAGACTGTATTTGAGGAGGCTTCTTGCCAGGAAGTTGACAGCCTGATCTCCAAAATCTTCTAACCACAGGATCAGACCTACCCTGAGGAATCTTGTTTTGCTGTGGTCCATTAAATACTTGCTTTGTGGCTAAATAAAAGACACAGTGTCTGATGTTGCCAGTCAGACACCTTTAAGTCCCAAGTAAACGGTTTAAAAAGTGTGTTTAACACACTGTATATTATCACAGTCATTTCCTCTTCCTGGTATCGGTTCTGAACCCAACATGTCTGACTTTAAGACCATGCCTTGATCAGTGAAACCACCCCAATGACTACGGATGAAATTACAACATCTTTTTACATAGAATTTATATACCAATAAAAGAACTGTTAGCAGTATCTTTTATTTTAATACACACCCACATACACATCCCGAAGGAATGATGGAGAATGTTCAATGTTATCTTTGTGGGCTATTGGGAGACCCACACTGGAATTTGAGCATAAATAAATCCAGTTTAAACGATAAACAAAGCTGCCCCCCAACATATATTGGCATATATTTGCTTAACTCATCATGATCTGATCATCTAAATCATTGGTTCCCAATTAGGTAAGTATGTGGGCCCCCTGTTTTTACAAAAGCAACGGTTTCACTGCAAGATACTCAGAAAGGCACATCTCCCCTTCGGACTCCACCTCATTAAAGTCATTGTTTCATCGCAAGGAACTATAGTTTTTTGAGTTAGGGATTTCTTAGTGACAGCACCCACCGCAAGTGACATTACTCTGGGGGAAATCATAACAATTAAAGTGGTATAAAGCTGATATAAGTATAGTAACATCAATATATCCAAAGATATACCAGTGGGGCTTATTGCGAGCTCAAAATGATAGGCCTTATCAACATTGCAAGCATTATACTATATTTACTCGAATCTAATGCTCACCATTTTGGGACAAATTAAGTTGCAAAAATTAAGGTACGCATTAGATTCAATGGCACATTTACATTCACTAACAAATACTTTTTTTGGTTTCAAGGTTCTGAAAAATTAGGTGCGCATTAGATTCGATGGCACATTAGACTCAAGTCAATACGGTATCAGTTTTATACCACTTTAACTGTCATGGTTTTTCCCCAAGGAACCCTGAAAATGGTGGTTTGGTGAGCATGCTAAGATTCTTCTCAAAATTCCTAGCCATTCTAAGTTTGCAGTGTAGGTATTCAGATGAAGGAAATGTTTGCTACTAAAGCCAATAACATTTATACATTAAAAGGGTGGAAATTACACCCCACCTTTCCCTTCCAAAACTAGTTGGTCAAAGCAGTTAACATGGGAAAAACAAACAGAAAAATAAGCTGTCATTAAAATGATTAGCATAATCAACCGAAAACAAAAGCAGCATCAAAAATGGTCCAGAAAGCCAAAGTTAAGAGTAGATAAATTAGATTAAACTTTGCAACAACAGACAGAATCAAAGGTTTGCTTAAAGAGAAATGTCTTCAAACACCAGCTGAATACAACTAGGGGAAGATAATTGGGGAGAAGATTCCTAACCACTAGACCAGCTGGCTAGAGGGACTGAGGACTGTGTTGAGGTGCCTGCTCACCAGCAGAGAAGAGTTCCACCGGCAGGGTGAACACCTCCACCACAGAGAGCCCCGCTGTACTGTACCCACAAAAAGTTAATGTAGGCTTAGCTCAAGAGCTGCCTGTGCTTCCTGTTGACCAGAGCTGGTGTCAGACCCAGGAACGTGGTGTTCCATTGCTGGAGTTGGGACAGATGTAGCCTCCAATCTGCTGGTTCCGTGGTTTCATCATTCTCCCTGATCAGAGCTAGCATAATCCTGCCCCCCACTGAAACCAATGGTGAAAACCTGGAGGAAGGGAAGGTTCAGGAGTGAAGCAATGTGTCTCTCCACCTCCTCCCCTAGCTAGCACAAATACTGGGCTCATCTTATGTTCTTCTGCAACCAGGATGTTCAAAGTGGAGGAAGACCCACCAACTTGCACCAATCAGCCCCACTTAAGAATTTACTCTATGCTTTTGGAACACTGCCATGGGGGGCGGGGGGAGGATTTTCGTACACCGCCACCAACGATGCCTCCAAAGGCAGTGGCATGTTCAGGAAGGATGAAGCAGTAAATTTTAAAGGCCAGGTGGATCCACACAGGAGAAACAGGAAGCCCTTCAGGACACCTGGTCCAAGCTGGTTCAGGCCTTAATAACCAGTGACGTACTGGCCAGGGAAGAAAGTGTCCTTGAGCCTGTCTCAAGTCCTTTCCCTCACCCCTGAATTACTCACCGGCTGCACAGCATATCTGAGAAAGGAGTGCCTTTCGAGAAGAGTCCCTTGCTTCTTAGAAAGCAAGCAGCAGCTAGAGAGATCTTATCAGGAGAATGATTCATCGCAGACGGCCCAACTTCTGCAGCCACCAACAAGAAAAGCATCGGATGGTGACTGTCATTAACTTGGTATTGCTACGGCTTCTGTGCTATTTGTAATCAAGAGTCAGAACAAGGATGGGGAAAGTGTGGCCCTCCAAACACTGCCACACTACAGGTCCATCTTCCCTGAGCATTCTGTTGGGGCTGATGGAAGTTGAGGTTCCTCAGTCTCTGGTGGGACCATAGGTTACCCATCCTTGGGCAGGCTACTCCCAAACTGAATTAATTTTGGCCAGCAGCTATCTCTTCATCTAACCCAGGGTGGTCCAACCTTCCATACCAAGCAGGCCGCAATAGTACTTCGACACAGAACCTGTGGCCAGCCCACTGCCTTGTTGCATGGCATGAGGTTGTGAGGCCAAAATTTAACACACACTGCCAGCCCTCGCTGCCCTGCCAAGGAGCTAAGGATGTGTGAGGCTCTGTGGTGGTCATGTGGGGTGGTAAAAGCTTTCTGGGAAATGATATATAATGAGCTGGAAAAAATGTTTAAGATAGCTTTTGTTAAAACCAGAGGCTTTTTGGTTAGGCATTATAGGTGTGGAGCTACCAGAAGAAAATAAACAACTGTTTATGTAGGCAGCAACAGCAGCAAGGATGCTTCTTGCCCAGAAATGGAAAGAAGAAGAAGAAGTACAGACCGGAGAAGAGTGGCAGAACAAGGTGATGGAATATGCAGAAATGGCAAGACTGACGGGAAAGATCAGAAATCAGGAAGACCAAGTATTCTTAAAGGACTGGAACAACTTTCTAGCATATTTGAGAGACCACTGTAAACAGCTGAAATCATTGGCAGGAATACGACACTTGTAAAGTAACATGGATTTTGAATACTATGATTATATAATAGATAGATTACAATAAAAGATGCAGGAATAAAACTTAGAATTTGAACCCACAGAGGGAAGGAAGGAAGATCTCAAGGTTCAAAAGAATCCTCTTTTTAATGTTTGAAAATGTTATGTATATGGTGTACAACCTTTATGTAAAACTAATAAATATTTATTTTTTTTAAAAAAAGTTGAATAAATTATACCAGCACTGACTAGGTTTTCAGAAGGAGGCTACAGGCCTAACTAGGACCCTGTCCAAGCCTCACGCCTCCTTCCCAAAGCCCAGCACCTCACTTACCTGGCTTTGGGAAGGCAGCACAAGGGCTGTGGAGGTGGGCATCAAATGTTGCTGAGGGCCACCAAAAAAAGGCCTTGAGGGCTGTGTGCATGTTGGACCGACCATGATACCCTATCTCGCTGTTTTCTCTTGAGACTGGAATATTTATTTCTTCCGTTTATATCCCGTCTTTCCTCATAAGAGCACAAGGCAATGTGGAGTGTTCCCCCTCCCCTCCAATATCTTAACAACAACCCTCCGAGGTAGTTTAGACTGAGAGAAAATGACGGCGCCAACCTCACCCAATGAGCTTCATGGCTGAAGAGGTTCCTCCGCCCCCCCCCCCCATACAGTGCCATACTGGTTCTTTATTACTATGTTGGCTATCCTGGGCTGAAGGAAGGGGGGGGATAAATGTAACGGTTTATTTTATTGATATTCATAAGCTGCCCCTGGGGGGGGGGACCTTGTCAAAAAGTGAGATATAAACATTCATAACTAATAATAAATAAACTGTGAACATTTCTGAGTCTGCTTTTCCCTAAGACGCACTTTTTAAACTGAAGAGTTTTTTTCTGTTTTTGTCTTGTATTTTTATGCTGCGAACTGCCATCAGATCTATGGATGAAGGGTGCTAAAGAAATATAATAAATAAAAATAAATAAATAAATATTACTAATAATAGATTAGGGTTTCCCCCTACTCTTTTTTTAAAACTAGCGCAAACTTTTTTTTTTTTTAAGTACAGCGTTTCTCCTTGTTTATTTGGCACTGCTGCAAAAATAAATCTTGCAAAGGGATGCCTTTTCCAAAGGAGGCAATTCTGAAGCGCTGCAACTGACAAGCAGCGAAAGGGAAAAGGGAGCCACCCACCTTCCGCAGGGAGGCGTCTCTCCCGCACCCACCACCCCAAGCCGCTCGGCAGGCAGGCAGGCAGGCAGGGGCAGCGCAGCCGGGGTCCCCGCACTCCAGCCCGCGTCTCCGCGCGCCTCTCCCGCCAGGATCCGCGCTCACACAACTTACTCATCATGGAAACTTCCACCCGCTCCGTGCATCGCGCCCGCACCAACTATGCCAGAGACCTTTCTTTTAAAAAACACATATTTTTGTCAACAACTGAGCATACGCCGCGCGGAGCCATCAAGCCCTTAATAATAATAATAAAACGAGGAGGAGGGAGGGAAATGTATTTTTAATTGCAAAAAATAAATAATCCAAAAGCCCTGTGATGAAATATTCTGCTCCATCCAACGAACGCCAGTCTGGAAAACCCCGTTCGGCTGCTTGAAGGGGGGGGGTCGGATTTAAACGCAGACACATATACATATATATATATATGTACACACACATTCTGCAGCTACCCCCCCCAATCTTTCCAATGATAAAAACTAAAATGCAGAGAGATCGAGGCTCCCCTTCCTCGGTAAACAATCGCAAGGCGTTGCGTGGGAAGCGCGACCGCGGAAAACCTTCGGGGAAAGGGGGAAAAAAGACAACAGCACAACCCACCCGGGCGAGAGCGATGCGCTTCAGACGATCGAAGCCAAGCGGGTGCTAAAAATACCCAACATCTGGCAGCGCGGCCAAGTCCAGCTGTGAACTCCTGCCCCAGAAGTCCGGGTCAGGAGGGGATCCGTCGCGTGGATCCCCCCCCCCCCCACTCCTCCTCAAACAACAACTCCGGATTGCCTTGCTAAAAGAAAAAAGGGGGGAAAGCCCGGGCACTCACTCACCGCGAGCAAATCCGTCGCGGGTCTCCTCTCGCCTGCGCGTCCTGCCCCGGCTGGGGCTCCTGCCCGTCCAGGGCGCGCTGCTGCTGACGCCGCCGCCGCCGATGGGGGAAGTCCTGCCGCCTCCTCGGCCCTGGGCTCCTTCTCCTCCTCCTTCGCCTTCTTCTTCTTCTCCCCACCTGAGTCCGCCCCAGCCCCACTGCCTTCCCCAGCCGGTTTGTCTGTCTCGGCGCTGGTGACCTGGTTTCCCCCTCTCTCCACGCGCCCCACCGGGAGCCGGAGGCGCGGCGGCGAGGAGGAGGAGGAGGAGGACTCAGCTCCCGTCCGCCCGCCCCACGATCGCCTCGCCGGGGGTGGGGAGGCAGGCGACGCCCGCGCGCAACGGGGGGAAACGGGCGCAGCCAGCCAGGCGCGCAGGGCGCAGCCAGCCAAGCGCGCGTCACGCGTGGATCTGCCCCTGGGGACGCGCAGCAGGCCAGTCCGCGGGGAAACCGGCCTCTTGGGCTAAGCCAGGTCTGCCCACCTTTAGGAGCGGGGAGAATCGGCACCCCCGGGGGTCATCTAGACCAACCCCCGGTGGCTTAACCAATCGCAAACGGGCGGCTTTAGTTGCTGCGCCAGGAGCCCCGGCGCGGGTCCGGCTGCCCTCACTTCTCTGGGGCTGTGTGCTTCGTATCTGCCCCCCTGGCTGGCAAAGGAAGGCGGGAGGAGATGGCTTTCCCAGGGAAGGAAGCCGGCCCAGGAATCCTGGAGGGATCCTGGGCTTGAGATCTCACCACCACCACCACCCAGTGCCAGACTGGGCCAAGGCGAGGCTTCCCATGTGGCGCTGCTGGCGCAGCACTTCCGCAACTCTCCCAAGGGAACCTGGGCCGCTCTCCAGAGGGAAGGTTTATACTGTATTGCGCTTTTTAAAAATGTATTTAATGCAATAAGACGAATCTCCCACGCACGCCCCGGGAAATTTGGGAGGGGTGGGGCAGGGTGGGGCAAGAGCTTAGATGCAGGTCCTTATCTATTTCTTATTACGGGATTTTTAGCAAACGACAAAAAATAATCTGCCGGCAAAGTAGATCGCACCTATGACATAAGCGGCTCCCAGAAATTTCGCAGGAAACCAGTTTTTATAAAGATGAAGGGAGCACAATCTGCACAGACACCCATATATGCTAATTTTACGTTCTTCAGCTTTGTCAGAGATATTTTTTTTATTTTTAACTGATTTTATAAATCAAGGAACATTTTAAACGCACTGGAAAACTGCAGTAATTTAGCAATTATTTCTTTCAATGGTTAAAAAGCACTTCAGGTTTAGAACTGAGTTTTAAAAATACTTTCCTGTTTAAAAGTGATTCTGATCTTTTTCTTGGTGTTGCAGATTTTTAAATAAACAAACAAACAAACTACCAGCTGAAATAGCAGTTAAATTGCTCTGGTCCTGATTTCCTAAATATTCTGTGATAGTTGACAACACCCTTCATCATTCTGGTGCCTGCCAGCTGCTGCTAGACTCCAACTCCCATCAGTCCCCATTAAGCACAGCTGATGGGAATTGTATTCCAGCAACATCTGAAGAGCACCAGGTGTGCCAAGCCCAGTTTACAGGTAGCTTTATAAGTTGGCGTTACTGCCTTTCTCATTTGAAACAGGTAGCAATGCCAAATACAAATGACAGGCTACCTCTCCAGTTTTTGCTTTAATGAAAATAATTATGTTGCTAATTAAAAGATGCCCGCAAGGTAACATTCCCAGCTGTGTCCAGGATGTCACAAAGCACAGGGCCTTAGACTTGCAACTGATTTACTTTCTCTTCTTCTTTTTGTATTTTTCAGAGTTAAGCGAGTTTACTTTACCTCTCTCTGTGTTGAGGACTTCAGTACCTAAGAGATGGCTCACATACGGCCTGAAATGTCTGTTATAAAAGTGTCAGCGAACTTGTGCATTCTCCCCCATTATAGATCTACATAATCTTTAACATGACCTAGACCTCCAAACGCCAACACAACTGAGGTCCGCTTTACATTAAGGCAACAGTGTGCATGCCTCCGTATTTTGGAATAACCCGGACGGACCATCTTGCACATGAGCATCATAGCTGTCAACTTTTCCCTTTTCTTGCGAGGAATCCTATTCAGAATAAGGGAATTTCCCTTATAAAGGGGGAAAGTTGACAGCTATGATAAGCATGTGTAAGTAAAGGTAAAGGGTAAAGGGACACCTGATCTTTAGGTCCAGTCGTGACCGACTATGGGGTTGCGGCGCTCATCTCACTTTATTGGCCGAGGGAGCCAGCGTACAGCTTCCATGTGGCCAGCATGACTAAGCCACTTCTGACGAACCAGAGCAGCGCACGGAAACGCCGTTTACCTTCCTACCGGAGCGGTACCTCTTTATCTACCTGCACTTTGACGTGCTTTCAAACTGCTAGGTTGGCAGGAGCTGGGACCAAGTAACAGGAGCTCACCCCATCACAGGGATTCAAACCGCCGACCTTCCGATCGGCAAGCCCAAGAGGCTTGGTGGTTTAGACCACAGCGCCACCCATGTCCCTTTTGAGCATGTGTAGGACTGGGCTATAAGGCAGGAATCTGCGCACAGGTCTGAAGCCTGCCTCTGTGGAAGGTAATCTGAGCCTGCCTTTATCTTTTGCAAACCTACAGTCTGCCTTAAACTTTGTCTTCGTTGTTAGTTAATAACGTTAATTTTTTTCCACAACTTCTTTGGCTGGAGTGCAACATTTCCATGTGTCCCATGTATAAGCTACATGCCCAGGTCACAAGCGCTTCCTCTCATGCCCTGAATTAACCAACTGGAAATAAATGGCAGGTGTAATTCACTGCCGTGTCAGAAAACAAAACAGGGCAAGTATACATGCAAATGGCGCAGCTGTTAGGATGATTCTCAGAAGCAGGGATCTATACACATAAAAAGCTCAATCCCATACAGTGGTACCTCGGGTTACATACGCTTCAGGTTACATACGCTTCAGGTTACATACTCCTCTAACCCAGAAATAGTACCTCGAGTTAAGAACTTTGCTTCAGGATGAGAACAGAAATCGTGCAGCAGTGGCAGCAGGAGGCCCCATTAGCTAAAGTGGTGCTTCAGGTTAAGAACAGTTTCAGGTTAAGAACGGACCTCCGGAACGAATTACCGGATAAGTACTTAACTTGAGGTACCACTGTATTTGGGGGCTACTTTTTTTGGATAGCTACTATTTGGGACGCAGGTGGCGCTGTGGTCTAAACCACTGAGCCTAGGGCTTGCTGATGGGAAGGTTGGCGGTTCGAATCCCCACAAAGGGGTGAGCTCCTGTTGCTCGGTCCGTGCTCCTGCCAACCTAGCAGTTCGAAAGCACGTCCGAGTGCAAGTAGATAAATAGGTACCACTCCGGCGGGAAGGTAAACGGCATTTCCATGCACTGCTCTGGTTTCGCCAGAAGCGACTTAGTCATGCTGGCCACATGACCCGGAAAAACTGTCTGCAGACAAACATGGGCTCCCTTGGCCAGTAAAGCAAGATGAGTGCTACAACCCCAGAGTGGTTTGCGACTGGACTTAACTGTCAGGGGTCCTTTACCTTTACTTTTCCAGATAGCTTGATGGTTACAGGGGGGTTAGTAAGCCAACCATATGAATGACCAATAGTGACAAAATTTCTGTGGAAGAAAGAACCAGATAATGCAAAATTCCTGGCAAGAGAAATTGATGAACTATGCTGAGATGGCGAAATTAACTGGGAAAATTTGTAACCAGCAGGACCAGACTTTCCTAAAGGAATGGAAGAAGCTTTCGACGTATTTGGAAAGCAACTGTAACCAAATGACATCACTTGTAGGGTTAAAAGAAGTTTTGGAAGGAGTAATATATAAATTATTGTGAAAATAATTAAGAATATGTATGAAGATTTGAATTTATAGGAATAACTGTAGTAACAAAAAGCATAATTAGAAAAGATTTTAGAAAACCATCAGTTGAGGTTGAAGGAAGAATTAGGCTGTGATAGCCAAAGACTTTGAAATGATATTTAAAAGGATGATATGCTGGAAAATATGTGTAAAAACCAATAAAAAAATTATTTTTTTAAAAAAATTCAAAATTCTGCCAGCAACCCTCCAGTGTCTTTTTCTGGCTGAGAACATACATTTTGTCTTCCCTATTATACTTCCTGACATAGGAATTACCGTATTTGCATGCCGCTGATAATGTAGTGATGGCCAAAACATACGCAGTGATTGTTTCATTTAAGGCTCAATCTCTACATTTTTGTTTTCCAGGGGAGGCTGGTCTACTGGGACATTGCCCTACTAAATTAAATGTCAAGCATTGATAACAACAACAACAACAACCCCAAAAATCTCAAAGCCACACTCGTTCCTGTCGTGTTGACATTCATCTCTTTCCCTTTGAGTTTAGAGTCAATCACAGTCAGAAGAGCATGAGATTCTTAATCCCAGGGTTGTGGGTTCAAGTCTCACGTTGGGCAAAAGGGGTTGGCCTTGATGTCCCTTGTTGTCCCTTCCGACGCTACCATTCTATGATTTGCTGTTATTCTTATTCTCTGGCCAGTCAAGCTCTCTACACCAGTTCAGCCACTCCCAATCCAAATGCACTGCTACAGCCAAGAGGTCCTGCCCATCTGCCTCCCTGAAGAAAAAAACATGCGATAAATGTATATGTAACTAGAGCTGCAGGCTCCTTATCGATAGTTTTGCAGGTTCCCCCGGCCTCCTGGCATCATTGTGGCAATCCAGCCACAGAATATAACATTCGTAGGGCTGCTGCTACATGGGCATAGTTGGAGGGTGCAGGGGGACAACCGCCCCCCCCCCCATCAAGTAAGTAAAAAAGTAAGTAAGTAAGTAAGTAAATATACTTAACTAACTGACCAATTGGATCACAGATAACTCAGTTCTGCCCCACTAACATAAAGCCTCCCCCCTCTAAAATGAAGCCCATGTGCTGCCATGGCAGACCCATTAGCCTGGTAATCTGTTCTGGACATGCTCAGAGCTGTTTCCTTGAAGGCCACACCACCACACAGCTCGTAGCACTTTGAGGGAATTGTGGAGGTTTGCTATTCCTGTTTATCTTTAGGTTAAAAAAATGGTTTCTGTATGTCTGTATGTATGTGTGTTTGACAGGCCACTGTGAGGACGGAATGATGGACCTTTGAGCTGATCAAAGTGGGACTCCTATGTTCTATGCAGACCATTTGGTGCAACTGCAGAACTGGATTGTCAGCCAGTTGCTGTGGTTGGCTCAATACTGACTGTAAGATCTGCTGTTCGCATAAAGGATACCTGTTATGGAATAATCTTATTAGGTATCAACAGAGGTTCCTAATTCAGGAGGCAGGTGCACTCTGTGCATGCTCACGCCACTGATTTCTGAGGTCCTAGTTCCTAACCATGCCTCCCCTGCACAAGTCAGAGGGTGCTGAGGTTGGGAAGAAGGAGTTCGTTGTACTAATAGTTAAACCCCTTAGGCTGCATCACTCTTTGATCTGGTAGAATATTTCCTGCATTATTTTCCTTCTCAGTTAGTCAAATTGTCTTTACACTTTTTAAAAATAAAGCTCATCAGAGGATCTGCAGACCTCATTTAAAATTCCTCCACTGTGTCCCTGGTGCTGTGCATTTACTCGTATACTTTCAACCAAAGGAGCAGCCAGTTAGCCTTGACTTACAAACAGAAAGAAACAATAGGCAAGCAGCACTTTAAAAGGCTAGCAAACATATCTATCTACAGTGGTACCTCAGGTTACAAACGCTTCAGGTCACAGACTCAGCTAATCCAGAAATAGTACCTCGGGTTAAGAACTTTACCTCAGGATGAGAACAGAAATCATGCTCTGGCAGCGCGGCGGCAGCGGGAGGCTCCATTACCTAAAGTGGTACCTCAGGTTAAGAACAGTTTCAGGTTAAGAACGGACCTCCAGAACGAATTAAGTTCTTAACCCAAGGTACCACTGTATCATCTATCTATCTATCTATCTATCTATCTATCTATCTATCTATCATCTATCTATCATCTATCTATCTATCTATCTATCTATCTATCTATCTATCTATCTATCATCTATCTATCATCTATATCTATCTATCTATCTATCTATCTATCTATCTATCTATCTATCTATCTATCTATATCTAATCTATCTATCTATCTATCTATCTATCATCTATCTATCTCTATCTATCAGGTGCTGCCGTGTTTTCACTAACATTAGGTCTTTACAGGATTGTCGTGAGGATAAAGACTCTAACATACTCAGGCAAACTTAAATGCTATTACAAAAGTAGGATGGTGCAGAGCATAGTTCAGGTGAGAATTCAGTGCGCAGAGCCTATGCAGTAGCCTATGGCAGACTTGGGGCTTTAAAATTTCAGCGGCCCCCTGGGCCAGGCCAAAATTTGGCACCCAAAGTTCTTCGCTTTGTGCCCTTGTACAGGTAAAAGAAACATACTAAATTATACCACTCTCTAGGGCAGCCTTTCTCAACCTGTGGGTCCCCAGATGTTGTTGAACTACAACTCCTATCACCCCTTGCTAGCAAGGCCAGAGCTCAGGGACAATGGGAGTTGTAGTCCAACAACATATGGGGACCCACAGGTTGAGAACCGCTGCTCTAGGGCATCTGAGTTTTTTCCAGTGCAAACTGAATTCCCCCCCCCCCCATGCTTTTCCAATTCAATTTTTTCTGCAAAACCCAAATCACTGCTCCAGGGGCATGTGTGGTGAATTCCTGGGACATGCATCCAGGAAGAAAAACACACTGTCCAGACTTCTATGCTTATGAAGTACACACTTTTAAAATGGGGAGATGATAATGTATGCTGGGAAACGTAAATGTGTGGAGCATCCACAAGCCTTCATTAAACCCATTAAACACAAATGAATTTAAAGGACTCTCAACAAGACGTGAAATACAACAGGACATTTTGCTTCCCTATCGACCTGTCGGAAATAATCTCTAACTCAAACGTCATTTACATCCAAATTCTTTTCCCCCTGGAAGGAAGATAATGGGTGCTAATGTGTTTTCTCCGTGAAGAAGCAAAGTAGGATGTTTAGGATGAATAGTTTGGAGGAGATCGTAATATTAGCGCAACAGTTGTGAAAGAATGGTTGTTGTTATTTTCCAAATACGGTGGTACCTCAGGTTACATACGCTTCAGGTTACATACGCTTCACGTTACAGACTCCGCTAACCCAGAAATAGTGCTTCAGGTTAAGAACTTTGCTTCAGAATGAGAACAGCAGAGGGAGGCCCCATTAGCTAAAGTGGTGCTTCAGGTTAAGAACAGTTTCAGGTTAAGTACGGACTTCCGGAACGAATTAAGTACTTAACCTGAGGTACCACTGTACCCTGCCCATCATTACGCCATTTATCACAACATGGTATTGGATCCATTCAACACCAAGACAACTGCTCTTGTCCTCAACGGGACAAATTAGTCATGAGTCAACTTGTCCCCCTTATTTCAATTGGAACCAAGGGCAGCTAAATTGAGGTGCCTCCATCCTCTCATTATTTTCCAGGGGGGATTAAAGTAGGGCTACCAGACATCCCTGTTTCCCGGGGACAGCCCCCGGATTTGCAAATAAGTCCCCGGACAAATTCCATCCCCGGAATGTCCCCGGATTTCATCTAATGTCCCCGGGAAAAGCAGCAGCAGCAGTCTCAGCAGCCTGGAGCAGTTGGCTCTGGCTGGCTTCAGGAGCTGCTTGGAAGTCCCCATATGATGGTGGTGCAGGGGCTCAAAGATGCAGCTTCCAGGCTGCCTCCACCTTCCCTGACCCCAGCAACTAAGCTGTGAAGGGATGCTTCACGCTGCCTATCAGAGCTTGCGTGCAAGCAGGAGGGGGCAGGGATCTCTCAGTTAGGCAATGGGAAGCCTCCCTTCCCAGCTGGGAGATCCCTGCCCCCTCCTGCTTGCACACAAGTAGGAATGGGATTGGGGCTGCTCCGATGAGAAGGGAGGCATCGCGCTGCCCGAGCCTCGCCGCCACCACCGCTCTTGGCACTCCTTCTCCGCCTTCCATGCCTAACCCACCGCACACCACTTCCCCACCACCACCACCAAAGAATCAACAACTCAGGGGCTGCCAAGACTCATGGAAAAAGGAGATAGAAGCCTCGGAGGAAGGGGAAACATGGCGGTTGAGGTCAAGGCGGTGGCGGCCCCTCTGCCCTGCCATCGCTGCAGCACCAATGTCCCAAACATGTAGTATTTTTGTATTTATGTATTTATTTATTTATTTCTAGTGTCCCCGGATTCATTTAAAAAATATATGGTGACCTTAGATTAAAGCACATATGGGAACTTCAGGTTTGTGCAACTGAAGTGGATTAAAGTGCTCTGTCGCCCTAAGCACAAGAAATCCACTTTAAAAAAAAAACAAAAAAACACACCCAGACATCTTGCAGTTTGGGAAATGCATTTAAAAGTGCAGGATAAAATAGGGATTAATGGGAAGATGTGTAAACACCCTGCAAGCAAATCAGGATGAACGCTCATTGTCATCTAGCTGCCCTGCAAACAGATGAGAACAAATGCTCAATAAAGAACGGGCATCATCCTGCTACCACATCAGCTTTGCGCAAACAAATCAGGGTGAAAGCTCCATAAACAGGTCATATGGAGGTGCCCTTGGGTCAGAATCCAAAAGAATAATTTAAAGCTAGTGAAACGTCAAAATACTAGTAATCTCATAAAGCCACTTATTCACTAATCCAACAATTGCCTAAAATACAAGGTACACATCTCAATATTGCTCAGCATGGTTGCTGACAGGAATGAGGCCTTGTCAGCATATAAAGGTAAAAGGTAAATGACCCCTGGACGGTTAAGTCCGGTCAAAGGCGACTATGGGGTGCGGCGCTCATCTCGCTTTCAGGCCAAGGGAGCCGGTGTTTGTCCACAGACAGCTTTCTGGGTCATGTGGCCAGCAGGACTAAACCTCTTCTGGCACAACGGGACACCGTGACGGAAACCAGAGACTTGGGGCTGTTTACTTTCCTGCCACAGCGGTGCCTATTGCACTATCGTGCTTTCGAACTGCTAGGTTTCAGGAGCTGGGATGGAGCAACAGGAGCTCACTCCGTTGCGGGGATTCGGACTGCCGACCTTCTGATCGGCAAGCCCAAGAGGCTCAGTGGTTTAGACTGTAGCATGTGCAGAGGTCTGTGCTGGTTGTGGATCTGCTACTAGATCGAGTTCAGGGTGTTACTATGAGTATGTAAAACTCTTAACAACTTGGCACCAGTTTACCTACGAGATCACCTTACCACGCATATGTCCACTCAACCACCACTTCAATCGGCAAAATCGGCACTTTTACAAGTGTCACGTACGATTTCCCTCAACTGTGCCAATTAAATTAGAACATCCTGTTTTGGGGGGGCATGCTCTCATTTGACACAAGGGAGCATGGCACCCAAAAACACACAGGAACATGGCCCCAGAAGATGGATGTCACAGTTTTCCGTTGCAAGATGTTACATGTATTACCCACACTGCATCTGAAAGCATCGTTTAGTGTGGCAGCACCAAACTTTGGAACTCCCTGCCAATTGATCTCATACATTTGCCTTCACTGTATTCCTTTTGGCACCTGCTGAAGTCATTCTTATTTAGACAAGCCTATCCAGATGATCTGAAAGTTTAGTCGTAGGAGAAGGTTTGTAGGAGTTTGTAGTCTGTTTTATTGCAGCTTTATCCTGTATGTTTTTATTTGCAGTTGTAATTGCTTTAATGATAATTTTATCAGTCTATCAGGACTATCGTTTTCAAGGTAAATACAATGAAAAATAATAATATCATTTTGCAAATCACATTACAGTATATATACAAACTGCTTTTTAAATCCTATCCCATCCCATTCATTCTCACATAAGCTTTGAAAAGTAGGTCTCTGTTATTCCCATTTCACAGATGGGGAGACCTTCTCATAGCCAAGCATGGCTCAATATAAAACCATTTGTGGGACTGCAGCTACTTTCATTAAATAGTAGGTAGTGTCCAGAGTTACGCAGGGCAGAACTTCATAAAAGTTGATTTTGGCTTATTCCCCTTTACAGCGGTATCTCGGAAGTTGAAAGGAATCCTTTCCGGAAGTCCGTTCTACTTCCAAAACATTCGGAAACCAAGGCGTGGCTTCCGAGTGGCTGCAGGAAGCTCCTGTAGCCAACCAGAAGCCGCAGAAGGCACGTCACCATTCAGGTTCCAAATAACATTCGCAAACCGGAACACTCACTTTCAGGTTTGCGGCGTTCGCAAGGCATTCGTGAACCAAGGTACGACTGTATCTTTACAATCTGATATGTTCCTGAATATATGATCTGGAAGGTTGGAGAACCCTCCAGAAGAACGTGGGAAGCGCCGCTGGAATCTGCAGGCAGGATTGGGAAGTGGCAAAAATGGCCTCCTAGCCCATAGGAATACCCAATTTGCATCACTTCCATGAATGGAAGGAGCCTTTACATTCACATAACAGCATGTCTGGACCCAACTCATTGATTCAAGACAGGCTGGAGGAGTATAAAAAAGGGCACAATATAGCCTTCATAAAGGTGATATATTAGCTAAGAGGTTTGGACACCTGCTAGGTATAAAAACAATGACTAATCTAAAAAAAATAATAACTGCAGGAATATTAAGAGGCACTTGCAATTTCATATCATTTAATGTTGATGATTGAATTAAAATATAAATTGAGTCTTTCTCTCTCTCTCTCTCCTTCTGCCAAGAATGAGTCACATACAAACATAATGAAACCAGAAATGGAAAGAACTCTCCTACAATGTGAATGTGGGCGAGCTTTTCAAAAAACTTCTAATGAACATATTTTTTAAAATGTCTACACTAGCTGGCAAGATCAATATGAAGCAAACCGCATGATTTGTTTTTTTGCCTTTGCCATAAGCAGGAGAGCAAGTCCTATAAATCAATGCTGACATTAATTTTTTAAACACCTTTATTCCTATATGACTACATCAAAGAAAATGAAGGGGGGAAAAAAATCCCAAACATTAAGTGACTCACAGTTACAAAAGGAAGGCAATAGTGAGTTAATCCCTTCACGTAGGATTAGCTAAGGGCAACCAGCTACCATTGTCCTTAAATAACCCTGTCATTTTCGGGGTTGCTGAATAGTGACTACAGCACGCTGACATGATAAATATACACTATTTTGAAATTATCAAAAAGCAGACATGTGGGGATGTGTCATGAACAGAGAAATCATGCCCGGGTGCCTTGTTTTCATTGTGTTAAGTAACACTCCAGTAAGGTTCACCCCTAGTGATGTCAGTTACTTCTACCCTGGTACAGTAATGCCATTATAGAGCGGCAGCAAACTATTACAGCTTTCAGTTTCAGCAGCAGCAGACAAATTAGCAACTGCCCGTTTTCGGAACCTGCAACAGCTTTAAGGCACATGACTCCTGTTTTCCCAACAACAACTACCGAGCACGAGATTAGCAAAACCAACTTTACCAGATTATCTCCACCAGCTCCTTTGCATTCTTCCCTGCCTTTGCTTGAGGCGGTACAGCTGGGTCACACATAGGTGATAGTGGAAAGGTTTCTAGGTAAAGTCCCAGCCTGGCCAATTAGGACTCCTGACCATTAGGTCCAGTCGTGACCGACTCTGGGGTTGCGGTGCTCATCTAGCTTTATTGGCCGAGGGCGCCGGCGTCCAGCTTCCGGGTCATGTGGCCAGCATGACTAAGCCACTTCTGGCGAACCAGAGCAGTGCATGGAAACACCGTTTATCTTCCCGCTGGAGTGGTACCTATTTATCTACTTGCACTCATGTGGCCAGCAGGACTAAACCTCTTCTGGTGCAATGGGACGCCATGACGGAAACTAGAGACTTGGGGCTGTTTACTTTCCTGCCACAGCGGTGCCTATTTATCTACTTGCACTATCGTGCTTTCGAACTGCTAGGTTGGCAGGAGCAGGGACCGAGGAACGGGAGCTCACCCTGTCCCAGGGATTTGAACCGCCAACCTTCTGATCAGCAAGCCCTAGGCTCTGTGGTTTAACCCACAGCGCCAATTACCGGTAGCCCCTGAGTAATCATCTGCTCCACGGTGAGTAGTGGGGAAAACCATGTGCACATGAGGAGCACTGTTTCATTCCTCAAAGTCCCACTGATAAGCATCTCCTGTTGGCTTCAGTATCACATCACAGGATTAAGATATCTGACATTTCCCTACCGATGAAGAGGGAAATCCTATCGGTCCACAATCCATATCAGAAGCAGTGCTGGATTAAACCCTGTGGAGGCTCCGAAGGGCCCACCACTCTAGTTGGGATAACAGTGAACTAAGAAAGCTTGGTTGTAATTTTCTTTCAAGATCAAATCAATATTATATTGATCTGTTGTCGTGGGGACCATAGGCTGGTGCCTGCTCTGGCTATTTGGTAATCTAGCGCCGATCAGACGTACAGAAAGTTGCTGTGTTGAGATACAGTGTTTGCATCAAAGCCCATGTCTCTTTGGAAAAGTAGTGCTAGCACAACAGAAACTCAAAATCAGTTGGTTCTTAAAGCCAGAATGGGTATGTAGCCCAGTTCTCTAACAAACTTGAATAATTTTTGCAATTCAAACCAGGATTTATTACAAATTAATTTCTGGTTTCTGTGCATGCATGTTCTGCATAACTAAGCATCAAACACCTCCGTCTTTATGTTGATAACTGTAACCCCTGACTTGCTGAAGAAAGTGTAAACGCAATGATTTTGCAACTCGTTTTAGGTGCTACATTCCACCCCCACCCCCCAGAACAAGCGGCCATACTTAAACCTTGTTGCTCTTCCTTTACCCTCCTGCCCTACCTGAGAACTTGGCTGGTATACAGCTGTTGCTTGGGATATGACTAGTTACAGGTAGGTAGCCATGTTGGTCTGCTGTAGTCGAAACAAAATAAAAAAATTCCTTCCAGTAGCACCTTAGAGACCAACTAAGTTTGTTATTGGTATGAGCTTTCGTGTGCATGCACAAGATCTCGCTTGGCATATGAGATTATCACTTGAGTTAATGTAATATCTGTAAGGTAAAGGTAAAGGGACCCCTGACTGTTAAGTCCAGTTGCGAATGACTCTGGGGTTGCAGCGCTCATCTCGCTTTACCGGTTGAGGGAGCCGGTGTTTGTCCACATACAGTTTTTCCGGGTCATGTGGCCAGCATGACTAAGTCGCTTCTCACGAACCAGAGCAGCGCACGGAAATGCTGTTTACCTTCCTACCGGAGTGGTACCTATTTATCTACTTGCACTTTGACGTGCTTTCGAACTGCTAGGTTGGCAGGAGCTGGGACCGAGCAACGGGAGCTCACCCCGTCGCGGGGATTCGAGCCCAAGGCTCAGTGGTTTACACCACAGCGCCACCTGCGTCCCTAACATCTGTACTGATACCTGAATAAGTAGGTGATGCCAACTCCAGTGGCATCGTGGAGCTAACTAAAGCTACATTTAGCTATGGCTCACACCGCAAAGTGTATAGGTATAAATTCATGTTTGCTGCCAAATATTCTAACAGCATATTCATTTTAACTTATTACTAATATAATGCTTCAGCACAACATAGCTAATTTTCCACCGCAATATTCTGCTCTTTGGAAGATAAAACATCTAATATTATAGTCCATATCATGGGCATCCCCTGCTATTCCAATATCTTACTGGTATTCTTTCAAGCTTTTATTCTTGCTATGCCATATTTTGTGCATCAAATTATTAGAGGTGCTGAGCAAACTAAAAATAGAATATACCACACTGTTTTCATTTGTAATACTTTCTTTATCATGGCATATCAGATTCTTTCGTTTTCCAAAAGAGGAACAAGATGTGTATGTAAGCATGAACGTCAAAATAAAAACAAAAATGGAGGGGGGAGGCCAAGGAGGAAAAATGGGAAGCTTCTTGCTACTGCACAGTGCATATTGCCTGAACAAAAATCTTATTTTCCTTTGCATGCAAAAGCTCAGGAGAGACCTTGCATGGATGCACATAGCAAGGAGAAAATGTCCTCCTGAAACCAGAAGGGTCTAAAAATCTGAAGCAGGAAAAATAGCAGAGCATATTCACTTTTCAACCTATTGGTTTTTAAAGTGCAACTATTCTCAAAGAATATGATAAGTTTGCAATCTCCATATGCATTGTTGCAGACTCAGAGATTACAGCCAACGTATTTATTGCAATGATTTCCATAGAAAAATTATGCGGTTTAAGACAGCCTAGCTAATGACTGTTTAGG